>NW_020945237.1:10035591-10517201 GCF_900497805.2 Vombatus ursinus | reverse complement strand
GGAAGGAAGGAAGGAAGGAAGGAAGGAAGGAAGGAAGGAAGGAAGGAGGGAGGGAAGGAAAGAAGGAAGGGAGGGAGGGAGGAAGGAAGGACCTAATTATAGAAAGCTATTATACTGACAGGGAAGAACAAGACAGAGACTCAGAAGAGGACAACAATGTCAAAACATCTACATGCAAAGCCTCAAAGAAAGATGTAAATTGGTCTCAAGCCCAAAAAGAACTCCTAGAAGAGCTTCAAAAGGAGATTAAAAATCAAATAAGAGAGGTAGAAGAAAAACTGGGAAAAGAAATGAGAGTGATGAAAAAGAATCATGAAAAAAGTCAACATCTTAATAAAGGAAGCACAAAAAAATGGAAAAACAGGTACAAAAATTTACTGAAGAAAACAACTCCCAAAAACATAGAATTGGCCAAATAAAAAAAGAAGGTAAAAAAGTTAACTGAAGAAAATAACTCCTTAAAACTTAGAATTGGACAAGTAGAAGCTAATGACTCTATGAGACATCCAGAATTAACCAAATAAAATCAAAAGAATGAAAAAATAGAAGAAAATGTAAAATATCTCATTGGAAAACAACTAACCTATAAAAAGGATCCAGGTAAGATAATTTAAGAATTACTAGATGACCTGAAAGCCATGACCAAAAAAGGACCTGAACATCATACTTCAAGAAATTATAAAAGAAAACTGCCCTGATGTGTTAGAACTGGAGGGTAAAATAGACATTGAAAGAATCCACCAATCACTTCTGGAAAGAGATCCCAAAAAGGAAATCCCAGGAACAGTCTAGACAAATTCCAGAACTCTCAGGTCTAGGAGAAAATATTGCAAGAAGCCAGAAAGAAACAATTCAAATATTAGGGAGCCACAGTCAGGATTACAAAGGATTTAGCAGCTTTGATATTAAAGGGTCAGAGGGCATGGAATATTCTATTCCAGAAAGCAAAAGAGTTAATACTACAATGAGCAAGAATCACCTCCCAGAGAAACTGAGCATAATCCTTCAGGGGGAAAAATCATCATTCAATCAAACAGAAGGCTTTCAAGCTTTCCTGATGAAAAGACCAGAGCAGAACAAAAAAACTGATTTTCAATATCAAGACTCAAGAGGAGAATAAAAAGGTAAAAAGGAAAAATAAGAGATTCAATAAGGCTAAATTGTTTACATCCCTACATGGGAAGATGATACGTGTAATTCTTAAGAACTGTATCACTATTAGAGCAGTTAGGATTAGACATAGCAGAGGGTACACCTTAAAGGTGACTTTAAGGGGATGACATAAAAATATTTAGGGGTGAGAAAGATAATTACACTGGGAGCAAAATGAAGGGAGAAGCAGAATGAGGTAAATTATCTTACATGAAGGGGCACAAAAGACCTAATGCAGTGGAAGGGAAGATGGGAGGGTGGGTAGTGGGCATCACTTGAACCTTACTCTCATCAGAATTGGCTCAAAGAGGAAATAACACACAATCAAGTGGGTAGAGAAATTTATCTTACTCAACAAAGAAGCAGGACAGGGTAAGTAAAGGGGGGTAGCTGATAGAAGGGCAGGCAGATTGGGGGAGATGGAGGTCAGAAGCAAAAAAAAACTGGGGAGGAAGAAAAGGGAGAAAGAAGAGAGAGAATAAACAGGAAGAAAAATAGCATGGAGGGAAATACACAGTTAGTCATTATAACTGTGAATGTGAATGGCATAGATTCTCCCTTAAATGAAAGCAGATAGCAAAGTGAATTAAAAAACAATATGTTGTTTACAAGAAAGGCAAAGGTAAGGGTAAGGGACTGGAGCAATATCTATTGTGCTTCAGTAGAAGTAAAAAAAAAGCAGAGGTAGAAATCATGATCTCAGACAAAGCAAAAGCAAAAATGGATCTAAGTAAAAGAGATAAAGAAGGTACCATAGACAATGAAGTAATATCAATATTAATTATATATTTACCAAGTGGTATAGCATCCAAATTCTTAAAAGAGAAGTCAAGTAAATTATAGAAGGAAATAGACAGCAAAACTATACTAATAGGGGATCTCAATTTTCCCTTCTCAGAAGTAGATAAATCTAACAACAAAACAAACAAAAAAGAAGTTAAGGAAGTGAATAGAATTTTAGAAAGTTAGCTATGACAGACCTGTGGAGAAAACTGAATGGGAATAGGAAAGAATATACCTTTTTCTCAGCAGTATATGGCACCGACACAAAAACTGACCACACATTAGGGCATAAAAACCTCAAAATAAAATGCAGAAAGGCAGAAATATTAAATGAATCATTTTCTGATCGTAAAACATTAAAAACTATATTCAATAAGAAATAGAAAGATAGATTAAAAACTAATTAGAAACTAAATAATCTAATCCTAAAGAATAAGTGGGTCAAAGAACAAATCATAGAAACCATCAATAATTTCATTAAAGAGAATGACGATAATGAGACAACATATCAAAATTTATGGGATGCAGTCAAAGCTGTATTTAGGGGAAATTTTATATCTCTAAATTCTTAAATCAATAAAATAAAGAGCAGATCAATGAATGGTGCATGCTACTAAAAAATCTAGAAAAAGAATAAATTAAAAATCCCCAATTGAGGACCAAATTGGAAATCCTAAAAAACAAAAGGTGAGATTAATAAAACTGAAAGTAAAAAAAAAAACTATTGAGCTAATAAATGAAACTCGGAGCTGGTTTTATGAAAAAAATAAGATAGACAAACTTTTGGTTAATTTGATTTAAAAAAAAGAAAGAAGAAAACCAAATTTCCAGTATCAAAAATGAAAAGGGTGAATTCATCACCAATGGAGAGGAAATTAAGGCAATCGTTAGAAAATATTTTGCCCAATTATATGCCAATAAATATGACAATCTAAATGAAATTGATGAATATTTTAAAAAAACATAAATTGCCTAGATTGACAGAAGAGGAAATAGAATACTCAAATAACCCCATTTTAGAAAAAAAGAAATTGAACAAGTGATCAATGAATTCCCTAAGAAAAATATCCCCAGGGTCAGATGGGTTCACAAGCAAATTCTATCAAACATTTAAAAAAAAATTAACTCTAATACTATATAAACTATTTGGGGAAATGGGTAAAGAAGAAGTCTTGTAAAATTTCTTTTGAGACACAAATGTGGGGTTGATCCCTAAACCAGGAAGAGCTAAAACAGAGAAAGAAAACTATAGAACAATTCCCCTAATGAATATTGATGCAAAAATTTAAATAAAATACTAACAAGGAGATTACAGCAATATATCATAAGGATCACACACTGTGATCTTTGTGGGATTTATACCAGGAATGCAGGGCTGGTTCAATATTAGGAAAACTACCAGCATAACTGGCCATATCTGTAACAAAATTAAAAGAAATCAAATTATTATCTCAATAAGTGCAGAAAAAGCTTTTGACAAAATTTAGCACCCTTCCCTATTAAAAACATGAGCGAGCATAGGAATGAATAGAGCTTTCCTTAAAATTATAAGTAATATCTATCTAAAACCATCAGCCAATATTATTTATAATGGGGATAAGCTAGAAACCTTCCCAATAAGATTGGGGATGAAGCAAGGATCCCTAGAAATTTTAGCTATAGCAATAACAGAAGAAAAAGAAATTAAAGGAAGTAGAATAGGCAATAAGGAAACAAAACTATCATTCTTTGCAAATAATATGATGGTATACTTAGAGCACCTTAGCAACTCAATTAAAAAATATTTGAAATAATTAACAGCTTTAACAAAATTGCAGAATATAAAATAAACCCACATAAATCATCAGCATTTCTCTATATTATCAAAAAAACTCAGCAGCAAGACATTTAAAGAGAAATTCCATTAAAAATAAATGTAGACATTATAAAATACCAAGGAGTCTAACTGCCAAGACACACCCAGTAACTATATGAACACAATTACAAAACATTTTTCACACAAATAATGTCATATTTAAACAATTGGAAAAATAGCAATTGCTCATGGGTAGGCCAAGCCAACATAATAAAAATGACAGTTCTACCTAAATTAACTTACTTATTCAGTGCCATAAAAATTGAACTTCCAAATAATTATTTTATAGAGCTAGAAAAAATAACAACAAAATCCACCTGAAAGAATAAAAGATCATAGGGCAGCTAGGTGGTACAGTGGATAGAGCTCTGGCCTTGGGGTCAGGAGGGCCTGAGTTCAAATCCAGTCTCAGACACATGACACTTACTAGCTGTGTGGTCCTGGACAAGTCACTTAACCCCAATTACCTCACCAAAAACAAACAAAAAAAAAAGGAACAAACGATCAAGATCAGGGAATTAATGAAAAAATGCAAACAAAGGCACTCCAGCCATAACAGATCTCAAACTATATTATAAAGCCATAATCATTGAAACTATCTAGTACTGGCTAAGAAACAGAGTGGTGTATCAGTGGAATAGATTAGGTACACAGGACACAGTAGCAAATAACTCTAGATACATAGTGTTTGATAAACCTAAGGGCCCCCAACTTCTGGGATAATAATTCACTATTTAACAAAAACTGCTGAGAAAACTGGAAAACAATATGGCAGAAACCGACTATAGACCAACACTGTAAACCATATAGCAAGATAAAGTTAAGATGAGCACATGATTTAGACATAAAGGATGATAACCATAAACAAATTAGGAGAGCAAGGAATAGTTTACCTGTCAGATCTATGGGGAAGGGAAGAATTTGTGACCAAAGAAGATACAGAGAAAATTATGAAATATAGAATGGACAATTTTGATTATATAAAATTTAAAAGATTTTGCATAAACAAAAGCAATGCAGTCAAGATTAGAAGGAAAGCAGAAAGTTGGGGAAAAATCTCTATAGGAAGTATTTCTGATAATTCTCAAGATTGAGATTGATATTCTCAAATATATAGAAAACTGAGTCAAATGTATTAGAATACAAGTCATTCTCCAGTTTATAAATGGTCAAAGGATATGAACAAGCAGTTTTCAGATGAAGAAATCAAAGCTATCTACAGTCATATGAAGAAATGTTCTAAATCACTATTGATTAGAGAAATGCAAATTAAAACAATTTTGAGATACCACCTCACACCTATCAGATCAGCTAATATGACAGAGAAGGAAAATGAAAATGCTGGAGAGGATGTGCGAAAATTGGGACACTAATGCACTACTAGTGAAGTTGTGAACTGATCCAACCATCCTGGAGAGCAGCTTGAATTATTCCCAAAGGGCAATCAAACTGTATATGCCCTTTAATCCAATACTACTGCTACAAGGAATATATCCTTGTAATAAAAATAAGATAATAAAAATAGAGATAATAAAAAAGGGGGGGAAGAACCTATATGTACAAAAAGTATTTACAGCAGCTCTTTTTGTGGTAGCAAAGAACTGGAAATTGAGTATATGCCCATTAACTGAGGAATGACTGAACAAGTTGTGGCATATGAATGTAATGGAATACTATTGGACAATAAGAAATAATGAGAAGGCAGATTTCAGAAAAACCTGGAAAGGCTTACATGAATTGATGCAAAGTAAAGTGAACAGAACCAGGAGAACATTGTACACATTAATAGCAACATTGTGCAATGATAAACCAAGAATGACTTATTTCTTCTTAGCAATACAATGATCCAAGACAATTCCAAAGAGCTCATGATGGAAAATGCTATCCACATCCAGAGAAAGAACTGATGGAGTCTAAAGGTAGAGCAAAGCATACTATTTTTACTTTATTTTTTTTCATTATTCTTTTCTTTTGGCTGGTTTCTTCTTTCCCAACATGACTAAGATGGAAATGTTTTTTTTTTCAGGATTGCACATACATAATCTATATCAAATTGTTTATTGTCTTAGGGAGAAGGTGGTAGGGAAGTGAGGGAAAAAATTTGGAACCCAAAATTTTTTTAAATTTCTGTGAAAATTTATGTTTATTTATAATTATAAAAAAAAATGCTATTTTAAAAATTATTGGGAAAGGAATGAGTTATTATATGTTAACTTCTGAGAAAACTAAATAGTTAATTAGTAAAAGTTATGCTTAGACTTATAGCTAACACTACACACCGCAATAAATTCCAAATGGATAAATTATCTTAAAATATAAAAATAATCTTTTTAACAGTGACATAAAGGAAAGTAATCAATTATGTTGATCATTTTTTAAAATTATATTTTTACAAAAAACAATTCTGCCAGAAAAGTGAAAAGATAAAAATTTAAAGACCAATGCCAAAATATCTAAGGAATTAATACCAGTCTAAAAAATTTAAGAAAGCTATAACATTTTTTAAACCTTTAAGGTACTATCTTAAAACCATCAAATAAAATATATTTAATATGATCATAGTTTGAGAACTGGTAGTGACCAGAGGTCAACTAGTCAAACCCTCTTACATTATAAGCAATGAAACTGACACCTGGAAAGGTCAAAGAATTCCCCGAGAACATTCAGGCAACAAGTAGCAGAGTTTATATTGCAGCCTTAGTCATCTAACATCAAATCCTGTTTGTTTGTTTGTTTTTGTTTTGTTTTCTATTCTGCATTTTCTGGCATGCTGGCAAAGATGATGAAAAATATTATGTAATGTAATTCTGGGAAGAAAAGAACACTAAGTATTGGTAGAGCCATGATAGGTTCAAATATTTTGGAAAGTAATACAGCATTCTGTGGTCATATAGTAATATAATTTGGAAAAGAGTATTTTTTTATCCAAAATTCCCAGTACTAGATTTATACCTGTAAGGAGGTTACTGACGGGAAGAAAAGTAATATTTGAGCAAAAATATTGCCATGAGCACTATTTGGTATAGTAAAAAAGCTAGAAGCAAACTATGTGTTCAAAAACTGGGGAATGACTGAATGGTACTGTATGAATATAATGTAATATAATTATACCTTAAAGTTAAAAGGATATGAGGAATTTCAAGAAATTGAGAATACATATGAATGATGCCCACTAAAGAAAACTGATTTGAAAGAATGACACAAACATTGATTAATAGTATGCAAATGAAGATAACATGAAAGAAACCACAAAATATCAAGAGAAACATCATATATAGGATTGGGATCACCCTCTTAAAATTAAAGATCATGGTCTTCCTCTTTTTAAACAGCTTGTAAACTACAAAAGAGGTAGCTTCATGTACAATCAGCTATAATAACGCTTGTGTTGTTTTTCTTGACCATTTTAGGAAGTATATTTTGTCTTTTATCGTTGTATTTGTTTTGTTTTGCTATTTGTCTTTTGCATTAGTATATTCTATTCATTTATAGCAAACACTCAGAATGAAAAAAAAAATCAACTTATCTTTAACTGGAGACAAAATCCATTGTAAAAGTACAGACAGAATATAAGCAAAATTTAAAGTGAACAAGAGACTCCTGAGGGCAAAGGATGGCAGAAGAAAGGGATTAAGTGGAGAAAAGATAAATTCACCAGGTCTCAAAGCAGCAGCAAACTCTGTCTAGGAAGGACATTCCTTAAACAGATCAATGAGCCAGACTAGGCTCCTACTGGTCATGATTATATTCACTTCAGGAAAATAGCACCCTTCTCTTACAATCAGTTGATAGCTAATCTGGTACTTATCTGTACCCCCAAAACTGAATGAATTCCGTGTCCCATGATCCTTCAATTCCCCATTCCATTTAGGATAATACTTCACAACATCCTCATACCAAAAAAGGACTAAATTCAAAATAAAATTTAGCAATTAAAAAGACATGCACTTGGCAATCTAAACAGACAGGAACTGGGCTTCAATTTGTAAAATTTTTCTACAGCTCTGTATTTTTGGTCCAGAGCCATGAGTTTATTGAGAATTGGAATTCCCAATGAAGAAACTCCTTCTACCAAGGCAGTTTGGTACCTACTCTAAAATTTATAGTTTCAGAGAAGTGCTTGGGACAGTGAGATTAACTGACCTACTCTGGGTCACATAGTCAGTGTGTGTCAGAGGTGAGACTTAACTCAGATCTTCCAGACTCTGAGACCTGCTCTCCATTCCCTATACCACATTGTCTGTCTATAGTCACACCCACTTATGTTTAGAAGTTCTTAAATTTCTTGATGGCCTTAGGGTTCAATTTATGGTAGGACTAATCTGGGAAAATGGAAGACTCTAGTACTTTTCCTTTCAAGTGTGTGATATAACATGAATCTATGACTTAAATTGGATCATAGCAGTAAATTATTCCATTGTGATTAAGAAACAATTCACAGAATTCTTTATATCTAAAATATAACTATTAGAATGGAGAAGGAGGCTCTTAACATTTTAGGTGTCATGGACAACTTTGATAATATGGCAAAGACTATGGACCTCTTCTCAAAACTGTGTTTTTAATTGCACAAAATATATAGGGTTACAAAGGAACCTAATTTTGAAATAGAGTTATCGTATTTTTTATAGTAGATTTAAGAACCTCAAGTTAAGAAACTTTGAATCAGAAAACAAAAAGAGTAAGACACTCTCCAAAGGCAAGATAAAGTTAGAATGAACTAAGGCTGGTCACTAGCCAGTTCTAGCATGTGCACCAAATTGTCTCCATTTTTTTTTCATTAACTATACCCCATCTGGTAAATATTTTCTTCTTTCCTATCAGAACAGGAGACACAATGGAGCTAAAATAAAAATGTTTGTTTTTGATGGTGACTACAGCTGAAGTTGAGTTCTACAACTTACTATAATGATTATATTTAATGTTTCATCATTACCAAGTAATTCAAAACTCCATCTCATATAGATACACATGAATGCACATACAGACAAGTGCTCAAGTTCAGACTCTGGGTTCATCGTCCCTCACTTCACTATACAGAGTTCACCAAAGGCTCAACACCACACCAGTCTTTTATATCTCCCATGGTTCTCTCTTCGTTACTTCTCAAATTAATTTCACTCATTAAAAAACTTCTTGACTTCCTGTCTCATACATACATATGCAAGGACCAGATCTCCTTATCATTATTTCAAATGTACTTGATCGCCAGAGGCAAAACAAGATATTGATTTGCTCTAACTAGTTTGGACACATTGATAATTAATGATTTTAAACTGTTGTACATACCTCTATCTGATTCCTCCCAGGATTCTCAACTTTATGCTAGCCTACACTGAAACTTTTTAAAAACTGTATTTTGCTGGTAACCGAAAAACAGGTTTTAATAATCCTTGTCCCTACAAAAATATGAAAAAAATGAAAAGAAAACTAAGGATATTAAATACATACTTAGACTAAGTAATTTTAAAGTATTGTTAACTTTAATTTCTTTGTTCAAAGGGAAGGTCTAGTTAACTACTTGGTCACAGAAAGAACAGCAAGAATGTTTTCATATTCTTTTTTACAACATTATTGTTGTAACATTCTAACTAGTAACTTGGGATTCCATTGATTGACTGAGAATGAGAAGTCCTAGACGAATTACAGAATGGAGTTCCTTCCCTTCTTGTTTTGTTTTTTTTTTTTTTACCCCACTCAAAGACAAATAGAGGGAAGTAGAATACCTAGAAAAATTACTGGGCCCATGTGATGACAGGACAGAGAAGAATAATTATAATGGCCTGTATTTATATAGCATTTAAAATATAGTATCTCCTCAAAACACCTTTTATATTCCCAGCATCTAGTGTGATGACGTAGATACAGTAGCTGCTTAATAAATGCTTGATGGTTAACTGATTCCCTCTCCACTCAGAAATTTAATTATATTCTGTATCTCAGCCAACCAACTAAAAGAAAGGGAAAAAAAAATCCTTGCTGACTTCTTATTCCACTCTACCTTCTACTCTTGAAATTACTTTTAACGTAAGGCCCTGAAAAGGAAGAATTTTTTGTTTCTGTCTTTGTATTCCTAGCATTTATTGCAGTGACTGACACAAAGTAAGTTCTTAATTAATACTCACTGAAAAAATGAATGAATAGGATTGAGCTAAAATTAGCTTTCAAATTACTGGGCAGCTAGGTAGTGGAGAGAACTAAGCAAGAGTGAGGAATATCTGATTTCAAATCTAGCCTCAAACATTTAATAGCCGTGTGATCCAAAACAAGATACTTAACCTCTTTCCCTAAGTTGCCTCATTTGTAAAATGGAGATGATAATAAAAACATCTACCTCCCAGGATTTTGTGAGGATCAATGAGATACATAAAGTGCTTAGCATATTGCCTGGCAAATAGTAAGTACTACATAAATATTAATTTTTTACTGTTATTATTATTATTATTATTAGCTATAATGGTCAGTCAGCCAATCAATTTGCATTTATTAATCACTATGTACCAGGCACTGTGCTAATTTCTGGGGATGCAAAGAAAGATAAAAACACTTCTCTGCCCTGAAGAAGCTCACAGTGAAATGGGGGAGAGAATATGTAAAAAAAAAAAAAACTATGAACATGCAAGATATAGATAGAGTTAGATGGGAAGTCATCTGAGAATGGAAGGAACTAATAGTGGGGAGATCATCTAACCCTATACCTTCATTTTACAAATGAGGAAGCTGGGGACCGTGTATGTTAATCAACTTGCCCAAGGTCATACAGGTAGTGGAGGCAGAGCTAGAATTAAAATCGAAGTCTTCTGATTTCAATTCTTGCCCTCTTTTCACTAACCACTCCATTACTTATTTCTGTGGTTTTATAAACCCTAAATTTTTACTTTGCAAGCTGGATATGATAAATCATGTAGAGGAAGGTGAAAACTGAGGTACATGTGGCACAAAGAAGGAATACTGAATATCCCCATATACCTACACTGGCATCTGCTTGTTTACCCAATTCCACCCACTCTCACCTCTGTCCAGCTCAGTTCCAATTCAGAGTTAACCTTCTAGACAAAAGAAGTAAATATTTCCAGGGCTAAATAATCAAACACAAAGTAGTGTTTGGAGATGTCCTTAGGCCCATTGTGACCCATGCAAATCCATCTCTGTCCCCTATGTTTCATCTTGATTCTTCTCCCCTCCCAAAGCTGTCATCAGAGATGCCCCAGTTGACTTATCCTTATCTACAATTTACTCCATCCTAGACCCTCCCCTCACCTGTTACAAAGCACAACCACATAAATTACAAAGTCTTAAATTGTAAAAGAGGGACTGGCTCTTTCTGATAAAAGTCATTATCGCCATTTCCGGGTGCTGATAACAAGTGTATTTTGGCTTTGATATGTGCCTTAAGGCAGCGAGAGAAAGTGTTGCCAGGGTTTCAACTTCATGCTTTGATCAAGCATTCCACTTTTGTTCTTGCTACCCATCTCTGAGGACCTTTGATGTCATCTGAAAAACCACAACGGAATTATTCAATGCTCTTTTTCGTTCACCCCTGGAGCAAAAGGTAGCATGACATTGTTCCTCTCCCCATCTGCCCTTCTACCTGACCTGAAGTGCCAAATCTCTACCATCCCTTCCCAAATGACCTTGGCTTCACTCCACGACCTCCCTCAGCATCTCCACCTGACTGAACATCAATGAGGTTTGGTACAGCTACATCTGAGCAGCTCTTGATGTTCAAATCTTGGCATTCAAGAAGACGCCACACAGGTCAAGAAAAAGGACAGGAATCAAGGGCTGCTTAGGTTCAATGGTACATAATCAGAAAAAAAATGAACTAAATATGTCCACATTTGATCTTTTCAATGTTTCCTCCACCTTCTCCTTTAACTGCCTCATCAGTTTCCCCATAGTGTCCTGGACTTTAAGTGCAATTACTAAATACAAAATGACTTTCACTTATTGCTACAACAGTAACCAGCCTACATTCATCTTTTATTACCTCTGTATCTAATATGACAGAAATTAAATTATAGAGTATTATCTCACAGTAATTAATTGCAGATTGCTCATTTCTAATAGGCATAGAGATCGGGGGGGAAAGTTTGGGAAGTTCATCAGATCAGAGATTTAGAGTTCATTTTACAGATACACAAACTGAGGCTGAGAGGTCATAAATTGCCCAAAGTTATGCAGAAGTAGCAGAATCAGGATTCAAATTCAATATTCTTAACTCCAGTGTTTTTCCCCTGTGCCATTAAAAGTTTATGAGCTATTCCTATCAATGTTATTGCATTATATTATCTCCTGAAATATTTTCCAGAATTTTTTTCTATTTTTAAGTATAGCAAATGAAGTCGCAATAAAACAAAGAATGCCCACAGTAACTAGATAGTATGATCATGTAACTAAATATGTGTATCCACATTTGAAGATAATCTATCAGTAGACTAGACTTTGTTGAATAGAAGTTCAATATGAATTGGTAATGAAATGTGGCAGCCTTTAGCTTTCTTTCATTTATCGTCTTTCCCTGTTATATTGTATGTTTCTTGGGAGAAGGGGCTGTCTTTTCTTTATGTATTTGTATCCCCAGTACTTAAAACAGTGATAACACATGGGAGAATCTTAGTAAGTATTTATTGGCTACTGACTATCAACATGAGAGGATGGATTGAAGGAATTGGAAGAATGTTACCCAGGAAAATACAAGGCTTCTGAGGATATGAAAGGTGTATTCTAATATTAAAAAGGGTGACAGAAAGAAGAGGAATAAGACTTCTTCTACTTGACCCTGAAGTATAAAACCAGGACCAAGGAGCGGTTTATAGACAGGTACTATTCAACTCAATTTAAAGAGATATGTTGCAATTATTAAAGGAATTCGGAAGTAGAATGGGGTGTCTCATAAGACATTCAGTTCACCATGATTAGAAGTCATTAAATGGAGCTTGGATGATCACTTTCCAGGGGTGTTGGAGTTTGGACTCTTTGACACTCTTGCCTGTTGGAGCATCAGTTGGCCTAGATGGCTGACCTTTAAAGTCCCTTCCATCTCTGAGCAGCTGTGCTTTGTAGTAAATATTTGTTTTTAAGTAGATGAACGTGTTGATAAGAGAAGGAATTTCATTGCTTTATCAAATATAAAAGTGAACACGTCTCCTTACCTTATTATTATGCAGTCCCACAGTCAGAACACTATCTGCCATAGAATAATAAAATTGAAGATGGCAATGTTTCCCAAAGCAGTAGCACTCAGAGCTAGTAAGATAAGCATTTCTGGAAAATGTGCCTTTATCAGCTCCCAGCCACATGTAGTGACCTGAAAAAAAGGGGAGGAACATGTGGATATTTAATAAATTTAATTACTTTTTAACAAAATTACTATATTTATATACTTTTTTTGTAAAGTGGTACCAAAATAGAACTGCTTTGTTTTAAAGGATATGAAATAGCCAATCGATGGAACCACATAAAATTGTAGAATGTTTCTCCAGCACATCATGACCTCTAGTTCTTTAATTCTTTCCTGTTGTCTTACCCATCACCACTCTTCCAGTACCATTTTCCTCCTTTCAAATTCTGACTTTAAAACTAGCCATTTTAACAATGAGCCTTCCCTGTGTCCTTCAGGGTATCATCAAAGTTGGGCCACCTTCCACCATCAACCTCCATTACTAGTGCCGAGCTAGAGACCACTGTTGGAACAAAAGAAAGGGCAATGCTTTCTACACTACACCACAAATTCATGGTATCTAACCTCCGCTGGTGTCCCGTTGCTGCATGCCAATCCTTCTATTCACTTGGCAAAGAGTATCCCTGTGTATGTCACCCAGTTGTTATGCAAAGAACTCACTCATCTTTACTTCTCTATTCCTCAAAATCTTTTTGTGTCACCATCTAAATACTCTTCCTTCCAGGCTCAGAAGACAAGATGGGCCTCATCTTGCCAAACTTAACTCATCTATTTGTGTCCTTGATCACATTATCACCATTCTCCCATCCAGTCCTCTCTGAGATTTTGCTCTCCTGAGTTTTTTTTTAAAATTATTCATCCTTCATCTCTCTCTCTCTGTTGATTGTTTCTCTTCTGTTTAAAAACATGCACATGTCCCCTATCCTACAAAATCTTTCCCAGGATACTGCTATCCTCTTGTGTTATCATCTCCTTTCTTCTCTCCCCTTCAGAATAAAACTCTGGAAAAAATAATCTGTATTCATTGTTGGTGTCTTTACTTCGTCACAATCACGCTTTTAGATTGAGTAATTTAGCTTCTATTCTGCCTCTCCAATGGAATTTTTTCTCTAAAGTTATTTTTTAGTCAAATCTGTGATATCATTGGTTTTTAGAAAAAGCCCTATAAAAGAAATTCCCTCTATCAATGATGGTTAGCACATGCAGCTAGGTGAAGAGTACAAGTGGAGAAAGAGCTGGGCCTGGAGTCAGGAAGACTCATTTTCCTGAGTTCAAATCTGGCCTCAAACACTGACTAGCTGTGTGACCCTGGGCAAGTCACTTAACCATATTTGCCTCAGTTTCCTTCTCTGTAAAATGAACTGGAGAAGGAGATGGCAGACCACTCCAGTGTCTTTGCCAAGAAAGCCCCAAATAGAGTCACAAAGAGTCAGACGTGACTGAAATGACTAAATGACAACATGCTTAGCAACATACAGTCTCTTCAAAGAGTCACCTTGGGCACAGAGAAATTGAGTGATGCTTTCAGAGTCCAATGAGGTGGGCTCTCTAGCCACTATGCCAAGCTATCTCCTAAGGTCAACAGTAATCCCTTAATGTATAAGTATAACGGCCCCTTCTTAGTGTTAACTCCCTTCTGCAATATTTGACAATGTTAATCACCCCATTCTTGTGGTTACTCTTGCCAGCCTCAGTTCTAGTGATACTGCTCTGTTCTTCTCACACCTGTTTGATCATTCCTCCTCAGTGTCTCTAATGGTTTCATCCTCCTCTTTTTGATCTTTTAATTTGGGAACTTTACAAGACTTTATATTTAACATTTTTTCTCTTTGTCTTCCTAAGTGATTTCATTAATTCCCAGGGTTTCAGTTAGTGTTTCTAGTCAGATGACTTCAAATCACTCAAATCCCAAATACCCAGTAGAATCTCTCCCTTTACCTCCAAGTCCACATTTTAAACTATTTATGAGATTTTTCTACCTGATGGATTTCTCATAATTTCTCACATTCAATACATACAAGACTAATTCATCATCATCCTTTCACCAAAATCTGTTCATCTTCCCTACTTCCCTGTTTCTACTGATGGCAACACTGTCCTCTCAGTCATCTAAGTGTTAAATCTCAGAACAATATTTTACTACTTCTCTCTTTATTTCCTACTTTCAATCAATTGCTATTTCCTTGGAATTTCATTTTGATGATATTTCTCTTATCTTTCTCTTCATTCACAATGGCACCATCGTAGTCCATCTTTTTTTTAAATGAACTGTTGTAGTAGTCCTCCAAACTGGTCTCTCTGACCTTAGTCGTGCTTTGTTAAAGCTACCCTGCTGCAAAAATAATCTCTCTAGTGCACAGATCTCATCATATATGGTACAATAGAAAGAGTCAGCATTCTTTCTATTGTCTCACATCCTTACTATTTAGATGACCTTGGCCATCACTTCATTTCTCTAGATCTCAACTTCCTCACCTTTAAAATAATGGGGTTGGACAAAATGACCCCATAGGTCCGCACTGGCTCCAAATCTATGATCCTGTGATCATTCTTCTGAGAATTGCTCCATATTACCTATAGTATAAGAAACAAGTATTTGACCCTCATATTCAATGCCCTCCACAGTTTGCCTTCTACCTACTTTGTGAAGCTCATTTCATACTCCTTCCTTTGACAGTTCCTGTATTACAGTAAAATTATACTACTCTTTCCCAATCTTACTTTACAGTCTTCTGCCCTCATCTACATCTGTAAGTTCTTCCCCTAAAGTAGAACGCTTTACATTTTTGCTTCTTGACATTCAAAGGGCTCATCTCAGGTGCTGCTTCTTCCATGAAACTCTCCTTGGTCCTTGCCTACAAGCTGAAAGAGACCTCTTCCTCCTCAAATTGTCAAATTCCTTATTACACTTTGTCTAGAATCTGTCTTGCATTTATCCCATTCAACCAGCATAATACCTATTAGTAGGCATATCTTATCCTATGAGATTGCAACTTAACAGAGCCCAAATGTTGTCAGTATCCCTACTACCTTAGAACAATACCTTGCATATGGTCAGTCAATAAACATTTATTAAGCATTGACTATGTACCAAGTATTGTGAAAAGCACTGGGGATACAAAAAGAGGCTAAAGACAGGCTCACCTCCTCAGAAGTTCAAAATCTAATGGGGGAGACAATAAATGAACAAGCAGGCATAAACATGTTATATACAGTATAAATAGGAAATAAATTAAAAAGGGAATTAAGAGGGTCTAGGAAATGTTTCCTGTAGAAGATAGGATTTTATTTGGGATTTAAAGGAAACCAGGGAATCCAGTAAGCAGACATGAGGAAAGAGGGAATTCTAGGCAAGGGGGAAAGCTAGTGAAAACGTCCAGAGCTAAGACAAGGAGTGTCTCGTTCATCATGGAAACTTGCTTAATTGAATGGAATCCCAGAGTAAAAAAAAGTCTTCCCTTGTCATGTGATATGACTTGACTGAAGCACAAATCATCTCTGATACAACAAATCATCCAATTATCAAGCATTTATTAAGGGTCTACTATGTATCAGGCACTATGCTAAGATGATCTCTAAGGTACCTTCTAACTTTTGTACTATTCCCCATCTAGTTCATGAGTAAATGCCTCCAGTGATGTACACATGGTAATTTTTTTATTATAAATACCTAGCCTACTAGTTATTCAATCTTCTTCCTAATTTCTAGAGATAAATTTTGATGAAGACAAAAGGAATGAGAATTACTAGAATTATTTTTCTATTAGAATAATCTCCATCTTCCCAACTATGGCACCATCCATTTGACAGCCTTTCATTTTCAGTTAGTCTCTAATCATTATTGTTTTTGTTTAAGGGGGAGGGGTCCTGGAATTTATGTGCTGCTTTCTCAGTAGGTTTTCAGTTTTTACTGTTGAGCATCCCTTTGATATAGGACAAGCTTTGAGGTATATAACACATGAAATGGGAAGGAGGGAGAAGAAAGTGTGCTGCATTTCACAAAATGAACCAGGAAATGGAAGACCTCTACAACCCCATGCAACTTAAGTTGTAAGTTCTGTTTCACAGAACAAAACAGGCCTTTTCCTCTGAGGTAGGAAATCATTTTAGACCTTTCCTAATTTGCAATATACCAAGATCCAACAGAGAAGTTTTCTATGTGTCAAAACTCAAAGTTTTTATAAATATCATTCCATGTTTGTGTGTTTGTTTGTTTGTTTTACCAATTGCCTGGCAACTCTACCTGCACTTATAAAAACTCTAAGTACATTATAGTAAATGTATGTAAACTGGATAAACTAATCTGTAAAAATGCCACTACCACATGAATCTAATCTTTACTGGGTTTTTAATAACTTTAGAAGAAAGATCATGAGTCACTAGAAAGGTTAAAAATCTTGTTTTCATCATGACTTTGTTGTAATATAGCATATGGTTATTTTAGTGGTATTGGGTACCTCCTTCACATACTAAAATGGTTTTAAAAGGAAAATAAAACATGTAAAGAATTAATTAAAATATAATGAAATCACTTCAGAAATCCAACTTACAGTACAACAAGAATTCTGAATTAGTTTGTTCACCAAAAGGGGCCTATCCCCCCAGGCCTGATACTGTAGAAATAGTAGAAATGATGACAGTCAAAAGGAAGATAATACATTTGCTTGGTAAACAAAAATCAGATGGATGGGAGAGTATATGAGTTTAAAGTACTGAATCCCAGTAGTTTAATAGTACATAAGAAAAAAATCAGGTTATATGATGTTATGTTATGTCAAAATTCTTGAATGAAAATCTTTCCAAAATTTTCTATCAGACATTGAATTAAATTTAATTCAACAAAGATGTTTTTAAAATGTATATGATGTGTTAGATACTGTGCAAGGCTACAGCATAAAAGGTGATACAAATGACCCAGTCCTTGAGCACAGAAAACTTCCAAAAAAAGCAAAATGTGTAGGGAATGAGGATGACTGACAGCTTAGGGAGGAGACATGTTACATGTATACAAATCACTATAGCTCAAGTTAAAATATATTTGTGAACAGAAAAGATAAATATGGAGTAGCATGAGAGATTAAGGAATGTAAAGACTTTCTAGCTTGTGGGGATCAAAGAAAGATTGAATGCATAACAAAATGCGAAAAGGCACTGAGGAGAGAGGGGACCTTTCATTTTGTTTTAAATAATTTTTAAATTTCTTACGCTAATTTATAAGCTGTCCCTCTCACTACCTTCCCTCATTGAACCAGGGAGGAAGGAAGAGAAGAAGGAAGGAAGGAAAGAAAGAAGGAAGGAAGGAAAGGAGGGAGGGAAGGAGGGAAGGAGGGAGGGAGGGAAGAAGAGAGGGAGGAAGTGAAAGAGGGAAGGAGGAAGCAAGGAAGGAAGGAAGGGAGGAAGGAAGGGAGGTATGTTACAATAATATTTTATTATATACATACATTGCCCATTGAATAGCTCTCTGGTTTCTAATAGTTGACTACTTTGGAAACTGTTATAAATGTTTGTACATACCTTTTCCTCTTTCTTTGGTCTCTGGTACAGAAGCCTAGCTTATCACAGTGCCCTAGAGACTTTGGTGAAGCCCCTTCACAAACTGTGTGACTGAAAGATGCTGTCTAGGCCATCTAAGCAAATAATGAATGGGAGAGGGAAAAGACGGTACTGTAATAATCTGTTCCACGAGAACGTTATGATCATTTCTGTAAATTTAGTCTGAAAAATACAGATCAGAGGAGCAGGATTAGAGTTATCTGTGGAACCTTGGGCAATTCCTGAATCTCTTCCAGTCTCTACTTCCAAATCTGTAAAATGGGCATAACACCTATGATGCTTATTTCACTAGGTTGTTGAGTAGCTTAAGTGAGACAATGTCTAAAGAGTGCTTTATAAATGTTAAGTGGCTGGGTAGATACCTGCTTTCTTAGAAACTCTGTTATTCTGGTTTGCTTATCTAACATTTTCATCACACTTAAAAGTTTTACAGAGCATGTACACATAGCTCATTGAATCCTCACAACAATCCTAAGAGGTAGGTGCTATTATTATCTTCATTTTACTAATGAGGTAACTGAGGTTGGGAAAGGTTTAGTGCCTTGCCAGGAGAGAAGAGTCATTAAGTACCTCAGGCAAGATTTGAACTCAGGCCTTTTTCTGACTCCAAGTCTGACATTCTATCCACTATCTCATTTAGCTACCTCAACAGTACACATACCAACAGAAAAAAAAAGAATAAAGAAAGCAGAGGCTCTTAATGTGTGTTATGGACCCCTTTGGCAGTCGGGTAAAACCTATGGACCCTTCTCAGAATAATTGTTTAAATGTATTAAACAAAATATATAGGATTATGAAGGAAACCAGTTAAATTGAAATGTAATAATCAAATTATTTTTTAGAGCAAGCTCATGGACCCCAGATTAAGATACACTAATACCTCTAGTGATAAATAAAGTTATTTCCATGCACACAGTTCACTGTAGAAACTTAACCAGAAAAGTTAATACCAGTGGAGGCAAAAGTATCTTTTCCACAATGTGGATTCTTTTTCTTCTCCCCCAGCAGAGCACTTCCTGCTGAGAGGTAGTTTGTCAGCCTTCTCCACTAAATAAGTGAGGTACTCCCACTTTTTTTTTCAAAACATTTCCATACCCAGTGAGGTAAAGATGACTAGGCAATATAAACCTTGAGCATGCAACCCTTGGTCAGGCAAAAATCTCTGCATCTGCAAGGGGTGTGAACAAATTTTATGTTATATTGTCTTTCTCCATCCAAGCCCTAGTCTTTTTTCCCCTTTCTTCATTTTCTCATTCCTCCCTGCCTTCCCTTTTTTCCCCTCTTTTCTCTTCATTTCCCCTCCTCTTATCCTTTGTCTTAAATTGCTTCACCTACTTCTTTAGAAAAGTCAGGAGCCAAGGAACCTGAACCAGACACAGGTCACTTCCTTTTCTCCTCGGCTTTCATGAGCAGCATTCAAATACAGAGGGGCCAGACTTGCCCCAACCTTCTCATCATCCAAACCAACTTCATTAAGGGAAGTTTTCTTTGTAGAACTTGTGTTGAGCACAATTATCACAGAAATGTATGTTACAAATATTAGCAAACTGCACATACACATGTGTAAATGAATATCAATAAAGGAATTTCCCACCCACCAGGAATTCCCAACACCAATGACAATGTGTATTGGTGAACGCAAAATTGCACAGATATCTACCAGGTAAGTTATATTGTGGCAATCTTTATGATACTCTAAAAAAACTTGCCCTTGTCTCTAATGTCTCCTCAAGCTATTCTATTACCCTCCCTCTGTCTTCCCTTTGCCTGATAAACTTCTAGAAAGAGTAATCAACTTTCATTGCCATTGTTTCTCAAAGTCTTGCAATCTGGCTTCTGAACCCACCATTTAAATATATCTACTCTCTGAAAGGCTACTAGTAGCTTCCTAATTGCTAAACCCAGTGAACTTCCCTCAATTTGAATCTTCCTTCACCATTTGGTAACATCTGATGATGAGGGCCAGCCTCTCCCCTTCTGCATATATATTCTTCCCTTGGTATCAGTGACCCTTCCTTTTTCTGGTTTTCCTACCTGTCTGATCACTCTTTAATCTCCTTTTCTGGTTCAGCATCACTCTCTTTCTTGTTAAGTGTGGCATTATTTAAGTATCTGCTTTGTGCCCTCTTCTCTATATATATTCTCTCCCTTGGCGAGCTCATAGTCTAATGGATGGAAACACAGTAGACAGAGCATCAGGAAGAACTGAGTTCAAATCCAACTTCAGATACTTACTAGCTGTGTGATGTTGGACAAGTCACTTAGCTGTATTTGCCTCAGTGTCTTCCTTTGCAAAATGAGCTGGAGAAGGAAATATCAAACCACTCCAGGATCTTTGCCAAGTGAAACCCAAACGGGGTCACGAAGAGTTGGACATGTCTGAAATGACTAAACAACCACAAATAATATCTATTCAAAGGATTACCAAATCTGTCCACTGATGTCAGTACTGCCTCTTCTATTGTCTCCTAGACATGTCTGATTTAGATGTTCCGGCCCTTCAAACATAACATGGTCATATCAGATCACCATTCCCCCACTAAACTTGTGCCTTCTTCCCATTTCTTTACTTTTGTTGATGGCACTAACATCCTTTTGGTTACCGAAGCTTGAAACCTCAGACTCTTCTTTGACCCTTCCCATTCCCTTCTTTCCCTCATATCCAATTAGATGCCAAGGACTGTGGTTCTAACTCAACATTGCTCACATTTTCCTCTTTTCTCAAACCACATGATCATCATCCTAGTTCAGAGTCTCAACACCTGTAAACCTGAATTATTATAGTTCTCTCCAAACTAATCTCCATTTCTAGTTTCATTCCTCTCCAATGCATTCTCCACACAGAAGACAAAAGAATTTTTCTAAGCTATGAGTTTGGTTATACCACTCTCAAGCTCAAAAGTCTTCACTGACTCCCCATCACTCATAACACAAAATATAAACTCATTAGCCTGGAATAAGATCTTCTACAATCTGGACGCAACACCCCTTATTTAACATTATTTAACATATAATATCTTATTTAGCATTACTCCTGCCAGACTAAATTACGTAGTATTGGAAATATTGACCTGCTATTTCCTATTTCTGTATATTCACACAGACCATTCCCAATATGTCTCTGCTTTTCAGAATCCTTCTTTTACTTCAAGGCTCAGATCAGGTGTATCTTTCTTAAAGACTTCCCTAATTAATAAGGTTGCAAGTTATCACTCCCTCCTCGAATTTTACTAAAGCCTTTCAAGTGAATCTTTCTTTTGTCCCCATCACACCCTGCCTTGTTTTTCACTTGTCTGTGTAGATGTCATATCCTTCTTGTTAGATTGTAAGTTCAGGACTTAGCAGAGTGCCTTAGACCTAATCAATGGTTCTTGAATTAAATTCTTCAGCACTCCCCTATATATATTTTCTATAGTAAATTCCTTGAGGCCAAGGATAGTCTTTGCTTTTATATTTGTATTAGCATAATGCCTGGCAGAGAGTAAATTTTCAATATTTTTTTTCATTCATTCATTTAGTAATTCAGGAACCAGACTGCCAAGAATTCTCAAGACCAATGAAAATGTGTTCCAGACAAAAACAACAAAGTCAGAAATCAGAAAAAAAAAATTTTTCTATCTGGTTACACTCAGGGAGGGAATAACCCATCCAGTCATGTACAAAAAATACGTAATCACACATATAAAGCTCAAAGGGACCTTAGCTGTCAGTGAGTTCAATTCCTTCATTTTATAGATGAGGAAACAGACTGAGAGCAGTTGAGTAACTTGCCCAGGGCCACACAGCTAATAGATTGTCTAAGGCAGAATTTGTACTCATGTAAAAGCCTAAGACACTAACCACCGCCAATGACATATTTTCTTTAGTCTCTTTTCTTTGCAATGCTTCATTTTAGTCTTGCCAAAAGCACAAAGACAAGGAAGGCTTACTGTGTGTTGTAACTATTAAATGAATTCAAAATCTACCTAGCTCAAATTCCATTTTTAATCCCATCAGATACGTCAGTATCCAGATGATACAAGTGTGATATCCTCCACACATTTATGACTGCATAATAACAAGCACTCAAATATAATAACTGTATTTTTGTAAGAGGCTGATGATTTGAAATCATCGTTTAATTCACTGCGCTGGCTCATTCCTTTGAGGCCAGAAAAACTATAGGGTGCTCCCTTTGTTCGATACAAGATACAATTCTTGTGAGAAGGCAACAATGAGGCATAAAAGCGGACAGTTTATCAAGAAAAAAGAAAATGGCCAGAGAAGATTGAAAAGGGAGAACAAAGAAAAAGGAGACTAATAAGCAGTGTTACTTAATGAATAGCAAGGAGCAGTGACAAAAAGTCTTCTAAAATGTAAAGACAGCAGGCAAGACAATAATCCAGATTTATAGCAAGTGGGGATAGAGCTGCTAGCCTGAGCTAGAATTTTGTACACACACAGGTAAAGGAAAAGAAAATTAGGAGCTAAATACCTACTCAGTTGGATCCACTAAAAACAAAATAACAGTTCAGAAAAGAAAAAAGTCAGGCCAACTTGAGATATTTATTTAGTCACCTTGCAAGAAAATCAAGCAAATAAGTTTTCAGGAATAGATAGTGGATAAGGAAAGTTTCTTTTATCAAAATGAAAGGAGTAAAAGATGTAGAGTAATTCTGCAAAGTAACAAACTCTTTTAATGTAGAAGATACATTTTTTAAAAGCTGTAACAAAATTTTTGAAATTATTTCAGGCAATTTAAATGATAGTATCCTACTCCCAATTTCTTTGTCAACAAAATCTATGTAAAGCCTATGTTAAAGAACCCTTTGGAAATAGAGGTGTGGTTCATTTCCTGTTTAAGATTAAGAAGTGAGAACCAGGCAGCACAATTTGAAATTCCACTCAAGCTGAAATGAGAGCTGTTTACAGAGACCAAAAAAATTCTTAATAGACTTAGAATCATGAATACAAAAAAAAAAAAATCAATGGCTATGGTCATTGCATACTAGATTAAGAACAATCCAGTTTAGAGAAGACATAAAGAAGGAAATGAAATCAAATAGTTTACACAAAGTTATAAAAAGAAAATGAAATGATCAATTTTGAATTCAAAAAATGAAGACCTCTGATTTTGCATATAAGGAAACAGAAGCCCAGAAAAGTGTAAAGATCTCCCCTTGGTCACAGAGCTAATGAAGACACAAGCCCATATCTTCATCTCCAAGCCCAGTGTGCCCTTTCCATCATGGAACATGTTAACTGCAATTCAACAAACATATATTATGTATGGAATGAAAGGCAGTGTGTATACATTGGGGATAGAGAGATGAAAACTAACACAGTCACTCTCCTTAAGGGGCAGTTAGGTGATGTCACAGTGCCTAAAGCATTGGGCTCTAGAGTTAGGAAGACCTGAGTTCAAATCCAACCTCAGATACTTACTAGTTGTATAACCCCAGGGAAGAGTCACTTCACCTCTGTCTACCTCAGTTTCCTCATTTGTAAAATGGGGATAATTATAGCACTTATCTCCCAATGCTGTTGTGAGGATAAAACAAGATGATAATTGTAAAGCATTTAGCCCAGTGTCTGGCACATAGTAAGCCATATATAAATGCTAGTTATGGTTAAGGAGCTTACTAAAATCTAACATACAGAATGAAGTGTGACAAAAGGTAAACTATTTTAGTGTGCAATAGAGCAGCAAAATGTCATAAGAAAATATAAGCAGAAAGAGATCGCTTCCAGGTCGTAAAAGCAGGGAAAGCTTCATAGAAAAAAGTAACCACTGACTTAGCCCTTAAAGGAAGAGTGATTTTAACAGGCAAGGATGGAAGACAGGTTTCATTCCGAATAGATAGAAAATCCTACACAATTGCACAGAAGCTGGAGAGGACAGGATGAGATCAGGCAATAGCAAATAGTCCCATTTGTCTAGACCACAGAGAGTGCATGAAGGGAAAAGGGTGAAATAAGCTTGGAAACCAGGTTGTAGCATGATAGCTCGGGGTCTTAAACACCAGGTGGAAGAGTATATTTTATCCAAAACATTGGAGCAGGGCAAATCACAGTCAGACTTTTGCCTTAAGAAGATGATTTTGGCAGCTGTGTTGTGACTTGGAGAATGGAGGGAATGGAGCCTGGAGACTAATTAGGAGTAAAAAAAACAACCTGAGTTAGGGGTGTAGCTGAGGAATATAAATACGGGGACGAGACAGAGAAATGTGATAGATCTAGAATTGACGGGGCTTGGCAAGTGAGTGAATGCGGTTGGTGAAGGAGAGGGAAATTGTGGGAGAAGGTCAAAGTGAGCAGGAAATAACTGAAGTTACCACTGAGATAGAACATTCTCAGTGCTGATAGGGCTCAGAGGTATGTGGGCATTTGGGGCTGGAGGTATACCTCTGTATATGGTTGATAATAGAAGCCATGAGAGTAGATGAGTATTTTCAATCAATAAACATTTATTAAACATCTATTTATGCTGAACATTTATGCTAAACACTTGATTAAGAAAGAAGAGAAAAGGACAGAAACTTGTGAGACTGAAAGAATATATGAACAAGAGAAGAAGACTGGGAAGGTACATTCGGATAGTCAATAATATGTCATGTTTATTTCATTTAATTCCCACAACAACTCTGCTTATGAGGCAGATACTACAAGTATAATAGACCCATTTTACAGAGGAGTAAACTGAGACTCAGAAAGGTTAAATAACTTGCCCAAGGTCACATAGCTATTCAGATTCAGGGGCAGCTTTCAAACTCAGGTCTTCTTAACTTCAAATTCAGCAGAAAGATAGACAGACAGACAGATAGAGGTTGAGAAAGAGTAATTAGTTGAAGTATTTAGGGCATCATAATTTTGACATTCTAGATGCCAAACACAGTACAGAGCAGATGCTTAATAAATACTTGTGGGTTGGTTGATTGATTCGACAGAGTGTTAATATATGGAGAAAATAGTAAGAAGCTAGCCTGGATAAAGATGGTACTAGAACATGCTAGAAGGATTGGTTCTTATGATAAGTAGTATGTTGGTAGAAGAGCAATAAGTGATGGAAGAGGAGAGGCTGAGCAAGATGGTAAGAGAAACCTGTGGTTTTCGTTTGATCATATGTTTTTATATAAACATTACTGAAAAATTGAGGTCTACCAGTCAAAATGTCCTTTCTTCTAGTTTTTGATACTTCAGTATTTGTCCTGTCTTGCCTTTGATAAGTATTTTGTTAGTCACTGAAATATGTGTTGGCTGTTTTTAAAAACTGGTCTCCTTGTGGTTTTCCACCTTGAAAAAACCCAAGCTATTCTGTTAAAGAAACAGTAACAACCCTTTAAAAGCTGAAAAAAGCCTTCTGCTTGTTTTCAGAGGGTAAATTCAGCTGTTTTGCAGAAATATTTTGTCTGTTCTTGACAGTGTTCTTATGTTCTCAACTATACTTTCCTCTGTGCTTCAGTATGACCGATCTTGTTTCATTTAGGACCTGAATGATCTTTGACATGATTGACTTCCCCACACCAACAGCTACTGAAATGTGCTCTTTAAGCACCTCAACTTTTGCGTATTTTCTTGGAGCGATATCCATTCTCCAAAGCCTCAAAACTAAAAATAAAACAAAAACAGAACAGTGGAATACTTCTACACGGCATAAAATCCAGCTCTCAAAAGAGGAGTAAATAAAGGCGGGGCATCTAGCTCAATCTGACTTCATCTGGTAAAGATCAGATGTTCTGAGTTAGCCTCTTATTGTCAACAGAAGCACAAATGAATGACCAGCACTGTCAAAAATGAAAATAAGCAAAGATTGCTTGTGCTAAGTAATTGACACACCACCGAAGAATCCTCTATGATTCTAATCTATATATGAGGGACAAGCATGTTGTTGGATGAGAGGCTACAATATTGTCTACTGAGTCAAGTGATTTTGTTTAAGCTAACAGCTATCTATGAAGGCCAAATTTTGAATTTCCCATACTTCTTAGTTGTGATGCAACAGTGGGAACACGGCTTGTTGAAGAAAATCATTTGGGTAACCCTAACTATTCCCTACTGGTGATTTCATTCAAGATAGCCTTGGTATATGCATAGAAGAGTTTCCTGAAGATTTTAGAGATATGAGAAAGTAGGCATAGAGTTCTGTAGATACGAAGGTGTTCTCATTGTCTTTTTCGTTTTGTAAAAGTATCATCTTTTTTAATTCTTTTGGAATCTCCTCCCTCTTTTAGAAACCTTGAAAATCGATCCCTGTGTACCTTTAAAATTGTATTTCTTCCAGTACAAATTTCTTCTCTATATGTGTCTCTGACTCATCCTCTCTTCCTGATTTCACTTTCTTAGATATCACAGCCACTTCCACAAATGGGACACAGCATACTGAGGTAGCCAGGTCCAAATGCGGTGGTGCTACTCTCATGGTCAATAACAATATGCTCTGATGCTGAATACATTTCAGGCAAAATATGAAACAGAAATGCCTTGCCCATCTTATTTGATTGCCCAAGTTTAAAATGATGGTGCTGAGTATGAGCTCCTCATGACTAGGGATTGTTTGACTCATTATATTTGTATCCCTAACACCTCACACAGTACCTGGCATAAAGTCAACAAAATGCTTTTTGGTTGATTAATTGATGCTTATAATAAACATAGTAATATTAGCAGCCAGCAACCTCCATGACTCTCTTCTATCTCTGTGACAGAATTCAAACTTCTCAGACTAACATTTAAGGTCCCCTCCCTAGTCTGGGTCAAACCCAGGAAAAGATCTAACCTCCTTGACACTATTTTTCCTGCCCTTTGTATACTCTACATTCTAGACAAACTGAACCAGCAGCTGTCCCCTGATCTTGTTCCACATCCTCCCATTTCTACACTTTTGTGCAGTTATCTACCATGCCTTAATATGTTCCTTCCTTATTTCTATCTATTTCAATTCTTCTCTTTCCACAAAATTCAGCTCAGGTCCTACCTCTTTCGTGAAGCATCCCCCCATTTTCCCCAGTTGACCATGATCTCTTCCTCTTCAAAGGTTTCTTTTTTTTCTTTCTTTCTTCCTTCCTTCCTTTCTTTCTTTCTCTTTTTTTGGTACTTTCATTGATCTTCTTTGCTTTCATCACATTCTACCTATTAAAATACTTTTTTTGTATAATTGAATACCATAATTATTAGATTGTAAGATCTTTGAGAGTAGAAACTATTGTTTTCCTTCTTTGTGTCTTCATTGTGTAACACAGTACCTTGTAAATAGTAGGTATTTGATAAGTATTATGAAGTTGAAATGAATTTGATCTTGGCACTGTATGGCACTTAATTTTTTCCAAAACCTTCACATATTTTAATTCATTTCATCTATATGATGTAAATATGTCAGGTACTGTTAGGCCTTATCGGGGAACTGAAGCCTAGAAACGCTAAACAACTTGCTTGTACCGTGCAGAATTTTTAGTGATAGAGCTAGGACTAAAACCCATATCTGCCTCCTTTACTCAAACACCCACCACACTAACTAAAGGAAACAAGGAGAATATTTAGCTTGTGTTATTACTATTGTTGCTCCTAATGCTTTGGGATTATTTTAATGGAATATCCAATGTGTTTTCCTGTGCCTCCCACAGTGCCTAGGATAGAGTTGATAATGGTAGGAATTTAATAAATGTGATAATAATACACTGACAGATGGAAATTAGAGGTTAGAGACTGGAGGGGGGAGGCAGGGTGGAGCAGGAGAAACAACTCACTAACAATACTGCAATGACAAGAAGGGTAAGGAAGTAGATATATAAAAAGGCTTTTTTTTTTTTTGAGTCCATCACTGAGTACGAACCTTTTCTGGCATTAATAAAACAATAAAAACTAGACTGGTAAAAATGTAATCCAGGGTAACTCTGTCTCTAAACAGCTAGAGAAGAGATTCCTTTCTATCAATTTCTAATAAAGAGAAAGACGGTCTTCATTCAAGTCCAACTCCAAAGCCTCATGGTGCTACATGGGTAATCCTGGGCTCTTGAAAGCCAATGAAAAAGAAGCTATAAATGTGTGGAAGGGCTTCAAGTACAAATCCCATGATGGAGTTGGTATCTGTCATCCAAACTAACCTAGTTTAGAGAAGTACGTCACTAAAAGATGGGTCGCTGGCTAATGAATTTTTTTTGGCCACTAGTCATAAAATGCCACAAGCAAAAACAATTCTCAACAGTTTAGAGTAAGTGTCTTAACATTCTTTTTGTCACTGAGCCCTTCAACAGACTGGAGAAACCCATCAGAATCATGTTTTTTAAATAACTGAAGAAAAGGCTCAATTTCAATTAGAGTTAGTGAAAATAAAGGTGTAATTTTTCCCACATCCAAGTGCTCAGAGCACTTGAAATGTACTCACAGACCTCCTCAGTGTTCCTTGTATTGATCCCAGGTTAAAAACCTGTAGTTTAGAAGTGACAAACTTGCTATCCTCCCACCAGATTAAAATAAATGTAATTGGGAATTATAAAGGTACAACATAAATAAATAAAAATACAACAGAGATAATGTTAAATTGCAGTTTTCTTAATCAATATGAAAGTAGCAGAGATTCATTTCTATTTGAGTTTGACGCCATTGGTATAGATGATTTGCCACATGTATCCGTGGAAGAAGGACCCTTGCTAGTGTTCATGCTATAGCTATGGTACCAATCACAACCTATTTAACACATAGTATTCCCATCAAAAATGCCCAATGGCATTTTTCATACTCGTGCAATAAAAACACATTCGTAAGACTAACACAAAACAGTTAGTATCCTTGTTTCCCTACCTTCTGTATCACCGCCTTGATCTTCTGGAGGTGCTGATCCAAACTCCAGTTTCTCTCTTGCTTTTGTACGGACCCAGGAAACTTCCTTGGAAGATGTTGCAGAGCCCCAACCACACGTATCAGACTCAAATCCACAAAACTGACATACTACGGGGGGAAAAAATAGCTCTGCTTTGTATTAGGGAATAACAAAGGATCCTAGGCCTAATTCTCTCACTGATTCAACTTGGGCAAACTACTTTGTGTCTGATTACTCAGAATTGTTTTTAAGGAATTTGTTTCTAATTAAGTAACTAACTGTGGCAACATGGGGCCACTCCTTCTGCCATCTCTGTTGGACCTCCTTCCCTTAACTCTCCCATGTTGTAGGTTATCATCATCCCAAGAAGGACATCTTTCTTCCCATGTCCCAGGTTCTGAGATGCCTTAACCTGAGGGCCAGGAGGAAAGACATTCATAGAAGGGGAAGCTCTAGAAAGGGAGGGGGCAACTCCCCAGGGCCCCTGCCTAGCAAATAAATTCACTTTTTAGTAAACTAGCAAATCTCCACTGTATCTACCAAGGGTCTCTCAAACTCTGTGAAGATCAAGGGATGATAAGAATAGGGATGGGAGTGAGGAAGGAGAGCAAGGTGGTTGGTGGAGAGGCAGAGGATATATGAACATGGGAACCTCCAATCCTGCATAGCTAGGTGATAGCCAGTGTGCATAATAGGGACAGGTCTATTACATGTCTAGACTACCTAAGATGGTGTTACCCCTATGAAAGGCTCTTGGGAACTATTTTTGGGAGACTGAAAAACCATGTTTGGACATTCTGCAATGTCCTACCACTTAGCTGGGAGGAATCTTTTTCTGTTGGTTGCATAGCCCAAACTATCAGCTACTTCAAAAGGTCTGAGTCATCGTGGGGGAGGGGCTTCAAATGCATTCCTCCTAGAGGGTGCAGAGTCTTCACTCACCATCCATAAAAGGAATAGGTTTAGGACCTCCTTCTCCAGCCCCCAAGCCAAATGACCTCCTCCTCCCATGGACCTGGAACTTCCCTCAGTCCCTTTGGCCTTCTCACTCTGGAATTTCCTTCCATTCACTGCTCTTTCTCCTGGGTCCTCCATTTTGGGAAGTGACCTAAGCCATGCTTCTGAATCTCCAGATTTCGTCTCCTTGCCCCATGGACTGCCTCTTCCTATTCCCCCCACTTTTTAGCTCCCTTTTATAGGTTGCCTTACTCCACTAGAATCTAAGCTTCATGAGGGCAGGAGCTGTCTTTTTTTCTTTTTTATTTGTGTTTATGTATCCCCAGCATATTGTAAACTCAAGAAATACTTCATCACCTGCCTGCCTAAGCCTTCAACCTTTTGGTTCATTCTTTCTCCTTCTAGGTTCAGGTATTGGGTCTCTCTGATATGAGCCATGGAATAAGGGTATCCAGGAATATAAGCCTGGTGTTACAGTCAGCCCATCATTGAGGCCTCTAGAACAGAGAACAATCATCATTAGACTGTGACATTTGGGAGTCCAGTCCAATAGAAGCCAGGCTATGATAAAGGCTTTGGCCTTGAAGTTGGTAGAACCAAAGTTAGAGAATAACTAAGCTAAACGGTGAGCCTAATCTCTTTCCCTACCCCCAAGAGACTGAAATGGCATAGGAACAATTATATCCCAAATGTGTTAGGAAAAAAATGTATGTTCAGCCTATATCTTGGAAGTAAATATTCCTTTGTAAAAGTTAACCCTATGTTATTTGTTTAAATAAAACAGCATAATATCAAATGAGATAATATTTGTAAAAAGCACGTGGCACAGTACCTGGTACATAGAAGGTGCTGTGTAATTTCTTATTCTTTTCCCTCTATTAATAACTGAACCCTTGCACTTAGGGAGAAAAGGCTAGTAGAGAGAAGGGGTACCTCCAAATCCTAGGTGGCTGAAAACTTTGGGGTGAGAGGAATAATTGGCCTGGCCCTGAGAAAGTGGGGACCAGGGCAAGCAAATTGGAAAGAAAACCGAGCTCCAAAGGCAAAGCACAGACAAGAGGAGGATACTCAAGGGTGGTGAAAATGAAAAGGACTGTCAGCACCTTCTCTCTTTTCCAAGATCTAAGCAAGCAGGAAATAATTGAGAATCGGTACTCTCCCTCCTATTACTCACTTCCCAACTTGTGGCTTACCCCAAGTTCTAGGACAGCCTCATTCCAGTTGATGGTCAAGGAATGAGATGGTGACAAGTGTAGAAGGCACAAGAAAAGTAGAGTAAGGTAGAAAGATTTTCGATCAACAAACCCAGACTCCAGATGTCATTCAGATTCGACTCCCCTCTCTCTCAAATCCCAGTTAAAATCCTGCTACCCACCTCTGACTCGGTACCAATCTTGACAGGAAAGAAAATAGAAAAAAGAAGTACATACCTGCCTTGCAAAGGCAGAGCATGCAAATTCCACCCAGCCTCATCCCCAATTTTCCTATTTATTAAATGGAGTCATATCACTTTGCTGCAGGGAAATAGAGCATTATGTATTTCTGTGTATTTTGTAGATGGATGGAGATACCTTGACCTGTGATTCCATGGGTAAAGGACTTTCCTCCTATTTCCTCTGATGCAAATAAGCAACTTGGGTTTTTAAACATGTTTGTGTCAGACCCCTTTGGCAGTCTGGTAAAGCCTGGGGATGCCTTCTCAGATAGAATGTATTTAAATGCATAAAGTAAAATATATAGGATTATAAAGGAAACAATCATATTGAAAAAAATAAGTTGTCTGACCCCAGGTTAAGAATCCCAATCTCAGGCAATTTCCTGGGGCACTAAGAAATAAAATGATTTGACCATGGTCACATAGCCAGTATGTATCAGAAATAGACATTGATCCTCGGTCTTTGTGATTTTAAAGTAAAGGTTCTACCCACTTCATCACACTGACAATGCTCATGGTAATCATAAATAATTTAATTTTAGTGAAACCTTATGAATTTTAAGAATCAAATCCACCAGACATTAAATACCTACTATGTGCACTACCGAATTTTGTTATATTAAATCAAGATAGCTTTATGAGATCTTTTTTTCTGAATAATATGGCAATACCTTAGGCTATCACTATCTAGTGGGCTATCTCTAAATAGAAATTGAATGCTATCTCCAATACTGCCATTTTTTAAAGGTAGAAGAGAAGTTAACTAATAAGCATTCCTATTGGTGTGCCCCAAGTTTTGTGAATTGCTACTTCCCAACAAAGCAATGACTATACAATATTCACCAATCAAGGAGGGGCCCCGGGCAGTCACTCCACTTTACCACTTACAGCAGGATTTTTCATTTGCAGATTCATGGTCAAAGCCATTTTCATAACACAGACTCATATCTGGCTGGTGTGTCCAATCACAGGTATTCAGTCTTTCTTGACATGGTAAGATTTTACCTGTTAAAAGATTGCCAAGAAGTGAAATGTGATTATTATCTACAAAGTCTAAAGTATTTGGGAAGACAACTTTTACTTTTCTTTAAGAAAAAAGTTATCTAATTGTCCAGTAAAATGTCCTTCTCTCGACACTGCTCAATATCTATTTCTTTAAGCAAATCTCTTAGACAGACCAAGAAAAGAAACTAGACCTAGAGAAACTCAGAGTCTACACCAGGCCTGCACAACCTGGGGCCTGCCAGAAGATTTCAGGTAGCCCTCAAAAAATGTAGAGGTCCATGGGTGGCACACTAAAGTATTTTAGATGACCCATGAAAAATGTAGAGAATGTTTCTCTACATTTTTCACAGACTGCCCGAAATCCTTTGGCAGGCTGCAGGTTGTACAGACCTGGTCTACACTGTGAACATGTGTAGAGATGAAATTGGAAGAGCTAGATGGAACAATGGAAAGAGTGCTGGACTGGAGTCCAAGGACCCAGGTTCAAATCTTAGTTCAACCACTGTGTGACCTTAGGCAAATCATTTCACATCTTTGGGACTCAATTTTTTCATCTATGCAATAAATGGATTGGATTAAATAACCTCCAAAATTACTTCTAGGTCCAGATCTATAATGCTGTGATCCACTTGTCCCTGTCCCCTAGAAACACCCCTCCCTCTGGCTAATTGTAATAAATATGTGAGAACAGTTTCATCAATGGTCTACACAAGAATTAATATTATTGTGATTAGCCTGTGTTTATAGTTGAGGAAGAAGATGAGAGGGAGAGAGGTCTTTCTGAATGGGTGGCCATTTCTATACCTGTCTAAAGAGAAAGGATGTTCATAATTTTTTTTTATTTTACTCTTTAATGGTATACCTTCCTAGATATGATTACTGGATTAACCTTTGAAAATTAACCCTAAAAGACAATGGAATTTAGATCTAGAAAGAGCCCTGGAGTTTATTTGGTCCAGGTTCCTCATTTTATGGAGCCTAGGATCATAAAATGATCAATCTTGAGCTCTACAGGATCCCAGAGGCTATGGAGTTCAACATCTTCAATTTACAGATGAGGAAGCTGAGGCCCAGAGAGGCCCCAAAGTCATAGAGGTAATAAATGGCAGACCCAGGCCACAAGCACAGACCCGGTGACTAAATTAGAGGCCAAGAGAGGCTAAGTGTCTTGGACAAAAACACACAGATAGTAACACAAGGACTGACCCTGTATTCAAACAAAGAATTTATGACTCCAAATCTGGCTTTCTTGATACTATTCTACTCCTCCTCACCATGATGCTGCAACATAGTCTTCCAACATGCATCTTTTATATAAGGTCTCCTTTTTTTTTCATTTAATACAAGTTCAACTTTGTCATCTCTTGATATTCTCTAGTACAGAATATGTGTTTTAATACTAGCCTTCTCCAGAAAAAGAAAGATGCAGTGTCAATAACAGCAAAGAAATTGCCATGGTCCAATGCACCACAGAGCACCATTAGTCATTCCATCCATCGGATTGCTTCTTTTCTCTGGGACCAAACTTGACTATATCATGAAACCATGAAGATGACTGGCTTTTTGATGTTCTTTCACTACTACTTCTACCCGTCTATTTCCTCTCTGTACTTCCTACTCTACCCTGTCCAGCAACTTAAGGTCTCGCTCCCTCTGGGACAGGAAGAGAAATTCTAGAAGTCTCTGAAGCTTCCACTGACAAATATCAGAGACCAGGAAATCTACATTTATGCTGGTAACAAAAGTGACCCCAGCTGACGCATCTCTTTATTTAGGAGCAAGTTCCCTTGGAGACTCACGAGGCTCAGGTACGTGGTGGTTTGAAGAGAGGTAGTACCTCCAGTCTAGCTTTGGAATTGAAAGAAGAACCCATCATTTGAAGGCTTATTGTACTGTATTCTAAAGATAAATAAAACCTAATACAGATCAAGAGTTTTAAGGGTAACTCCAGTCATCTATGGCTGAACAGAGAAGGCTTATTTATGTGTTCATATGTTTGTGATAAAAACTAAAGTAATTGGTTATGAAAATGAATTATGGATGCATACATAATCTGGTTTCTCCTAATGAGAGTTTGTAGACTATGAATATGCAAATCCTTTGGAACGTAGGATCCACTAGAAATAAAATAGCATATGCGGTTGAGGGAGGGTTGGCAATAAATGACCCCAAAATTGTACAATAACAATTACCATGAAACAATTAAACCCATAATTTTCGTTACTTCATATAATGGCTACAAATCTGTTGTCCCCTAGAGCTACATAATTAAGTATTGGCCATAGTTCAATTGAATAGTGCACTTTATCTCTCTAATTTGTCACTGCTCATACAAGTCAAAAGATGGAAATTACTGTAAATAAAAATAGTGAAGTAGTTAAGCACAAATTGTGTGGAATTAAAAATCGAAGTTGTGTTAATTGGCATGAAGTAGATAGGAAGGGCACTCTAGCATTGGTGAACTGCTGGAACAGTATGGTTACAACAGATAGAATAGGCTTCCATCTGTAGAACAAAGACTATAGGTCCATATTTGAATGTTAAATGGCCAGAATGGTTCAGGGATGCACTTTCCTTAGAAAGGAGGAATAAATAAGGCAATCTGATGGCAGAGTTTACATTCTAAAGGAAGCTGTTTCCTCTCTCTACTGCTTAAAAAGATACAGAATAGGTTCAGAGAGACTCCAACATCACAAAGGGCTGTGAACACCTGGCCAAACTTCTGACTATCTTTTTCTCACTTTTCAACAAGAACTGCTATGGAAAATTCCTTTGCAGCTTCTAAAAATCCTCCATTTGTGAACCATGACCAGCCTGAGGCAATGCCAACATCTCAGACTTTGTGGCAGCAGTTCCTGGAAAATGGCCACATTGAAAATCTTATCTCACACAGACAGGTAATATGAACCTGGCCAAAAGTCCAGATAGGATGGCAACCCAAGACCCAAATCTCAGAACCCTTTGTTATAGCAGCCTGGTATCTGTGCATTTGGGAGCTTGTTCTATTACTGCCACTACCACAGCCACCGTCATCATCATGGCATTTCCACACTATCTTCCTCAGTATATTGTTCCTTCTATCATCCCAAGACTCTCACTAATCTGTCATTGACTATTGAAGTGCACCCTTACATTCCCCTTAAAAAAAAAAAAAACCTTCACTTCATCTGATGATTCACAATACCTGTCATACCATATCTCTTCTCTTCTCTTTTTGTGGCTAAATTCCTTCTGCACTCTCTGCCTCCACTTCCTCTTCTCAATTATAAACCCCATTAAATCTGACTTCCAACCTCATCATTCAAATGGAACTGCTTGATAAGATTATCAATTACCTCTTCATTAATAATTTTAGTGGCTTGTTCTTTGTCCTTATCTTTCTTACCCTCTCATAGCCTTTGACACTATTGATCTGTCTCTTCTCTTGAATACTCTATACTCTCTAGGTTTTTTCTCTTTTCTCTTGGTTCTTTTCCTACATACCTGGTCACTCCTTCTAAGGTGCCTTTACTGGAATTTCATCCAGGTAATAGCCACTAATTATTTTTGTCTCCCAAGGGTCTATGTGGAGCCCTTTTTTTCTTCTCACTCTACATTATTTCATTTGGTGATATCATTAGCTCCCACAGGAGCTACATATCTATGTAGATGACTCCTAGATCTATAAATATATCTTGAACTTTTCCCTGAGCTCTAGTTTCTCATCACCAACAGCCTTTTGGATATCTTTAGTTCAAATTATCCAAATTCCACTCATTATCTTTCCCCTCCTTCCCAACTTCCTTATTACTATCTAGGAAACAAATATTCTCCCAGTCATCTGACGTGTCATCCTTGACTCCTCTCTCAAACTCACTCTACTGGTCTGATTCATCCAACTCCTGTCATTTGTACTTTTACATCTCTTGTATATATGCCCTTCTCTCCACTTTCATACCTACCACACGTTGGCATAAGTTCTCATCAGCTCACCCCAAGACAACTGCAAGAACCTTCACATTGATCGAATCTCAAGTCTACACTTTCATGTTCTCCTCACCTGCCAAAGGGATCTTCCTAAAGAACAAGACTGACCATATCACATCCTCTCCTATTTAATAAACTTCAGTTATTTCCCATTATCTTCAGGATCAAATATAAAAATCCCCTTTTCAGGTTTTCACCCTTGGTCTCTGACTACCTTTTAAGTTTTCTGATACTTTACCCCTCTCTATGCAGTCTTTGATCCAGTGATACTGGCCTTCTCACTCACTGTTCCTTACTCACAGTCCACTATCTACCTAATTTGTACATTTGCAGTGGTTATCTCTCATGACTGGAATTTTCTCCTTCCTCATCCCCTCCTCCTGGCTTCTCTAGCTTCCTTCAAACTCAGCTGGAATCCCATCTCCTGCAAGAAGCTTTTCCTGGTCCTGCCCATTGCTAGTGTTTCCCTTCTGAAATAGTCTTTCATTTATATTATTTCCATTGGTATGTGCATAGTTATTGGTATTTTCTTTCCCCAACTAGAACGTGAGCTCCTTGGGGACAAGGTCCAGTTGTTGCCTTTCTCTGTATCCTCAGCCCTTAGCACACATTTGCATAATAAATGCTTGTTAATTAACATATATAATGTTTTAGTTAAAAAGCTCTTTACTACATTATGTCAACATCAGTTATACCCATAAATCAGTTGTTTATTTGCCCACCCAGAAACTATTGCTGCTTTAAGGTGAGTATTTTCAAGATTAATCAATTAACAAGCATTTATTAAGAGCCAGGAAGGGTGCTAGGCACTATGGATATAAATACAAAGAACAAAATAATTCATACTCTTGAGGAGCTTATATTCTATGGATAAGAGCTCTGGGTTGGAATAAGATATGTGATGCCAAGAAAAGCCCACAGTCATTGACATAGTAAGTAATAAATCTAGGATTTGAACCCAGGTCCTCTGGGTTCTCTATCCAGTGCTGTCTCTACTATACTGTGTTCCATTAGGTGTGGTACCATTTAGCAAGATGCCAGGTGTTGCTAGATGTGATTTGGATTATCTTTAGGAGGCTTTGTTGTTGGGGACCTAACAGTCATCTGAAAGCAAAGAGCAACCCTGACTAACTGGCCAATGCGATGGATCACAAGAGCGTGATCACCAGGGCCAGAACATCAATCAATATAAGTGACCATCCTTTGTTTAAAAGTAGAATTGAGAAGACAAGCCCTTGTTTGTCCCTCAGGATTCATAGAGACCTTGTCTTAGTAATTACTGCTTTGTAGTAATCTTTAAACAAGCTACAAAGTGAAGTTACGAAATATGCTTCTCTACTGGATTAAAAAAAAATATAACTGAATCCTAGATATCAGAGTTTGCTTTATTTTATGCAGTTATCAGAGGTGTGTTGGAGTTAGCTCAAACCAACACGTGAGAGCTAACTGTTAAATTTTCAGCTTGAGCATTTTTCCCTTGAAAACAGGCCAACATCACAAATTGGGGCTTGATTTATTGTTTGGCTGACAATAAAGTGATATAGAAAATGTTAATAATGCAAGTTAAATTTAAATATTGTGCATACATTTTTGGAGGGCTGATTGTTAAATATTTACCATCACACTAATGGAGAGTATGATGCGAACATAAAAAGACTACATGATCTCTCATCATGTGATGCTCTAAACTGAAAGTTAGCTCTCCTTCCAGAGTTCAAGGCTTCCAGAAACCATTGAGTAATTCATGCAATAAACTACTTCCCTAATTAAGATTCATTACTTAATTGCAGTAAAAATAATAATAATTAAAAAGAATATTAAAACAAATGGAACAACATATATTGGTTCTTCTAAATATTACAGGAAAAATAATCAACTATATGGAGTCAACATCCATATTGTCAGGTTTGTTTGTTTTTTTTCAAATGAAAAAGATAACTATGTCCCTTTTCATATGATCATAGATTTAGAACTGGGAAGAACCTCAGAGATCACTGAGTCTAAGCCTATAATTTTACAGATGAGGAAACTGAGTTTCAGAAAGATTAAGTGACTTGCCAGAAGGATCGCATAGCTAGGCAGTGTCTGAGCCAGGTCTTCTGACTCCTAGACCAGCATTTTATTCTCTATTCATGCTGCCTTCACTTGATAAAAGAGAGATAAAGGACTAACTGTTTAAGAACTAAAACATTTATTCCTTTAGAAATACAACCCTTATATGATCGTAATGGAATACTATTGTGTTATAAGAAATGACAAGCAGGATAATTTCAGAAAAACCTGGAAAGACTTACATAAACTGATGCGTAGTGAAGTAAACAGAACCAGGAGAATGTCGAACATAGTAAAAGCAATATTGTTTGAGGAAGAACTGTTAATGGTTTGGTTATTCTCAGCAACACAATGATCCAAGACAATCCCAGAGGACTAATGATGAACCATACTATCCGTCTCCAGAGAAATAACTGATATCCTTTGAATACAAGTTGAAGCATGCTATCTTTCACTTTCATTTTTTTCTTTTAATCAAATCTTCTTGTACAAAATGACTAATGTAGAAACGTTATACATAATTGCATGTGTATAACCAATATTTGATCACTTACTGTCTCAGGGAGGGGATAGGGGAAGGATAAAATTTGGAACTCAAAACTTTAAATAAAAATGTTAAAAAAAAAAGAAATACAACCTCTACATTCTATAATCAGAATACATGCTTTATTTTAAGTTTATGCTTTTAATTTTGGGACTTCCTGGATGTTTGGGTACCAAATTCCCATCTTAACAAATAAGCAACAAAGGATGAAATTCCCACAATTTAAACTTGTGTCCTACAACTTTGAAGAGTTTTATTTTTCCCTGGAGCTGTCTGTTGATAATCCTAGCACAATGCATGCCAGGTAGTAGCCACTCAATTAACTTTTGTTGATAGATTTAATTATTCACCCCTGTGGCTCTGACTTCTGAGAATTACTTGATATACATTTATTTAAATTATTTGGAACATACATGAGAAACTCTATATGTTTCAACCAAGTTTATAAAAGCTGTTGATCTTCAAATATTCCACAGCTTGTATCTTCAAATGATCATTCATCATTATTATTCAATTCAATAAGCATTTATTGCACCTACCAAACTCATAGTTCTGTGCTGTTATTTATTGCTAATTATTACTAATTATATTTAACAATGTCCTAGTAGAGAAAGAAAGAGCCGGCACTAAGCTGAGGAAGTCTTGGATTCCAATACTACCTCTGACCATAGTAATTATGTGATTACAGGCAACCAGGTGGAGCTGTGGATAGAGCACCTGCCCTAGATTCAGGAAGACTGAGTTCAAATCTGGCCTCAGACACTTAGTAGCTATGTGCCTCTAGACAAATCATTTAACCCTGTTTGCCTCAGTTTTCTCATCTATAAAAAGAGCTGGAGAAGGAAATGACAAACCATTCCAGTATCTTTGCCAAGAAAATCCCAAATGGGATCAAGAAGAATTGGACACAACTGAAAAATGAGTGAACATAAGCAACTTACTTAAAGAGGAAGTGTCCCTCAGCCACTCTTTAAGTCAAGAGTTTTTACTCTAATCTGTAAACATTTTTCTATATTTTGATAGCTGTATTTCTATATGATTAACGTCTTGCCATTCCTATGTACTTTATTTTATGCATTTAAAAACATTCTTCCTAAGAAAGTGTCCGTAGGCTTTATTAGCTTGCCAAAGGGGTCTGCTCAATGAAAGCTGTAGAATTGTTGTCAATATGCATCAGAGGAAATCCCACACTAGGATTTCCCTAATTCAAAATCTCATGGAAAACCTTGAATTCACAATTCTGTGTTATTAATTATATTTAGGTATGACAAACAATATTCCGATTAATTTATGTTAAATACAGGGAGACCAAGCCTGCTAGTTGGCCTCTCTGTCACAAGTCTCTTCCCACTTCAGTATATCTTCCACTTAGCTGTCAAAGTGATCATCTAAAAGCATAGGTCTCATCATGTCACTTATTACATACACACACACATACACACACACACTCAATAGATTCCAATGGTTCCCTATCACTGCCAGAATAAAAATATTAATTCCTCTGTTTATACCCTTAAAAATCTGCTCCCTCTTCACCTTTCAAGCCTTTTTTATACCTTATTCCACTCAGTCATGGACCCTGAAATCCCATGACACTGGCCTCCTTTCTTTTTCCTCCCAAAAGACACTCCATCTCCTGATTTGGTATTTTCTCTGGCTGTTTCCTATACGTGGAATTCTCTCCCTCCCCACCTCTACCCTCTGGCTTCCCTGGATTCCTTCAAGGCCCAGCTAAAATGCTATCTTCTACATGAAGTCTTTCCTGATCCCCCTTAATTCTAAAGCCCTCCCTCTCCTGATTATCTCCAATTTATCCTGTATGTACCTTTTTTGTATGCATAATTGTTTGCATGTTGTCTTCCCTACTAGAATGTGAGCTCCTTCAGATCAGAGACTGTCTTTTATCTTTGGTTGTATCCCCAGCACTTGGAACAATACCTGGCATATAATAGATTAATAACTTAATAATAGACACTTTACTGACTGGTTGTAACAGTTCTAACTAAAGTTTAAAAAAGTAGATTATGCACAATCTCCAAAGAGGGAATTTTTAATTAGTGACTTCTAACAAGCATTTAGGTTTTAAAAAGTTATCTTTCCCAGGATAAATGGATAGATGGGACAAGTACAGCTCATTTTGAAAGCACCACCAGATTTTTGGTACAACAAAGCAACAGCATGGCTCTGATTAATTTTACTCAGCTAACAGCACAATGCATGGCTTCAGGGAAGAACAGATTTTCACGTTCATCTTCGATAGAAAAAAAGCCTAAACCAAGTATAACACATTTAATTTTTTTAATTAGAGCCCAGATTTCAGTGGTCTAGAAACCTGCCTTTGCATTAGTGATGGGATAGAAGAATTAGTCATCCTCAATCCCCACATTTGAATGAATAAATACTCTACATTTAAAGTATTGGCGAGTAATATTACACTGTATCTTTTTACATTCAAACTAAAATTCACATTAAGAAAAACAGTTTGTGGTTTAAGTTTACTAAATAAAAACTTCCTTTTCAAGCAGTGCCAAAAAAAAAATGCATTTTGACCAGCCAACTGCAGTACTCCTTTTGAAGCTCATAACTAAAACATCACAGAACCTCAAGAGTTGGAAGACTCCTCACATACCATCTGGTCAAATCTGTGAGCGAACAAGACTGCCCTCCCTACAAAGAGCATACGCAGCATGTGGCCACCCAGCCTTTGCTTGAAATTCTTCACTGAGACACAACCCACTATCTTCTGAGGCAGTCCATTCCACTTTGGGGACAGCTCTAATGGTTAGGAATTTTTTCCTTTACAAAGCAGCTCAGATTTACCATTTCACAACCTCCATCCATTGCTTCTAATTCTGTCCTTTGGGGCCAAACAAAACAAGTTTCTTCAATGTGAAAGCCATTCAAATACTTGGAGAAAGCTGCCCTGTCTGCTAGTCCCCTGTCTTCTTTTCTACGGGCTAGAGATCCTATACTTTGTTTCACTATTTTAAAACATCTATATGACTTGATCAAGATATGTCCATCAATCACTGTCAATCAAAATACACAATCAGGAGAAAATAAGACAAGGACTTATAAAAAGACACAAAAATTTTCAGAAAAAGTATCAATACACGAAAGTAAATAGTTTGTTATACTTTCTCTTCACACGGGCCTAAGGAGACTTAGACAAAATATGATCAAGTGCATCGTTAAAAAAAATGGAAAGAACAGAAGGAAAAGTTAAAAAGAAGACCTGACAAGCAAAGCAGCTTTAAAAGTTGACCATAATACATGCTTAAAAAGAAAAACAAACCATATATGAGGCCTAGAATTGCATTACCATCTTTGATTTTTCTCTTCTACTTGTTGTATTGTTGTTATCCTTTGCTCTCGAAGAAGACCAAAATGACATCACTAGGTTAAAGCCAAGGTACAGTTTGTCCTACTATGGCAGATCAGACCAATACAAGCTTGGAAGGCTTTACCACAGGCCAGGCACAAATGGTCCATATGAACATATGGAGTGGGGATGTCTTTAAATTTGCGCATCTCATATTTCTTTTGAGCTACTGCAATTATGCTTCATTCACAAAGCACAGAGCCAGTGTCTGCCATGTCGCATAATTGAGTCCAAAGTTCTTCAGAGAGACCTTGAAAGTGTCCTTGTATCTCTTCCTCTGGCCTCCATATGAATGCTTGCCTTGTATGAGTTCTCCACGAAATAGTCTTTTAGGCAAACATAAGTTTAGCATTCAAAAAACATGGCCCGTCCATTAGAGTTGCACTTTCTGTAGTAAAGTTTGAATGCTTGGCAGTTTAGTTCAAAAAAGGAACTCAGTGTCTGGTATCTTATCCTTCCAGGTGATCTTCAGAATCTTCCTAAGACAATTCAAATGGAAGCGATTCAGTTTCCTGGGATGGCACTGGTATACAGTCCAGGTTTCACAAGCATACAACAATGATGTCAGTATAACAACTCTGTAGAACTTCAGTTTGGTAAGCAGTCTAAAACTTCTTCTCTCTCACACTTTCCTTCAGAGACTACCAAACACTGAGCTAGCTCTGGCAATGCATGTGTAACCTCATCTTCTACTTGTACATCCCTGGAATTTATTCTGCAAGGGTAAGTGAATTTTTCAATAGTATTTAAAATTGTTCCATCTGTTGTAACTGATGGTTCGATTTATGGATGGTATGGTGCTAGCTGGTGGAAAATCTGTGTTTTATTGGTGTTAGTTGTCAGGCCAAAATTAGCACAGACAATAGAGAATGGATCCATATTTTGTTGCTTCTCAGCTTCAGAAGCTGCATTGAGTACACAATTATCTGAGAACAAAAATCATGTACCAACTCTCCCTCCGCTTTAGTCTTGGCTTATAGCCTTTTCAAGTTTAATATTTTACCATCAGTATAGTAGCTGACCTTGATGCCATTTTCATCCTCGTTGAAAGCATCCAACAACATTGATTAAAACAATATGTTTGGAGGACAGAGCCAAGATGACAGAGTAAAGGCGGGGACATGCCTGAGCTTTCCCCAAACCCCTCCAAATACCTTTAAAAATAATTCTAAACAAATTCTAGAGCAATGAAACCCACAAAAAGACAGAGTGTAAGACAATTTAGAAGGTCAGCAGGAAAGGTCTGTTGAACCTGGGTGAGAGAGGAGCACAGTCCAGCACAGGCCACACCAACACAGCCCCGGTTCCCGCACAGCCCCAGCCCCAGCAAATCAGGAGCAGGCCTCGGGAGTGACTGAATTGGCAATGGCAGTGGCTGCTTCTGGGGCTCTCAGGCACAGACTGTAAGGGGATCAAACAACTGGTCAGAAGGACATTACAGGAGTCTCTTTGCTAGCACTGAGGCAGGACTCTGCTACTTTGCCCATACTTGGATCTGGATCTCAGGCCTTGGTGGAAGTCCTGGGGCAAGGAGGTGCACCAGCATATCAGAGCTTGGGCAGCAGTGGAGAAGGGACCCTCTTCACACTTCCAGGGCAGAAAAGTGTGCTTGTGGTCACTCACAGACCAGAGTACAGTCTAGGAGAGGAGTAAACACCTCTCCTTAGATCATACCACCTTGGAAGAACTGACAACTTAAAAGTCCCTACAAGTATCTCTGAAAACAGCTGCACAAAACCCTTGAAGCTTGGGACAGTGTGCCCTCCATGCTGGAAGCAAAGGCCTACCTTAACAAAGAGTTAAAAAGTCAAGTAATAGACTGGAAAAATGAGCAAACAATGGAAAAAACCTCTGACCAAAGAAACTTTGGTAACAAGGAAGATCAAAAGATAAACTCAGAAGAAGACAACCAAGTCAAAACTCCTACATCCAAAGCCTCCAAGAAGAATATGAATTGGTCTCAGGCCATGGAAGAGATCACAAAGGATCTTGAGAATCAAGTAAGAGAAGTAGAGGAAAAATTGGGAAGAGAAATGAGAGTGATGCAAGAAAATCATGAAAAACAAGTCAACATCTTGCTAAAGGAGACCCAAAAATATACTGAAGAAAATAACATTTTAAAAAACAGACTAGACCAAATGGCAAAAGAAGTGCAAAAAGCCAAAGAGAAGAATGCCCTAAAAAGCAGAACTGGCCAAATGGAAAAGGAGGTCCAGAAGCTCACTGAAGAAAATAATTCCTTAAAAATTAGAATGGAGCAAATAGAAGCTAATTAATGACTCTAGGAGAAATCAAGAAATTATAAAACAAAGCCAGAAGATTGAAAAAATTAAAAGATGATGTGAAATATCTCATGGAAAAACAACTGACCTGGAATATAGATCCAGGAGAGATAATTTTAAAATTATTGGACTACCTGAAAGCCATGATAAAAGAAAAAGAGCTAGATATCATCTTTCAAGAAATTATCAAGGAAAACTGCTCTGATATTCCAGAACCAGGTGGTAAAGCAGAAATTGAAAGAGATCCTAAAAGGAAAACTCCTAGGAGTATTATAGCCAAATTTCAGAGTTCCCAGGTCAAGGAGAAAATACTGCAAGCCATCAGAAAGAAACAATTCAAGTATTATGGAACCACAATCAGGATAGCACAAGATTTAGCAGATTCTACATTAAAGGATTGAAGGGCTTGGAATGATATTCTGGAGGTCAAAGGAGCTAGAATTAAAACCAAAACTCACCTACCCAACAAAACTGAGTTTAATCCATGAGGGGAAAAAATTGACATTCAATGACATAGAAGAATTTAATGCATTCTTGAGAAAAGACCAGAGCTAAATAGAAAATTTGACTTTCAAATGTAAGACTCAAGAGAAGCATGAAAAGATAAACAGGAAAGAGAAATCATAAGGGACTTATTAAAGTTAAACTGTTTACATTCCTACATGGAAAAATGATATTTGTAACTCATAAGAACTTTCTCGTTATTCGGGTAGTTAGAAGGAGTATACATAGACAGAAGGCACAGGTATGAGTTAAATGTGAAGGGATAATATCTAAAAAATAAATTAAGAGAGGAATGTACTGGGAGAAAGAGAATGGGAGCAGTAGAATGGGGTAAATTATCTCATAAAAAAGGCATGAAAGAGCTTTCACAATGGAAGGGAACAGGAGGGAGCTAAGAGGAAATGAGTGAACCTTATTCTCATCAGAATTGGCTTAAAGAGGGAATAACATACACACTCAATTATATATAGAAATCTATCTTATCCTACAGGAAAGTAAGGGGGAAGGAGAGAGGAGAAGGGAGGGGTGGGTAATAGAATAGAGGGCAGATTGGGGGAGAGGGTAATCAGAAGCAAACACTCTTGAGAAGGGACAGGGTGAAAGGAGAGAATAGAATAAATGGGGGGACAGGATGGAGGGAAATATAGTTAATCTTTCATAACACAGCTATTATGGGAGTGTTTTGCACATGTATAACCTATATTGAGTTGCTTGCCTTCTCAATGGGGGAGGAGGGTGAAGAGGGAGGAAGGGAGAGAATTTGGAACTCAAAGTTTTAAAAATGAATGTTTAAAAATTGTTTTTACATGTAACTAGGGGAAAAATAAAATACCAAATTAAAAAAAAAAGAACACCATGTTAAAAGCATGGGAACAAACACATAGTCTTGCTTCAATCCATTGGTGACTGGGAAAGTACAAGAGCATCATCCATTATCCACAACCCATGCAAGTATGCCATGATGAAATTGATGTACAGTGCTGATGAACTCCTCTGTACAACCAAATTTTGACATAATTTTCCACAAGCCCTGGTAACTGACAGTATCAAAGGTCTTAGTCAAATGGATGAATGTTGTATACAGACCTCCATTCTGCTCCTGGCATTTTTCCTGGAGTTGTTGGGTGGCAAACACCATATCAACTATTCCTCAACCCTTTCTGAAACCCCACTGACTTGTAGGTAAATGACTATATTCCAGGTGAAGGATCAGCCTTTTAAGGAGGACTCTGGCAAGAATCTTGTCAGCAATTACTAAGAGAGAGATCTCTCTGTGATTGTCACAGGACAATGTTTCTTTTACCTTTATAGAGATGGACAATGGCGGAATCCTTGAACTCCTGGGGGATAACTTCCTCTTGTTGTTTAACCTGGTATACTTCTGTCAACTTTAACTTTTGAATGAGGAGTGGACCCTCTGCCTTGTAAATCTCAGCCAGAATAGAATCAGTACCAGGCAGTTTGCCACATGAGAGGAGCCCAATGGCATTCAAAACCTCTTCTTCAGTTGGAAATTCAGCTAGAGAGGGATTGACTTCAATCTGAGATATATGGTCAATGGCTTCAGCATTGATTGATGACAGTATGTTGAAAACACTGTGGAAGTGTTCAGTCAATCTCTCCAGGATCCTGTCCATATCACTAATCAATGTGGCTCCAATACACAGAGTAATTGAGATGCACCATGGGTCTTTGGCCCATAAATAGCCTTCAGGCTATCATAAAAGCATTTTGGATTGTCACTCTCAGTATAAAACTGAATTTCATCTGCCTTCTTATTGAGCCAAGAATTCTGCATCGCTCTAAGCTTCGCTTGTACTCTACTTTTGATGAGGTGAAACACTGCCTTCTTTGAGACAGATGAACCATCTTGCTAGTAAACCCTGTGGGTTTCTTGTTTTTCATTAAGCAGCTTCTGAATTTCCCCATAATTTTTGGCAAATCAGTGTTGATGTTTGTGAATGTTACAGCAAAGACAAGTAAATACGGTTCTGTACACCAGATCTCTGAAAGCTGCCCAATCCTTTTCTGCTCTACTGTTGCCAACCGTGTGTCTTAGCTTTTGTTTCGAGTTAACGATGAACAGTTCCCACTCAGAGAAGTTTTCTATCTGTTGAGGTTAAGTCTTCTGGTAGTCATTTTGCCTTGAAGCAGCTGCTTTTGTTTTGAATATTTATGTTTTGTTTTGAAAATTTAGCTTGAAGAGGAAAAGTTTATGATTAGTCCAGCACTCTGTGCCACACATCACCTTCGTCACTCTCACATCCTGTCTGTCTCTTCTCCTTACAATGGCATAGTTAGTCTATTAAATGCCAATGTTTGCTGCAAGGGCACATCCATGAAGTTTTGTTGTGTTTAGGTAAATGGAAGAGTGTTGATGATGAAAAGGTCATGATTTGCCCAAGTCTTCAGTAGTAAGTGACCATTGCTGTTGCTATTTCTAACTCCATTTCTCCCAATGATTCCTTGCCATGTCTTACATTCTATTCCTACGCTTGCATTAAAGTCAGTGAGAATGATAAACTTGTCCTCTTTCTTTGACCTCATTAGGGTTCATCATGGTGTGAGCATACCCACTGATGATGGTGGCCTGGTGCTTTCCTGCAAGTAGCAATTGCATTATCATGAGTCTGTTGGTAAGGCATACAAGCTTGTTGACTAGATTAGTTTTGATTGTGAAACTTACACAACATTCCACTTCACTGCAGTCACTACAGAAAAACATGTATCCAGCTCTGCCTTTGGAAAGCTAGCCTTCATTTGACAGCTTTGTTTCACTCAGGGCTGCTATTTGGAAGTGATGTCTGCTGAATTTTCTTTTAACAAGAGCTTTTCATCTTTCAGGTCTACTGGATTTTGTGTTGTCCATAAGCATGCAAACATTCCATGTACCAATGTTGAGTGGAATCATCTCTACAAAAGTTGTTTGGTTTTTTTTCACATTTTTTGTGTTTTGACTATAGGGTGGGATCCCCACCTACTGCAGTAAGCAAACTAGGGATGGGTGAAGCAGACAATTTTTTGGGCAACTTTTCTAGCCCCTTCCTCACACCAGGAGATGAGCAAAATGGTCCTTCAAAAAAACCTGCTCAGACACCCAGGGGGCTTCGAATCCCACGATTGCTTCAATTCAGTCAGAAGACGACCCTATGACCTGGGATGCTTGTGCGAATGGTTCTGACTAAAGCTTCCAATATATCTGCACTTGCTGCTTCATCACTTGTCTGTTACCACAGAACTTTGTGATAGGTAAAAATGGTAAAATAGTATGGGTGATGTCTTTTGAGTCATACATAAATTGAGTTTAAGTCAGGCAGAGTTGGGTAAAGTCATCTGCCTCACTCTCTCTTCCAGAGACATCAGAGTGCAGTGGGAAGACAAAAAAGGAAAGATGAATGGAGATGGATCAGCATACAGTAGGTGACCGTGGTGTCTTAGATGTCTAACCAAGCTCTAAGTGTTCCACAGTGCCAGCTGTCTCTTCTACTATGTATCTACAAATCCCCATTGTATTTAATGTTTGTTTAGTGCAGAATAAAAAATAATTAACAAAAAGAAATATAGTGAAGCATTAGTAATCTTCAACTTCACCTCAATATGGTCCCTCTGATTTGGAGGAGGAAGGAAATTCGTTTATCTTCTTTCTCCACTCTCAACTTTAATCATTCTAGAGATAGTGTCTTCAGACCCTTGTAATATTAAGCATTTGCTATTAAGCATATTATGTGTACCCACAGGTCAATTGAAGTAAAATGACAATATGGTATTTGCCCTTCCCACATAACAAGTTTGTTTGGGAAGATCATATTAAACAAGGTATAGAAAGAGCTATGTGAATTGTAAACTGCAACCCAAAGGTTAGCTATTACTATTTTAGTCTTAGAGAAGCAACAGCAAGTGAAGTGGAAAGAGCATTAAACTGAGCATCAGGGGCCTTATTCAAGTTACAGTTATGCCAATTATGGTTTGTATGATCCCATCAGACTTGTGAAAATGACAGATAGTGGAAGGTCTACAGAAATAAGGACATTGATAAAATTAGGCAGAATGAAGAGAACACCATATATGCACTAGGTGGCATAGCATCCAAATTTTTAAAGGAAATAGACAGCAAAAGTATATTAGTGGAGTACCTTGACTTTCCCCTCTCAGAACTAGAGAAATCTAACCAAAAACTAAACAAGAAAAAAGAAATGAATAGAATTTTAGAAAAGTTAGGTATGATAAACCTCGGGGGAAATTGAAAGGCATTAGAAAGTAATAGACTTTTTTCTCAGCTATACATGGAACCTACACAAAAAGTAATCATGTATTGGGATATAACAATCTCACAAGCCAATGCAAAAAAGCAAAAATATTTAATGCATTCTTTTCAGGCCATAATACAATAAAAATTACATTCAGTAAAAGACCATGGAAAGGTAGATTAAAAATTAATTGGTAACTAAATAATCTAGTCCTAAAGAATGAGTTGGTCAAGAACAAATCAGACAAACAATCAATAATTTCATTAAAGAGAATTACAACATTGAAATAACATACCAAAATTTATGGCATGTAGCCTAATTGGCTAATTAGGATTAAATCATAATGCTGAGGATTTCTCCTCTTTTCATTTGTAGATATTTATATATATACACATATATACATATATATGTATGTATACATATATATGTATGTGTGTATACATATATAGTATACATATATACACATACATACATGCATATATATGCACAGACGTGTGTGTGTGTGTGTGTGTGTGTATTACCAACAAAGTCTAGCAGGAAGAGATAGAAGGAGAAATTCCATTGAAAATAACTGTAGAAAATACAAAATACTCTTGGGAGTTTACCTGCTAAGACAAACCCAGGAACTATATGAACACAATTACAAATCATTTTTCACATAAGCAAAGTAAGATTTAAACAATTGAAAAAATATTAACTGCTCATGGGTAGGTAGACTGAGCCAATATAATAAAAATGACAAATCTACCTAAAATAATTTACTTATTCACTGCCATACTAATCAAACTACCAAAAAAATGTTTTATAGAGCTAGAAAAAATAACACAATTCATCTGGAAGAGACAAAGGTCAAGAATATCAAAGGATTTAATGGGGAAAAAATGGGAACAAGATGGCCTATCAGTTCCATACCTCAAACTGTATGACAATGTGATAATCATCAAAACAATCTAGCCCTAAGAGATAGAGTGGTGAATCAGTGGAATAGATTGGGTATGCATTACACAGCACATAATGACCATAATAATCTAGTGCTTGATAATTACAAAGATCTCAACTTTTGAAACAAGAACTCACTATTTGACAAAAACTGTTGGGAAAACTGGAAAGCACTTTAGCAGAAACTAGGTATAGACCAACATCTCACATCATATACCAAGATAAAATAAAAATGGACACATGATTTAGACATAAAGGGTGATACCATAAGCAAAATAGGGGAGCATGGAATAGTTTGCCTGTCAAACATTTGGATAAGGGGTAGAACTTATAACCAAACAAGAGATAGAGAACATTACAATATGTAAAATGGATCTTTTTTTATTACATTAAATTTAAAAAGATTTTTGCACAAACAAAACCAATGCAGCCAAAATTAGAAGGAAAGCAGAAAATGGGAAATTTTTCAGCAACTTTCTCTGATAAAGGCCTCATTTCTCAAATATATAAAAAACTGAGTCAAATTGATAACATTATGAGTCATTTCCCAATTTAGAAATGGCCAAAGGATATGAACAGATGGTTTTCAGATAAAGTCAAAGCTATCTATATCATATGAAAAAAATGCTCTAAATCACTATCAATTAGAAAAATGCAAATTTAAAAGATTCTGAGGTATCACCTCACATCTATCAGATTGGCTAATATGACAGAAAAGGAAAATGAAAAACATTGGAGAGGATGTAGGAAAATTGAGAGACTAATGTACTATTGGTGGACTTGTGAACTAATCCAACAATTCTGGAGAGCAATTTGGAACTAAGCTCCAAGGGCTATAAAACTGGACAAACCTTTTGACCCAGCAATACCACTACTAAATCTGTATTGCAAAGAGATCATAAAAAAGGGAAAAGAACCTAAATGTACAAAAACATTTATAGTAGTTTTTTTGTGATGGCAAAGAATTGGAAATACCAGGAATGCCCATCAATTAAGGAATGGCTGAGCAAGTTGTGGTATAAGATTGTAATGGAATACTATTGTGTTATAAGAAGTGAGAAGCAGGATGCTCTCACAAAACCTGGAAAGACTTACATGAACTGATGCAGAGTGAAATGAGCAGAACTAGGAGAATGTACACAGTAATAGCAATATCGCACAATGATCAACAGTGAATGACTGAGCTATTCTCAGCAATACACCCAAGATAATTCTGAAGGACTTATGACAAAAAAATGCTATCCATCTCCGGAGAAAGAACTGATGCAGTCTGAATGCAGATTGAAGCATGTTATTTTTACTTTATTTTTATTAGTTTTTTGTCTATGTTTTCTTTTACAATATGACTAATAAGGAAAAATGTGCCTTGCATGACTGCACATGTATAACCTATATCAAATTCCTTGCCATCTCAGGTTAGAGTGAGGACAGAGAGGGAAGGAGGGAATTTGTAAATCAATTTTTAAAAAGTTAATGTTAAAATTGTTTTTACATGTAATTGAAAAAATAAAATATTAAAAACAAAAACAAGAGATAATGTAGATTGTAATGAAAACATTAAAGGACTATGTGATTTTTAAGAAGAAAATATGTGTTCAATTAATTATTTACTTGAAAAGAAAAGCAAGCCCTGCATAATAGAGATACATAGTTTAATGTATAATCCTCTCCTCTTCCATAGTACATATGGAAATGCTCATTTTATTTGGTATTTGTTAAGTTCACAACAAAAAACAAAAAAAAAACAGAAAAAACTTCTTGAGACAAAATAATTATTTAATAAAAATGTTGAGAATTTATTTTATAGCATTATGGCAAAATAATAATAATAATTTAGAACTATACCTACTAGCATAGTTTAAAAAGATAAAATTATAAAAGAAATAATATATTATTTCATTTATGGAGAGAAAAAACATTGTATCCATCAAACAAATGGAAGAAATTATTGAAGAAAAATGGACAAATAATGAAATATAAAAATAAAATCATTTTTATGATGAAAATTATTTATAAAATAAAAGGAAAATAAATACATTAGGAAAATATCTATGTCAAATATATCTGATAAAATCTGGAATCATACTATATGGAACTTATTTTTTAAGATTCTGAGGAATACCCACTCCTTCATGGAAAAATGCTCAAATGACATAATCAGACAATATTACAATGAGGGAATACAAGTATCTTTACACACTTGTATTTACAAATACAAATAACTCCTTTAAAAATGTGGCTGTGGCATCCTGGGAAAAGAATTGAAATTAAAGTCAGAAGACCTGGCTCTGCTATTTCCTGACCTTACCATATGTGTGACCTTCAGTAAATCACTAAACTATTGTCTACAAACTTCCATTCCTTCATTTGGAAAATGAAAGGTATGGATCTTGAAAGCCCCCTTCAGCTCTAAAACTGATGAACACTCTAATTATCAGATAAATACTAATTAAAATCTGTCAAATTTGGGGAAACAACTGAAAAGGTTAAAATTCAATGTTCATAGGTCTTCAAGGAAAATATAGTCTATTCCATTGAAAAGCAATCTAGTGATATAAAATAAGTAATAAAAAGCTGATCATATCCTTTGACCCTGCAATCCTTCTCATGGAATATATTTTAGGGATATGATTACAAGGAAATAAAGGTTATCATCTCCAATAAGTATCCATAACTACTTCATTTGCAATAGCAACCAAAAAAGAACAAAAGTGAATGCATTCTCTTCTTCATATCTTGGCCTCCTTTTGACTCTCTAATCCTCAATAACTGCTTGGCCAACCAGTATCAATCAAGTTTCTGTATTTCGAAAACCTTGTTCATTTTCTGTCTGTATTTTTAAAACGAATTTTTGTCTTCATATAAATACAAGCTGATTTTTATTGCATTCTGAGCAAGTGTTTGCTCAGGAAAAAATGGCAAAAACTTTAAAGATACACAAACTTAAAAGACTAGAAGGGAATGCAAAGTCAATAAATAGCTAATATTTCTTTTTTTAAATTTCATTCCATTTCAATCAAAATATATAGATTTTTATCATTTTATTGGGCATTAAATTCTCTTTTACTTCCATATTTATATTTATGAGGATATTAATCTATAATGGAAAAACATTCAAAAACCACCAACACTCTCAAAACACGTCTTGTCAGTCAGGCTTTCTAGCCTGTGGCATACTCTCATCCTATGCTGTGGCTGGCCATAACATGACTGTAACATTCTATTTAAAGTAAATTTTATTATTTAGATGTAACACATTCTCTGTGTTCTTCTAGAGCAATCCAAATTATATAGAATTTCCTTCAAGTTTGATTTTCAGAAACTTGGATCTCATTTAACCCAGATAAATTCACTAGCACCTTCAAAAAATAATTATCAGTTGGAAAAAGTCAAAATTGACTGAGTGCTCACTGTCTTCCTATGTGCTTGAACAAAGAGGCTAATAAAAGAAAAGATGGATTCTGTGACCTCACAAAGTCATTATCCTACACATTTATTGACAGAGATACACAGAAAGCAGAATGCCAACTCCAGACTTAACAACAAAGGAGAGATACAAACGTGGTATTGTGATAAAGAAAAAAGACAGGTGATACCTAGCACGGAAGCAAATGTGTTTTGCATATTTTGCTACTTAGAAAGGCTTAGCAGATAAGAAGGAAATTATATAAAAGGCAGAAAGGAAGATAATTTAGAGCAGACTCTAACAACCAAGAGAGGATAAAAATTGAGCGATAAAAGAGGATAAAGGTACAGACACTGTGACAATGGGTTGACAAAAAAATTCTACCTAAGGAGACTATTGTTCACATGTTCAATTGCATGTTCCATACATGAAGCCTCCCTTTGTGTTAATGGAGAGATTTTGCTATATGCTTACAAAGTCCAGGACAATTGATCATAGGGGTTCCCTTTTGTTTTTCACCCATCCTGAACTATCCATTCCATTACAGCAAATGTTTGTTCAGAATGCAATAAAGATCAACTTACATTTATATGAAGACAAAAATTCATTTTAAGAGTACACAGAGAAAATAAACAAGATTTTAAATAGACAGAAACTTGATTGATACTGATTGGCCAAGCAGCTGTTTTTTTCAAGAGTAGGATGGGAAGGAAACCATGGTATGAAGAAAAAAATGCAAACCTTCACCAGGTCCTAGGAGCTATGCAGCAAGCAGTTATACAAACTTCCAATTCTATTCCCCCAAATAACTCTGTGATCAAATTAGTTAGCCAAACAAGGTTTCAACTACCAACAATTATATTCGCTTCGGAGTATCAGCTCCCTCCATTTTCAGTCAGCTCATCACTGACACACGTCTGTACCTCTTGAATCCTCTCCTCTTTGCACAGCTCAAAAGTTCCCAGAGGATCCCCCTATCCCTTAGGAATCTTGCCTGCCATGATCTTCTAGCCCCTCCTTCCAAATAGCAAGAATCACACTTCTCATCAACTTCCTTGTTGATAAGGGCTACCTATGTAAAACAGGTTCAAAATTGAAAGGAAAGGAGGTTTCTTAGTTTATTTTTACCTTTTTATAAAGATCTGGTTATAAGCATTGTTAATTTAACTAAATGCCATTTGAAGTTCAGTATCATTAAACAATGTTCATTTAACACTGAAATGTCTAGTACTTTGCCTGTACTTTGGTAAAAAAGAAAAATTATCTCCATCTGCTGACACCCAAAAGCTCACACTTGCTCCATATAGTTAATAATGCCAATCAGATGATATTTCCACTTGAAGTTTTGATCTCCTTGGCTCATAAAGGAAGCCTTTGGTTTCAAACTTCACAGCAAAGAAAGAAGCTGCTTTTGAAAGGACTTCACATCTGAGGCATAAATCCAGAATTCCCCAAAGGGGCATTTAATCATTTTTATGGAACGTGTAAATGACCAGGAAAACCTCCTTCTTTGATTTCACCCAAATGACAATAACTGATTACAAAGTGAAAAGTTGAATCAACAAACTGATTGCTATATTCACATAAAATTAAACTAATTGTTGCATAAAATTGATTTCACCCCCACCTCTGAAGTTAACACATTGATTTTCCTTAAAATGAAGTCTATAGAGAGGAAAATGGATGTGGGAGTTCACAATTAAGTAGTTTTTCATTAATCCATCTATATATAATGCAGACCCAAAAGTAGGTTTTAAACCCATAAATATCTAGTAAGGCTAGCTAAATAGCCTAAATTATTTGATAAAATATTATATAAATAATAGAATAGCCAATTATGCCCTTAATGCTATATCTTCAAAAGGAATAATGCATGTGTTTCTCTAGGAAAGCAGAAGTATGCATTTGCAGACACATCCATTTTCTTTTCCCCATGAAATTTTATTTCCCATGAAATCTACCATGACACACATGCCTTCCATAATCCACACCATTCCTATGCAAAACCATTACATGCAAGTCTGAAACATGATGCTCATCCCCTTTAGGGAGACTGGGTTAGCATGTTTGACTAACTGTAACGGTCAAATTAACTAGAAAAGTTCAAGCTCTTTACTTCATTTTGTATACTCCAATAATTAAACTATTGAGAAAATTATTAGAGCAATGAAAATAAGCCAAACCAAAATTTAAGTCCCAAATGAAAAGCCCTCTAAAATTATATCAATGGTGACATTATGTTGACTTCACTACGTTCAATGACAATAAGGTAGGAGAGAACATGCTCTTACTGAGGTCAGGCTGACATCCTTCACTGAATGATATATCATCGATTGCTATAGTTTCTTCTTCTCCATCATTTGAAAACCTTTGGCCTTGAATAACAACCTGTTGTACAGCAAAAGGAGAAGGCAAAGAAGCATCAGTGTCTCACTGTCTTGCATAAAATGAGTTATAAATAGGAAGATGTCACATGAATGAAGGGAATACCAAATATATTTAGAAATAGATGCTAGCACATATCATATAAATTCCCCTGGAGGGGGTCACCTAGGTGGTGCAGTGCACAGAGCACCAGTCCTGGAATCAGGAGAATATGAGTACAAATCTGACTTTGGACACTCACTAACTGTATGACCCTGGGGAAATCACAACCCTGATTGCCTCCAAAACAATGAAGATAAAAAACTACTGGAGGGAGGGAAATACGAAGTCCTATAAGTATTTACCAAGGATCTACTGAAGGAAATGGCAAACCATTCCATTATCTTTGCCAAGGAAACCCTAAATGGCGTCACAAAGAGTCAAACACAACTGAAATGACTGAACAACAACAACAAAATGTTTATACCTAAGCTAATATCCATCTTGAGGCTGCATCTCTGTCTTTAAGAGACAGCCAAACTCGATACAGAGCATGACAGAACAAACTTGTCTGGCCATCTTCACAAATAATATCAATCAGCTTTTATCAGATATCCTCTTAGTAGATGCCTCCCTCTAGTCAATCTAACCTAATACATCTCACTTTCTAAGTAGAGCCTGTAGTTTAGCTAGCCTTCTAAGCTAGATGGCACACTGGACCTGGAATTAGGAAGACATAACTAAGTACATTACTCAAATTTAATGTTGGACACTTACGTCAAACTCTCCATGAGTAAATTGGACCTCCAAGAAGTTCTTCCCACAAGTAATTTAACTGAAAATACATAAGGAAATTGACCAAAATAGGTTTTCTCCCTGAATTCATATAATGGGAGTTGGGAAAGAAGTTCTGAGATATCAATAAGTCACTTAATCATTGAAGACAAGTTTGCCTTTAGGTCTCCATTTGGATATATTAGTCACTGATAATCTGTCGGTTATACTGCTATTCTATGAACTGAAATACTTTGAAAATTGACCTTCCAAAAGATAGAAAAGCTACATTTGATTTTTTGGGGATTTATTTTGGTAGCTAAAACTCTGGAGATACCTTGGTTAACTTCATTCTAGACATATCATTTGTGATCACCAGGGCTCTATCAAGTTTTGAGTTTCTTAGTTCTTGGGGAAAAAAATAGGTATTGGAAAGAGACATGGGGGAGAAAATTGGTTAAAATGAAACTCACTACTGATCACTGACTCCTGTACGGGTATTGTTTTTTTTTAATGTTGTACAATTGACAGATTGTACAGATATATTGGAGGATAGTTTATCCCATACCATGATCTCATGCATATCTCCACATAGATTCTGATTTCATCAAATGAATGTAAATGAATGAATTCACTTAAAATTGAAGTGAAAGAACCAAAGTTATTCCTCATAAATGAGGGATTATTGTGGTTTACATTTTTTTGTTGGGGCAAAATAGTAACTGTTTCAAGAACTTCTCACAGGAATACCTCAAATATTCTGTTCTATGATCTTGAAGACAATTTCACAAACATAAAAACTTATCTCATTTGTGTTTATTCTATACTTATATATATATATATATATATATGCTTATAAACCTATAAAACTAACCTGGAGAACTTGCAAATTAGGATTTTGTGGTTTATCTAGGAGTAATGAGGGAAATATTACTGTTATTTTTGGTGAGGAAAAACCACTTTGTATAGTTTATTTCATTCTAAATAAAAAGTGGATTTTCTTTAATGCTCAAAAAAATAGGTAAGTTATTTAATCTCTATTTGCCTCAGTTTGCTTATCTGTAATATAGGAATAATAATAGTACTTACCTCACTGGGTTGTTGTCTCGAATTAAATAATATTCATAAAAGTACTTTGCAGATCTTAAAGTATTATATAAATGCTAGCAATATACTGTTGTTATTATCATTGATGTTGTTCTTGTTGTTGTTATTAAGCTCACCGTACTGCATAAGCTGGCTACATGCTAGAATTGGTTCAGTTTAATTTAATTTAATAAATGCTGATTAAGCACCTACTGTGTATAAGACATTGTCCTAAAGATTTTTTGAGTCAAAAACTTACATTCCACTGTTGGAGCATGTAATCAGACAGATAAGTACAAGAAAACTGAGCAGAGGGAGAGCCTTAAGAAGCAGGCTCCTGAATTTCTTTGCACAGATCCCTGAGTTTAGCTGCTGATAGAAGCTAAGGATTCTGGGAGAGAAGGTAAAAAGACAGTACATTCTAGGAATAAAGGACAGAATGTGTACAAATATGGGAGCAGGAGATGGAATGGTAATTTCAGGGAAGAGAAATGAAGTCAGTTTGGCTGAAACATAAAGTACATTATAATGTCAAATAACTTTGAAAACTCAGACTGGGACCAGATTGTGCAAAACTTTAAGTAGCAATCTGAAAAGTCTTTATTTCAACCTAGGGACTATAGGGATCCAGTGAAGATTTTTGAACAGGGAAGTAATATGATCAGATATGTGCCTGAGGAGATAATTTTGGCAGCTGTGCAGAGGATGATTAGGAAAAGGATGAGACTGGAATCAGAGAAGACAATTTTGGAAGTTATTTTAATAATGCAGGTATGAGGTAATGAGAGCCTGAACTATGGTCATGTTTTTGTGAGGTAGATGTGAGAGATATTATAAAAGTAGATATGACAGGATCTGCAACTGACTGGATATAATGAAGGGAGGGGAGGGGAAGAGAGGAGAGAAAGAGGGAAGAGTTGAAAAATATTCCTTGGTAACTAGAAAGACAATGCTGGGCTTAATAGGAGCAGGAAAGTTTAAAAGAAAAAGGTGACTTTAAAATGGAATATGTTCGGTATATTTAGATATATTGAGTTTAAGGAGCTTATGAGAGACACAGAGAGTACTGTAAAGCAGATGCTTGGTGTTGCCAGGTTGGACTTCAGAAGAAAACATAGAATTAGGAGTTTTTAATATAGACATGATCATTGAACCCATGAGAACTGCTAAAGTCACCAACAGAGGGAGTATGGAGAAAATAGCAGAAGAGGGCTCCAAACAGATCCTTGAGAGACTCTTAGACTTCGGGGATGGAGGAAGAATCAGAACCAGTAAAGGAGTAAGCAGGAGGAAAACTCTGAAAGAACAGCATTATGGAAACAAAGGGGAGAGAGAATATCCAGAAGGAGGCAGGGTTAATAGTATGCCAACAACCCCTCCTGATGGGATATGAAAGAAGGGTCTCCCAGGGGTGATCAGGAATGCAGTGTCTTCTGAGGCTAACTAGGTTTCTGTGATTATGAAAAGATGAAAGAATACAAGAGGAGAAGTTCTTACATGATGTCCCAGCATAAAGCATCCGAGAGAATGAATGAATGAAAAATCATTTATTAAATACTCACCGTGTGCTGGACACTGCTAAAAGCTAGGAATATGAATACAAAAATTGAGGCAGTCCCTGCTCCCATTAGCATATACATTCCAATAAGCAGAAGCAATACAGTAGGAGACAAGAGTCCAGAGAATGATGGTTTGGGTGATCACAAGGATGATGAGTTGATACGTATGGTAGTCAATGGACAGGTCCTTTCTAAAAGCAATAGCATTATTGATTATGTTACAATGCCCACAGTGAGGGCATTATAGAGGAGGAAGACAAGTTATGTAGGTGGTAGGGCAAATGACAGGATGGCATGAGTAGATAGCTGAACATGAAGTGAAACATAGTCCAATCTTGCCTGGAGCAAGCAAAATACAGTAGACTAGGCAAATCTGCATCTGATCAAGAAGGCTCAGCCTCAAGACAGCAATTCAAAACATGTATAGATTAAGTTTTCCAAGAGCTGGAGACTATAAGCACTAGATTTTGAGTCCGAGGACTTGAGTTTGAATCTCAACTTTGCTCCATAACATACAGAGTAATCTTGGGCAATTCACTGAACACGTCTTGGTCTCAGTTTTCTTTTATGCAAACTTTGGGCCCTCTTCCTCTCTTTCACTCTTCTGCTTCTATTGGAGATCTTATCAGTTTGCAAATATATAATTTTCATGTCTCATCTCTCTATCAATTCCACATTAGCATCACCAAGCCTCTGAAGGACATCTATACCTACATTTACTATAAGCTCCTCAAACTCATTATGTCCAAAATTGAACTCATTATATTCCCTCCTGAACTCATCATTCTTTTTCAAAACTTCCTTGAATGGTCCTCCCTGACTCTTGACTGTTCACCTGGCTTTTTATCCATCTTGGAGTTCGTTTTAATTGCTGGTCTTTTAATATCCCTAACTCTGCCTTGTTCTACTCCTAACCTATGACATATTTTTAGCTTTGTCTTAGATCTTCTGTTCGTCTGCAAACAATACTGATGTCTGCCCATGACACATTGGCTAAAGCCACAGTGAAGTGTTTGATTTTTTTTTACCGTTAGACACAAATAGATAGATAGATAGATAGATAGATAGATAGATAGATATGTTAAATCATTCTATACATAACTCTATCAGTTCTTTCTGTGAATGCAGATAGTGTTTTCCTTCATGGGTCCTTTGTAGCTAATTTGGGTATTTATAATAGTCAAAGTGACTTAATGTTTGATTGTTAGAGTGGCTAAAAAAAAAAAAGAGCAGCCGTGCTACGTTTAATTTGTTGCATATGCAAAGACCTGACACAAGTCAGTATCAAAAGAAAAAAACCATGGCATTATTAAACTAAGTGAATCAGAATGAAATTATTCAACCAACTAAGTGAATTAGCTGAATATAATCCTTTGATAATATTTGGGCATTTGCTACACTGACCAATGCAAATCAATGAGTTTCTCATGCTACAGAGTAGTGTGGTTAAGCTATGGCTGAATTCACGGTCCACCCCATATAGTCATGAAGACTTGGCAAAACAGTCAATAGAGCTCACCCTAGTGATCTTCACAATCACTGAGACAAAGCAAGCTAGCTGTATATTAAAAGAGACCTGCAGTTCCATGCACAGCGCGCTTTTTCTGTTCTGCTATGTATAATTCACAATTTGCTGTTTCCTCAGTTTAGAATAAAAAAATTAAAACCCACCAATGGTCCATAGTGGCCAGTTTTGCAATGCAGTAATCCACTGGTTTATGCTTAGTCATCCAGAGTAAGCCATTTCAAACTAAACCAGCTGTTCTCTGACATGCTTTTCAAAACCCAATAGACTGAGAACCAAACAACAAATTACCCAGAAACTTACAAATATACACTTTACAAGAAAATCCCTGTTCTGTTGACAAAGGACAGAATAATTATATGACTAATAAAAAGGAAATGTTGGAGAAGAACTGAAAAATATGATTCTGGCAGAACTGTTTTTATAACAGTTTTAACAAATAGGATTCAAGGTGCTACATGAATAGTGCTGTAGGAGAAGAATGCAAAACCCCTTCTCTCCAGATTAAAATTTTTATGCTCCTTGAAGGATTTTCCAGGCAGTTATGCTCTAGTTTTTACTGAACAAAGAGTAAATCTCTTTTCCTCAGAGAATTCAAGCATCCTCTGGGCCTTTAGGGTCATCTATAATGATGACTTTAAAATCTAAGGCATCACTGATAGGAATAGGGAGTCCAAGAGGGAGAGACAATGGAGTTGAGGGGGATGAATGGAAGGATAAGTTTTTTTTTAATTTCTTTAATGGCATGAAATCTCTTCATGTTTAAAATTTCTAAAAAGAAAATCCTACATTTATATCCAAAAATTGGCTCTCCATACTGATTTCCCTTTTTCTGTCAAATTTACCATAATTCTCTCAGTCATCTAGGCACAAAAACTCAGATGCCTCTATCTTCTTCACTCCTATGTCCAATTAGTCCTTAATTTCTCTTAATTCTGTTTCTCAAATCCTTTCCTTCCTATTCCTTTCCTTCCTACCTGTCACTAATGGTAGTTGAGATAGCTCACACCTGGAATACCATAGAAGTTGACTAGTTGCATGTCTTAAATTGTGAGTCACAACCCCATATGGGGTCACAAAAAATATGGCAACAGTAAGATTTCTGAACATGCAACGATCAAAAATTAATTCAAAATCAAATGTGTAATGAAGCCAAAGTGTTTCTGGCAGCACTTGCCCATGCTTCATCACAAAACTTCACTGCAGCCTTGGTTCTGAACAAAAAGCATGCACACTTTGCAAGGCACATGCCCTCAGGCCGTGCAATGCCAACAAATGCCACTCCCTTAACCCTGAATCCTCAATAACTCCCTAATTTCTGTAGGTAAATACTCAAATGACTTAGTTTAATATTTAAGGAACATTTTGATTGTCTTACCTCCCTCAGTTAAACTATAAACTACTGGGGGTCAAAGACAGTGTCTTTTATCTTTTTGAATACCTAACAGCATCTAATAGTGTTACTGAAGTGTTATCAAAGGTAATTTTTTGATTTAACTGAAAGACAAATTAAGTTAGTAAAGGAAGAGAATCACTGCTTCTTAGAACTGAAGGGATTTTTAGAATACATGTAGTCCAAGCACCTCATTCTACATTTGAGAAAACTGAGCCCCAGAGAAGCTAAAAATTTCTTGCTCAAGATTCATCTAATGAAATTGTCTTGACTAGGATTATTCACACATTAATTTCTCTTATCAGAAAATTAGTTGCAGAAAGATGATGTTAGGGATGTCAGTCTTTTAAGTGAAATGGGGTAAGGTAAATATAATGAGGAAATGACATATTGCTGAAGGCCTCAGGTGACATCTAAGATGCTCTGTGCAAAGGTCAGACCACCAGGACATAAATAATATTTGTTTTTCCATCTTCATGACAAATAAGGAAAGTACCCAAGGTAACAGGTAGTACCTGGGAGTTTTCATTCTGGTGCTATAACTCTTGACTTGTGCTTTTTTTCTAATATCCCTATTGATCAATCATGTTCTTCACAAATAAAGTAGTACAAAGAAACTTCTTACATTAAGAAGCATTTTTTAAAAATGTCAGGTAGATAATAGCAAATCAATACATTCTTTCAATACCTCTTTAAAATTCAGGCATCAATTCTGCTTACTTTGCTTAACAGTCAAAATATTTCACCTATGAAATCATATTCAGCAATTTATCTAGTAAAGAATATTAATTTTCCCCACTAAAACAAGGCATTCACTAAAAATAATCTATAACCCTGCCTCCAGATGGGACACACCTTGACTTTGGAGTCAGATTTCTGCTCTGGGGTTCATGTAATTTATTTTTAGCCTCTTAGATTTCACTTCAGGACAATAGGAAAATCAAGTGTTTATGGTTACAATTTAACATATGTGTATGTAAACATATACATGCATATTTACAGAGAGACAGAGAGACAGAAAGGAGATGATGGAGGGGGTGAGGGAAGGATGGTCATCATCTGTTAATACCTAAACCTAAATACCTAAAACCTAAATATCAATTGACCCAATGAAGAAGAGATTTTAGGGAGTTTATCTTTTATTTTGGTCAATGTCTGCAAACAGATAAAGTACAAACTCTAGGTTGTTCCCTCAATATTAAATTAATCACATGGTATGTGATTAATGCACATTCTAGCACTAATATAATGGAAAAGGCATTTCTTTAAATGATAATAAGCAATTACTTCTCAATAAAAAAACTTCTCAAAGACTCTAAAAGAGGGATTCTTAACCTTTTTTATGTCATAGACCCTTTCTCAGAACTATGTTTTTGAATGCATTAAAAATACATAGGATTACAAAAGCAATCAATCATATTGAAATACTGTCATCAAAATATTTTTAAATCAAGTTTACAGACCCCCCCAGTTAAGAATATCAATTCTAAAAGAAAAGGTGCCACTCTTTATTATTTGGGCATCATTCCCAAAACAAGTCTAAGTACTGTTCAGACATCCTTGGTTTCTTTCAAAAAGGGTTCAGTTGCCCTTGAAGTCTTTTTTAACCCTCTTGCTCCCCCTGCCACCAGCTACTAATCCCCCTCTATAAATTTATCTTGTACTCATTATATATATTATATACTCATTATATATATTGTATATACCTATATAGTAGTACATTTTTCTCTCCTATTAATATGTAAACACCATTTAGAGAATAAACTATTTCATTTTTCATTTTTTTTGGCATCCCCAGTGCCTAGTACTTTGCTTGGCATATAGTAGGCACTTTTAATAAATGCTTAATTGATTTTAAAAAGGGAGAAAAGGACTCTTTAAGTTGTGGTCCCAGTTTGGCACATTCTTGCCATTATTTGACTATTGACCAGCACCATCCCTGGACACCCTAAAGGGAAAGCAAAGGACCTTCCACTTCCCTACTTCAGTTTGCCAAAGGGTATCTCAAAAACCAAACCAGAACCACCAGACGAGATGTCAGAGGGCCACAGACCATTACCTTCCCCAGTCACAACCCTGTTGCCCCATTTGCCCAGTTCCCACTAGGTACTGGATGCCCATCCGCCTTTCCATTGCTTCCCAAAGTCCTTGCCATCTGCCCTACTATTTTCCTTTTATCTTAAGTATCATGTGCTCTTTTCCATGAACTGAGCCCTCTTTTATGTATTCTTTCCCCCAGTTATAGTGTGAGCCCCTTGAGAACAGTGGCTGTATCCCTCTTCTATGTGTATTTGTGGTGCTTGGCACGTAGCAAGCACTGAATAAAATGAATTTTCAACACATTTCATATGATACTGTAGAGAGGAAGGGACATGGAAAGAAAAAGGGCTGGCAGATTTTTTTTCCAAATGTCTGTGATAATCCAGAGCCTGAGGTGGAACAGAAACCTCTCTTTTGAAGATTTCTAAAAACTAAAGGGCTGAAAACATCAGAAGTCCAGGTGGAGAAGGACTCAAGGAGGACTCAGGGGTCTGCAGTCTTGGAAATTAATGAGGTAGAAGGTAATACAAGGAGACATTTGGATCACTGAATTTCTGCAAGCAGGCTCCCTCGAAAGCTTTTCAGGAACAACATCTTCTAAATTGGGCAAGCCAGTGTTACCAGCCCAGCCATCTAAACAAAGGAAACAAACATCTGCTTACTAGCCAACAGGCCAGAATGATAGCATACCTGCAGCCTGGAAGATTTGTATAGCTAAAGGGTCCCCAGGGAGTCACATGCCCTCCTGCTTTTTAGAAAGCCTAGAAGGTGGAAGAACTGTTTTCACATCAGCAAATAAAATATTGAGGGAGGCAGAGATTAATATATATGCATCTGCTTTCCCAAAGCCACCACAACATTTTAAAGCACTCCAGTAAACTGCCCTGCTATCTCAACTCCAGAGGACTGACACTTGAGATGGTGTATTTTGGAGTTCAGCCCAGTGAGATATTTTTAGCAATTATGTACACTTAATTACTGTTTTATGTTTGCATTTTGTAGCCACCCTTCATGCAGGAAGTGCTACCAAAGGGTAAAAAGAAGAAGACATAAAAAGGTGGGGTTTTTTTGTTTTGTCTATAGCCTACTCCCAACTCCCAATGATTGAGATCTGCAGTTAGACCATAACTGTGTAAGTAGATGTGTGTATGAGAGAGACAGAGAGAGAGAGACAGAGAGAGACAAAGACAGAGACAGAGACAGAGACAGAAAGAGAGAGAGAGAGAGAGAGAGAGAGAGAGAGATGAATGTAACATTCACTTCCAGGATTTAATGAGTAAGTGTCCACATCATTCCTGGGACATGTCCCTGATTTTTTTGGTACATTGAAGAATAAGAAAAAAGCTGGAAAAAGAATGTATGTGTCTGTGCTGAGTGCTGGGATGAAAATACATAATTTCCTCTAGAACATCCTGGACAAGTGATCATCTAACCTTCACTCAAAGATTTTAGTGAAAGAGAACTTTCTACCTTTCAAAGCAGGCCACTTTCCTTTTGGAAAGCTCTAACTGTTAGGCACTGTTTCTTTACATCAAGGTAGATAAGTGGCACACTGGATAGTGCACTTGGAGTAGAATCAGGAAGACCTTAGTTCAAATCTGTCCTCAGACACTTCCTAGCAGGGTGACCCTAGGCAAATCTCTTTATCTCCATCAACCTCAGTTTCCTCAACCGTAGAATGGAGATCATGATAGCAGCTACCCTTAAAGGTTGTTGTGAGGATTGAATGAGATAATATTTTTAAAGCGCTTAGCATAGTGCCTGGCAACTAGAAGGTGCTTTACAAATGCTTATTTCCTTATTTTCTCCCTTCTTTATGTGTAGTTTAAATCTGTCTCCCTAAAATGTTTACCCATATTTTCTAGTTCTATCCTCCAAGTACAAGCAGAAAAATTTTAGTCTCTCTTCTACCTAATAGCTCTTTAAATACCTGACGACATCTGTTTTCCCTGTCTCTCCCTCTCCCTTTCTTCCTCTCCTCTCTCTCTCTCTTTTTCTCTCTCATACACACATACAGACACACACACACACACAGACACACACACACACAGACACACACACACACACACGGACTTCAAGTAGACACTGGATGGCCACTTGTCAGGTATATTGTAGGGAATATTCTTGCTCTAGTACAGGTTGGGCTTTGTCAAGAGTCTCCTAATTGAGATTCTGGGAGGCCGAGTAACATTGACAAGATCACTTCCCAACTTCTACATAATTATCCTGCCTTGTACATCACTAGGTTCATATAAGTTTCACAGCCCCTTTCTTCTTCCTGCATAAAGGAGCTGGAGCAGAGAGTTAATTCCAGGTCTCCCACTCGCTTATTTGTTGTGCCAGATGTTACTGATTACAGTGGTTCCCTCTAGTATACAGTTTGCTAGTTCACAAAGGGCTAACCCATGCATTATCACATCTGATCACAAGTTGGGATACTAAGCAAAGAGAATATATTAGACTAAGCATGGTGGCCTATGCCTATAAGTCCAACTACTAGGAAGGCTGAGGTTGACCAGTCTCTTGAGCTTGAGACTTTTGAAATGCAGTTGACTGCAGTTGACTTAGCTGAACTAAGTCTGGCATTAATATGCTAAGCCCCGAGGAGCAGAAGGCCACCAGACTGCCTGAGGAAAAGCCAACTGGCCAAGCTGTAAAACTGAGCAGGTAAAGCTCCCGTGCCAGTCAGTAGTGGGATGGAACCCATGAGTACCTCTGTACTTCTAGTCTGGGTAAGATAGACCCAGTTAAAAAAAATTTAAAGAATATATTAGAAAATCTAATGATGGTTAAGTATAAGTTCCCTACTATTGTAGACTGCAATCTCCTTGAAGGCAAGAACCACGTCTTGTATACTTTTGTCTCCCCTAAAACCTAGATTATCATCATCATTATCATAGCAACTGATATTTATATAATGCTTTGTGGTTTAAAACATACTTTATGTACATTCTTTCATTTTTTGTCAAGATGACATGTAAGGTAAAAGAGATATAGGTGTTACTATCTCCATTTTACAAATTAGGAAACTGAGACTTAAGGTGCCTAATTTACCCAATATCGCACAAGTAGTAAGAAAGAGAAACAGCACTTGAAGCTGAGTATTTTAAATTCCAGGCCAAGGGCCTTCTTACCATCTTCTGCTACTTATAGTTGCTTAATACATGTTAATTGATGATGTTATTAATCATGAGGAGTATCCATTGATGATAAGAAATGATTAATTTCAGCAGACCTGTTTGGACGAGGCTGGCCCACAAACTAGCTTTAAAGAATGAGCACTTTGGTAGCTAAGTAAAGTACCATAGGCTTCTGTTCTGAGCTGCACATTTTTGCCTGACTGCCCCAAGTGTTGAAATATGCAATACTTTTCCTGAACTTCTCGTTAGAATCACTTGATGATGGTTTCCACGATATTTGGGTTTTATAGTGATAGGTAGATCAATTTGTCTTTTATGGGCTATATTGGCTTAATTCTCAGAATGATTCTGAAAATGTGTCTTGTTTCCTATTTGGGGTAGTCAATGGAATAAATGGAATATTTATTACACTTAAATTCTTAGCAGCCGGAATTAGTATTTGCAGCAACTACCCTTTTTCCTCTCACTTTCTCAATATCAATCTTTCTCCACAAAGCACAACAAAGAATAAACTCAAAAAAGGACATTTGGGAGAAAAGATAAGGATGATAAGAAAAAAACGATATTAGCATCTAACATTTATATATCACTTTAAGTTTTATGAAGTACTTTACATAGGTTTTCTCATTTGAGCCTGACAAAAATCTTCCAAGGTAATAGCTGTTGTTGTTGTTGTTACTAAAAAAGGTTGAATGTCCTGCCTAAGTTCATATCACTATTAAGTGTGCCTGAGACAGGATTAGAACTTAGGTCATCCTGCCTCTGTTGGATTTAGATTAAACATTCATGCCAGCTGGAAGAGACATTTGAGGCCAGAGTTTAATGAACTTATTTTCAAAATGGAAAAACTGAGACCAACAAAAAGTTAAGAGTTTTGATCAAGGTCACACATATTAAGTGGTTGAAACTAGATTTGAAGTCTTTTCTCCAGATCAATGTTCTTTCTATGGAAACAAGTATGATTACCCACCTAGAATAACATGACTACTAAGTCTCTAAGACAGATTTAGAACCCAACCCTTCCTGACTCCAAGTAGAGTTAAATATTACAATATTTTGGGCAGCTAGGTGGTACAGTGGATGGAGCTCCAGCCTTGGAGTCAGGAGAATCTGAGTTCAAATCCGGCCTCAGACACATAACACTTACTAGCTGTGTGACCCTGAGCAAGTCACTTAACCCCACTGCCTAGCCAAAAAAAAAAATTATAATATTTTGAACTGTGCCAAGGCAATGATATTTCTTTAGATCATCTGTGTCCCACACAGTATGTCATACATCACTTTATATGAATGAATAAAAAAAAAGCAAGAGTTCAGTATTTACTATTTGACAAGTACTCTGATAAGCACTGGGGATACATAAATAATAATAATAATCAACATTTATACTTAAAATATTAAGGAGTTATATGTATTTAGACTAAAAATAGCCACTCACGTGATACATATTGATATTTTAATGACAAAACTATTCAACATTAAGACATTCAACAAATACTGGGTATCTACTGTTAAGTGCTATATCATTCTTATTCTAGGCTTATTGTGACTTTTAGGATAACATCCATATCTCTATCTAGGCATCTGCTCTCCAACGGGTCTCTGAGTACAAGAAGCATCCATACCTGAAACTTCTGATTGCTATTGATCTTGACGGCATCTCTTTCCCACCGATTTGGGGACCTTGCTGAGTTTTGCCATATGTTCTGAAAAGAATTGCCACACATAGTCTGGAGACCAACATTTATATTCATCTTCACATGGCTGGAGTAGTGATAAAATGTGACCTGGAGGGGAATAAAAATGTGTTTACCAACCAAAAAGAACCCACATAGAAAAAAGGGTAATGAAAGAAGGGTGCTTATAAGTACCTGGCATGGCTGTTGGCTATTAGTCGGAAGGAAAACTCTGCTTTTTATGTTTGCAGGAGAGGAACCAGCTTTGGAGGACAGTGAGAGGAAATAGGCTGTTAAAAAAGAATAATGGAAATATTAGAGTCACAGATTTCACAGACACTGAAAACACCAGTGATACATTCTCAGACTACATCTACATAATGCTAGTATTTGGTGGGGCAAAGAATGAGAATTCAGTCACTTGACATGATCAGTGGATTTTTTTTTTTACTCAATTACTTTTTCCTCCTTACTAAATTGATTTATTTCTACAGAAGTCAACATAACATTATGCTCTGTGAAATCCATACTTCTACTTGGCCATATCGGCTAGAAACCGCATAGACACTGCAGAAAAAATATCAAGGGCAAAGGCCAAGTTGTGGACCCCAAATACAATGCTTGGTCACATAGTAGAGGTTTAGTAAGTGCTTGAAATAAAGAAATACAAAATAGATTTTGGTAGAAGAGGGAGTTTAATAAAATATCCTCTACCAGGTATGAGGGCAGCTAAATGGCAAAGTGGATAGAGCATCAGGCCTGAAGTAAGGAAGACCTGAGTTCAAATCCAGCTTCAGACACTTACTATCTGTATAATCTTGAGCAAGTCACTTAACCCTGTTTGCCTCAGATTCCTTATTTGTAAAATATACTGGAGAAGGAAATGGCAAACCACTCCAGTATCTTTGCCAAGAAAACCCCAAATGGGGTCACAAAGAGCCAGACATACTTGAAACAACTGAACGCCATCACAACCACTAGATAATGTGAAATACAGATTGTAGCCCCTTTTACCTGTCTTATGGAATATGCCAGTGGATCGCCAATATAACACTCTGACACCAGTGTTCCCTGTTGCTTGGAATAACACTGTTTCTTTTTCTGTCTTTTCAGGGGCTTCTATTCTGTTTTTGTTTGTCTTTCTGCTTTTTTATACCATCAATAACTCTAAAATACTTATCTGAGTACTAAACCTTTCCTTGCAACAAAGCAAAGCAGTTGACAAAAACTAACCAAAAAGCAACTGACAGTGTATGTGACATTCCAATTCCATGCTCTCCCACTTCTCTATGCAGATATAATAATAATAACAATAAAGTGCTGAAGTTTGCAAAAAATATATACCAATGTTATTTCATTGTATGCTCACAACAACCCTGAGAGGTAAATGCTATTATTATTCCCATTTTTTCAGGTGAGAAAATTGAGACAGACAGAGGTAAGTGACTTGCCCAAGGTTACACGGCTAGCATGTGTCAAATTTGAACTCAGCACTCTATCCACTGTACCATCTAACTCCCTAAATGAGGAAAATTTGTCTTATCATTTGTTTTCCAGGACCAAACATGTACAACATAGTTATGAGTATAATGGTATTTTAGTGTTAGTTTTCTTTATATTTCTGTAGGCTCATAGTGTAAAGACCTTGTTAAATAAGCTTCCCCTAACTCTCCCCACCAACACACAAACAGCTTGAAGCATTAAGTGCTTACTGTTTTCCTTGTACTCTGCTAGACATTTGGTATACAAATACAAAAAATTAAACAATCTCTTCTCAAGGAGCTTACATGTTGTTAGGAGAGAAAAATATGTATACATACACACACACACACACACACACATATATACATATATACATATAGAATAAATAAAACAGACAAAATATAAATTCAGGGTCCTTAACTACAAAGTGGTTAGGAAAGAAATTAGCAATAGGGGGAAATCAAGAAAGGCTTCATATAAACTATTGTGTTAGTATTAAAATGATAAGATTTGCCAATGCACTTGACAAAAGGAGAATGACCAGTCATAGACAATTTCTTTTTTTTAATAATGTTTTATTTTTCCCCAATGATGTGTTAAAACAATTTTTAACAATTTTTTAAAGTTTCAAGTTCCAAATTCTATCCCTCCTTGGGATAGGGAAGCAGGGAGCCTTCCCAGAAATGGTAAGCAATCTGATATGGGTCATACATGTGCAATCATGCAAAACATTTCCATATTAGCCATTTTGTACAAGAAGACTTGAATTTTAAAAAAGAATTAAAGAAAGAAGAAATGAAATGAAGTCTGTATTCAGTCTGTATTTAGTCAGCATCAGTTCTTTCTCTGTAAGCACATAGCATGCTTCATCATGAGTCCTTTGAGATTATCTTGGATCACTGTATCGCTGAGAATAGCTAAGTCATTCACAGTTCTTCATCGAACAATATTGCCATTACTGTGTACAACATTCTCCTGGTTCTGTTCACTTCACTTTGCATCAGTTCATAGAAGTCTTTCTGGGTTTTTCTTTAATCATCCTCCTTGTCATTTCTTATAGCACAATAATATTCCATCACAATCATTTATCACCGCTTGTGCAGCCATTCCCCAGTTGATGGGCATCCTCTTAATTTCCAATTGGTTGCCACCACGAAAAGAGCTGCTATAAATATTTTTGTACAAATAAGTCCTTTTCTCTCTTTTTAAAATCTCTTTTGGGATACAGACAGATACAGTGGTATTGCTGGATCAAAGAGTAGGCACAATTTTATAGCCCTTTGTGCATAGTTCCAAATTGCTCTCCAGAATGGTTGGAAGAGTTCACAACTCCACCAATAATGCATTAGTGTTCCAATTTTCCTACATCCCCTCCAACATTTATCATTTTCCTTTTTGTGTCATATTAACTAACCTGATAAGTATGAGATGGCACTTCAGAGTTGTTTTAATTTACATTTCTCTAATCAATAGTGATTTAGAGCATTTTTTCATATGACTATAGATAGCTTTAATTTCATCATCTGAAAACTACCTGTTCATATTCTTTGACCATTTATCAATTGGAGAATGACTCACATTCTTATCAATTTGACTCAATTCTCTATATATTTGAGAAATGAGACCTTTATACGAGATACTTGTTGCAATTTTTTTCCACGGTTTTTTACTTTCCTTTTAATTTTGGCTGCATTGGTTTTATTTATGCAAAATCTTTTTAATTTTATGTAATTAAAATTACCTATTTTACATTTTGTAATGTTCCCTATATTTTGCTTGGTCCTAAGTTCTTCCCTTATCCATAGAACTGACAGATAAACTGTTCCATGTTCTCCTAGTTTACTTATGGTATCACCCTTCATGTGTAAATCATGTACTCGTTTTGACCTTATCTTGGTATACAGTGTGAGATGTTGTCTATACCGAGCTTCTACCATGCTCTTTTTTCATTATCTTTTCTAGCTGTATAAAATAATTTTTGGTAGTTTGATTGGTATAGCACTGAATAAATAAATTTAGGTAGAATGATCATTTTTACAATGTTGGTTCAGTTTACTCACCAAAGACAATTTCATCTTTATGTAGCTGAGATACTGGAGGAATGGTAGCACCTTTAACTTACATGGGGAATGGAAGAGGGGAAGGTGTTGGGCAAAGGTAATGAACTCTATTTTGGACAAATCAAGTTTGTTATGTCTCTAGGACATCAAAATTGAGATGCCTAATAGGCATTGGGTGTTGTAGAACTGAAGCTCAAGGGAGAGATGGGGGAAGTATAACTAGAACTATCATCTGCATAGAGATAATAGCTAAACTTATGGGAGCTGATGAAAACACCAAGAAAGACAGTGAGGAGGGAGAAGACAAGAGGACCAGTGCAGAATCTTAAAGAACATTCACAATTAGGGGGCAGATATAGATAATAAGCTGAGTAGGAGACTGAGAATGAACAGTCAGGTAGGTGATAGGAAAACCTAGAAAGAATAGCATCACAAAAACCCAGGGAGGAAACAATATCCTGAAGAAGCTGATGGCCAACAAAATCAAATGCAGCAGATTGGTAAAAAAAAAAAAGACTGAGAAAATACCATTAGAGTCAGCAATTAAAAGATTTTTCCCAACACCAGTCAACAATTTGACACAGGAATGTTATTTCACCTTTGCAGTCATGGAAATTTAAATTTCCTTTCTGCAAAGAGTTGAAGAAACAGGCAAATATCATGGAAAGATTACAAACAAGTCTACAAGTCTTTGATCTCTCATAATTATCAAGATATTTTGCCCTCCCCTCCCATGTTCACCTTTGCAACAAAGTCATTGAATGTTAAAGTATATGCTGATTTTATTTGAAGTGTCTTGTCAAGTTCTTCATTAACAACAACAGATGTTGGCATAGAAGTTGTAATTATGTTCATTATTGTTTTTGCATGCTAAGTCCTGATTAGTGTGAATAATGAATCCTGTGAAGTAGTCGCATTATTTGAATTAGCACTACCTAGTTCCATTGGGCTGGAACTAATTGCCATAATTATAACGTTGACTGGTCTAAATTCAAAGACATGTGACCACTTCATAAGATTCATTATTCACACTAAATATCCCAAGGACACATGATAAAATCAAGTCCACCAATCCCTTTACTTGCCTCTGCAAGGAAAAGCTATGGGCCATTCTTCCATTTAATTGCAACTTCCTTTTGTCTTCTGATTTCTTCAACATCAAGAATGTCAAGATTGATATATTTCATTCCCTTCAGTAACATGTTCATTCCTTGGTCATTCATTGGACAAGGTTCACATTACAACATCTACATTAAAGTTTACAAAGAGTCTAAAAGTTATGATTCTGTCCCTATCACTTAATGAAGGAATGAATAGGAACAAGGACCATTTTGTACTTTTCTGTTTCATAAATTACCATGGCCAAAAATTTATCACGTTGGGGCAGCCTACTGGTGTTTAACCTCTCTTCTCTGTCCTAAAGTAGGTTGGTCCTCAGGGTGGGGGAAAAGACAGTCTGTTACTAAAAGTCTTTCCAGTTTGGTAGGAGCTACTGGAGTTTGAGTTCCACTGGGATTGACTCCATGGGCTCAGGATCACCTCTATGCCACAATGAAGATTTGGAGTAGGATTTTATGGAATCCTACTTCTATCATGTGGACTTAAGTCTATTAAATAGTCATTCATAAAAATCAACCAGAATCAGGATTACTAGTGGTACAGGGACAAAGCAGGAAGACTTCTTTTAAAATTCCACCTCAGATAGTTACTAGTTCGGCAAGTCACTTAATCCTTGTTTGCCTCAGTTTCTTCATATGTAAAATGGAGATCATAATATCATCTACCTCCTGGAGTTGTTGTGAGGATCAAATGAGATAATAATTGTAAAGTGCTTAGCACAGTGCCTGGCACAAAGTAAGTGCTATATAAATATAAGATATTATTATTCGTATCATAGCATAATTAGCATAATCCTGACATCTATCCTTCTAGCAGACAAGGAAGATTTCTTGGGCAGCACCAGCTCAGGAGTTGCCTTGTTCAAGAGCGTTCAAGTCTTACATTCTAGGGTGAAAGTTCTCAACCTGTAGTCCATGAACTTGTTATTTTTAAATATTTGAATAACCATATTTCAATATAATTAGCTTCCTCTTTAATCTTATATATTTAAAAATATTATTCTGAAGCATCACTAGGCTTCACCAGGCTGCCAAAGGGAAGGGAAACAGAAAGCAATAGACATTTACTAAGTGCCTATTATGTACCAAGCAGCATACTAAGTGCTTTACAAATACTAACTCATCCTCACGAGAATCCTGGGACATATATGATATTATCTCCATTTTACAATTGAGGAAACTGAGGCAGACAGAGGTTAAGTGACTTGCCTTGGGCCAAACAGCTAGGAAGCATCTGAAGATGGATTTGCACTCATCTTCCTAACTCCAGGCCCAGTGCACTATCCACTGTGCCAACAGTTACCATAGGGATCTAAGGTCCCCCAGAATGGTTAAGAATCCCATTCTTAAAAGAAAGCCCTTATTAAAAAAAATAATTCTAGAGTAATATGTATAACAATTGGACAAAGAAAAGGCCACCCATGTGACCCTTAAGGCTGAAGGAAGGGAATCCCTAAGAAGTTATGAAATGTGAAAGCAAGACATCGGGACTTTGACATTTCCATTCATAAAATGAATTATTCTGTAACTTTCAAGGTACGCTGGAACAAAGTCCAGGGAGCAATAGTGATAGAAATTAACTGTCACAGAGTTATGCTCATTTCATATTCAGCCAATGAAGCAAATGTTAATTATATGAAATATCAAATAATTATAATGAACAATGTAGGAATTGTTCCCAAATAACATTTTAATTATTACATTATTAGCAATGTGGATGATTCTCACATTCAGCAAGTCTTAAATTGGTTTTATACACGTTCATTTAACAAAGGACAACCCCAAGGCTTGGAAGAAAAATTATTCTCATTCTAAAGAAAGCATTTTGAAAAGTTCCATTCATCATCTTTATTAAAAAAAAAAAAAAACCTTTTGGTCACAAAAATCAAGTTTAATGGCACATGCTGTTACAAGTAATAAAAGAGTACTTGAAATAGCAGCTATCAAAACATATAAATTAATTGTTTAAGTATGTAAGCAGTGCAGTTTTATAAAAGGAGGGTAACATGGAATAATGAATAAGAGTATTAGGGTTGGAGTTGGTCTGATTTCCACATCCTTCTCTAACAGTTATTAATATTTGTTACCATAAACTAGTCACTTATCCTCTCTGAACCTCAGTTTCCCCATCTCTAAAATGGGATAATCATATCTCTAATTTTACAGGTTGTGGTGAAGCTTAAATAAGCCAGTACATCTAAAGTACTTTGCAAAACTCAAAGCTCTTTTTAAATTTCATCTGTGATTATTACAAGATAACTAGACTGGGGCAGCTAGGTGACACAGTGGATAGAGCACTGGCCCTGAAGTCAGGAGGACCTGAGTTCAAATCCAGCCTCAGACACTTGACACTCACTAGCTGTGTGACCCTGGGCAAGACACTTAACCCCAATTGCCTGGCCAAAAAAAAAAAAAAAGAATAACAAGATAACTAGACTGCCATTTCTGCATTTATTGGAACACTGTAAATTAGCCTATGTCATGTTAGACAGTAAACTACAATCTCACCTTCAAATAAAAAAATAGGAAAATTTAAATTTAGAAACATTCTCATTTATTTCTGTGTGATTAAAGATTCCTAACCCTGCTCCCCATGAAGGACAGAGGAAAAAAATGTCTACAATATACTGTCAGGTGGCATGGGAGAAAGGATTTTCAAACTTTTCTTCAATATTAAAATTTTTTGCTTATAAAAATGCATGGTAGAAATTCTCTCCCTCCTTCCCCAATAAAATGCTTAACTTTTTTGCTGTGTTCTTTAGTATATAAAAAGTGTTTAAATCATTGAGAGAACTGGAATTATGGAATCACAGAACTTTGGATAGCAAAAAAAAAATCAAAAATTAGAGAACTTTGTGTTTCAAAGGCAACTTGGATATCATTTGGACCAATGACCTCATTTTGCAGGTAAATAAACTGAGGCCCAGAGGAGTGAATGAAGCAACTTACCCAAGGTAGCATAGATTGACAGTATACACCTCCTAGAAAAAGATACAACATTGCCCAAGGCACATTTTTTTAGGCAATTGGGATTATGTGACTTGCCCAGGGTCACACAGCTAGTAAATGTCTGAGATCACATTTGAACTCAGGTCCTCCTGATTCCAAGGCTAGTACTATGTCCACTGCACCACCTAGCTGTCCTCCAACATACACTTTTCCATTCATTTATTCTCAGATCTTGGGTCTGTTTTTGAGTCATGAGGAGAGATTCAGAACTATACAAAGTAGCCCTACTCCAATATCACTAACATACTCATTCTCTCACCCACCACCTAGCTCTGTCCCTCCTTCTGACTTCCTGAGTAGATGGAAAGTTATTTCTTTAAAGTAAACGTTAGGAGGCTGAGATGACAGACTTCTAGCTTTGGCCATTAGAAAGACGCTTTCCTATCCTCACAACAGATTTTTCATTTTCTCTGCAGTCAGGTTGCCTATAAATACAAAATTTACAAAGACTGTACGTCCCATTCATCTTAGCACCATATTAATTTCAGTTTTGTTTATATGCTTCATAAATCTGCCATTTTAAACCTATTCCCATAAAACAAATACTCAGCAAATATTTAAAGTAATGGTGCTATAAAACATGCCCGATGGACCAATTATGAAGATTACAAAATAACAATATCAATGCAAACTTTCAGGTTTTGTATTCTTAAATTTTATGTAGCTGTTTCAGTGCTCACTGAACAAAGAGAAAACTTCTTGTTTAACTGGTTAGGTGTGGGAGAAAATGTCATAATCAGAATGAAGTCTATAGACGAAAAGGAAAGTACAGACAGTAAGAAGGGATTAGAGCCAAGCACCAAAGACTCCATCATATCATTTTGGCTGGACTGAACACAGCCCTCTGACCTTTAAAGAAAAAAAGTGAGTCATTCTTTAGGCCTCTTTTCTTTTGAAATGTAACAGGAAAATCATTCTGTTTTTCCAGCTCTCATATGACTTCTGAGAGTCAGACTGCACAATGGATAAAGGCGTGACCTTGGAATCAGAAAGACCTGAGTGTTAGCCTTGCTTTCCCCTTGTACACACTGACAACATGACCATAAGGAATTTACTCTCAATGCCAAGAGATAACTTTTTAAAATTCTAAGTGATGGAGAAATGGTCCATCTGAATCAGTGGAAGAAATTTCCACAGCAAGTACTCCACAAATAAGTGAAATCACATTTCTGGACCTTCCTGCCCCTCCTCAAATACTTTCACACCTGAAAATAAAAAGAAGAAAATAAATCTTCCTACAGCCAATGTGGAGTAATCAATAGATCCAAAGGTACTTGAAAGAAGAATAATGGAATAAGTAGGATAATGTCTGTGTTCTACATCAGCCCCAAGTAAAGTCAGTTGTAGTGCTCATGAAAGACATACAGAGATGAATCAAAGTGACAAGGTCCATGGCCTGAAGCCAAGGTCACACCTTCAAAAGGTTTGGAGATAGAAATACGTATTCAATTGTTACTGGAATCTGACTAAGTTCAGATAACAGGAAGGTAATACTTACCATATCTCAGAAAACCTTTGAACCTGATTACTTCTCTATGGAATAGATCCTATTTTTAATCAAACCAATATTTCACTTAACACATCCTTTCAAGAGGTTGACCGGGCAACTATAACCAAGAGGAGATACTGAAACCAGCTCTCACTTGTAAAGTGCTGTGTTAGAAAGAACACTGGCTTTAGGCAGAGAAGACCTGACTTTAGAGATCCAGTTGTGCCCCTAACTAGCCATATTACCTGAGACAAATTTTATTGCCTCTTAAACTCAGTCTCTCATCTCTAAAGTGGGAATAACAACAGTCACAGGGTGGTTAAGGGTGAAGCCTAATTGAAATAATGTATGTAAAGTGTCCCATAAACCACAAAGTGCTACAGAAATGTTAACTATTATTATTATTGCTATTATTGTTCTTGTTTTCATTCTTCTTATCTTCAATTCAATGAAACTGATTTAGAAATGGCCTGTGACAGGTTGTTATCATACTATGGCTCATCCCCGCTTAGTTTTCAGAAGACTACAGCCCAAATGGATAAAATTATTACTTTTTTGGTAATTGAATAAGTGAACTGGCATATAAACATTTTCTCTGGACTATTTGTGAAAGAAAAATTCATTAAAGACCAAACAATAGGGATTGTAATTATTATTCATTTAATTCTTCTCATCTTTTTTCTTTTATAAAATAAAATTTTATTGAAAAAGTTTGGATTTTTTACATCACTAGAATTTCTCCCAGCCTCCCTCCCCCATTTACCTTCAAGAGAACAATAGTAAAAAAAAAATTTGAGAAAAATGTGCAATTTTGACTGCATAAAATTTTAAAAGTCTTTGCACAAAGAAATCCAATGAAGTTAAGATTAAAGAGGAAACAGCTGGGGGAAGGTGGATATCTTTGCAAAAAATTCCTCTGATAAAGGCTTCATTTCCAAGAAATATAAGGATTTAAATTTTTAAGGACAAGAGTCATTCCTCAATTGATAAAAAAGTCAGGAAGTGAAAGGCAATCATCAGAGAGAAGAAATCCAGGCTATCTATTACCAAATGAAAAAAATGCTTTTCATTACTCATAAAGAGAAATATAAAGTAATTCTACCTCATACCCAGAAGATTAGCAAAGATGATCAAAAAAGGGAACATGACAAATGTTAGAGTGGCTGTGGGAAAATGGACACATTGACTAACTCTTAATGGGCCCATGAATGAGCATAAGCATTATGGAAGAAATTTTTAATTACACACAAAAAGTTGTTAAACAGCTATTGAAAGTTATTAAACAAAACCCTTTGACCAGCTATACAACTATTAATGCTCACCCAAAAGAAATCAAATAAAGAAAAAAAGGCCCTATATGTATGAAAAATATTGCTAGCATTCTTTTTTGTAGAGACAAAAACAAAAACAAAAAGAAAACCAAAAAACTCTGGAAACAAAAGGAATGTCCTTCGACTGGGGAATACTTGAACAAATTGTATATGAAGACACAACAACATGATCACTAGAATTATATATCAGAAGCTCGCTGTTGTTCATAGATGAGATGACAAATCCCTACACTATAAATACATATCTCAAAATATTAGAATTCCACAAATAATTCACACTGGAAGCAGACCTTTATCACAAACAGGACTGTTGCCACAACCATCCAGAAATAATGTTGATCTGTTTTAAAAAAAAAATCTAATAACACATTTTTTCATAGATGTTATCATATCAAATACTCATAATCTCCAAGCTATGTGGAACAAAATATTCTCAAAATATAGAGACCAATTAGAGAAATAGAGACTACACTTTTGATTTCATAGGAAACTACCAATCAATCAATTCAATCAATAGACATTTATTAAGTGCCTTCTATGTGCTCCATGCTGGCGAGACAAAAAGAGAAAAAAAGGCAGTGTTCCTGCCCTCAAGGAGCTTACTACCAGATGAAGAAACCAGTGCAAATCAGTACCGTGTTTCAAACCAGTGGTCTAAAGAGAGTCACCTGGAGCCCTAAAGGACTAAGTGACAGGCCCTGGATCAAAGCCAGAAGCAGATCTTGAACACATGCCATCTTGCTCTGGAACCAGTTCTCAAAATGTGACATCACTTGCTTAATATTATATAAGTAGTATCAGAGTTAAGATTCCAACCTATTTCCTCTGAGTTCAAAGGAAGAGCTCTTTATAAAAACCATGCTGCCTCATCACAGCCTGAAGTTCGGACCCCAGGTAACTTCATTACCAAGATATTTTAAAGACATCTTGGACGTCCTAGCTTTAGATTCTTGGTTCAAGGAACTGAAAACATAATATAATAACAAAAAATAATTCTGATGGCCTTTTGTTTAAATCCTTTGACCACTACTCTTCTAGACAATGTCCTAATTCTGAGAGAAGGGGTACAATAAGTAAAACAATATTTTATTTTAAATATATTATTTAAGCTTTTCATATGTTAGGTATGATTTTGTATTTATGGCTTGAAAAAACACAACTTTATAAATTTAATCAACAAATAAACAAGCCATCTGTCTGCTATCATTTAGGGACAATCCTACCAGAAGGTAACAGGATGTTGTATGGGAAAAACAATTTCTCTAGGGAAAACTAAAGAAAGCACTATTTTATGTGGCTCTGATAAATGGTGGAAAGTTATTTATAACTTTGTATGCCTACTAATTGTTTTGTTGCAAACCCCCATTGATACATCTGTAGATTCAAAATGGTGTCAGAATTGAACTCATTCTAAAATTTTATTAGTTTGATATAAAAGCAAGGGAACAAACAAAAGACTGGGGGAAGGAGGGGGAGGGGAGAGATAAACACTCAGAATTCCAATTGTCCAGTAAACAATGAAACAACTCCATTTGGTGAATCATAGCATACCATCCAATCACTAGAATACTGTGCAGGTAATCAATAACATAAATAATATAGAATATAATATATAGGTGGATGTTTAGAGATTGAGGAAGCTTATACAATGTTTAAAAACTTGCCAAAAAAAAAAAGAGGGCCTATAACAAACACAAATCAGAGTCAATATAGATTGCTTCTTCTTCCTATATACCTGCTCCCAAATTTCCTGCTGTTTCCCATCTGCCACTGCCGCATACCCACACTATTCTGTCCCCATGGCTGTCCAACCAAGCAATGGTAGAAACACAAAAGAGTGATTAAAAGTATAACAAAACTGAGACTGACTGAGAGCAAGGAGAGAAACAATCCCAAAGCTAAAAGCATTAAAAAAAAAAAATTAAAGGTAACAGGATTCCTTGAGGGATTAGCAATGTCACTGAATAGTTGTCCTTACCTGGACGCTGCCCTCAACACTAACCAATAGAAATAAAGAGTAAAACTGTAGTTAAAAGTCAATTTAGCATGTTCTTCTTCTGAAAAGGAATGAAAACCGATGGCCATTTTTTAACGAGAAAAAGAGATTTCTGGGTAGCTTGATCAGACCATACAGTAAACACGATGCTTTTTCGTTTATTCATTTAGTTTAAAGTATTTTTCAAAGTCAACTGATTTCAAAATTCCAGTTCTGAAAAGTTGGATTTTAAACTTAGTTTTATAAACAATCGGTACATAGTCAGTATTACTATAATACATTAAGGTTTAAAAAGTGTTTTGTAGACATTTGCCTCTTTTGGGCTTCACAGCCCTCTGAAGTAGGTATTATTATTATTATTATTGTCCTCTCTTTACAGATACTGAGATTAAAGTTCAGATAGATTAAGCAACTTGCCCAGAGTCACACAGCTTGAAAATATCTGAAGCAATTTCAAACCCAAATCTTACTCACTTAAAGTTCATCAATCTATCTATTATGCAATGTTTCATATAGCACCAAAATGTCCTAGAAATATACATCAGTGTGTACCTCTCCATATTATCCATTTTTAAAAATAATTCAACTTTCTTTTTTATTGTGAACTTCCTCATCAACAAGCATTTGAATATACATAGCACAAAATTATTCTATAAGAAACGATGCATTTCTGTTACCTACAGATTTTAAAGAAACATTTGCATATAATATTTAGCAAGATAGCAACAAAACTATTCTATTTGAATGTGTACCCTTCTACCCTTCTTTGGTTTTCTTCTATTTATTTTTTAAGTCTTTTTGAATGTTCTTTCTTCTTTGCATATCTAGCTAATCTATCCCAAAGCCCCAGTAGAATCCCTCTTATATAATAAATATGTACAGTCCAACAAGCCAAATCAACACATTAGCTATGTCTGAGAATACACTTCTCATACTGCATGTCTAGGGCATTATCTCTCTGTCAAGAAGTGTGAGAGGCTTTTTCATCAATCTTTGGACTATAGATTTTTATTACTCTTGAGTAAAAGGCCAAAGGTCTTGAGTACTCCAAGCACATAGCTGTCACTGACATATTCAATTCAACAAATCTGAAGCAGAAATCATGAACTATTTTCAGTTGTTCAATATTTTGATGAATGTATGATCTCAGAGATGTATATATGTCATCCAATAATGTCTACTGTAACCCATATTCATTGCATAAATACACTTGAATTAAGTCAGCCTCACATAATCAAATGGATGTTTCCGTAGTGATTCTATTTAGACCTGGATTATACTGGGAGTCAGCAGCTAGGTGGTGCCACAGTGCACAGAGTGAGGCTGACTCATTTTCCTGAGTTCAAATCTAGCCTCTTATACTTACTAGCTGTGTGACCCTGGGCAAGTCACTTAATCCCTTTTGCCTCAGTTTCCTTATCTGTAAAATGAGCTGGAGAAATAAATGGCAAACCACTCCAGTATCTTTGTCAAGAAAACCCCAAATTAGAGCAGCTAGGTGGTACAGTGGATAAAGCACCGGCCCTGAAGTCAGGAGGACCTGCGTTCAAATCTGGACTCAGACCAAACACTTGACACTTACTAACTGTGTGACTCTGGGCAAGTCACTTAACCCCAAATGTCTAAAAAAAAATAAAAAACAAAAAAAATAAAGAAAACCCTAAATGGGATCATGAAGAGTCAGATACAACTGAAAAAATGGCTCAACAACAACAACACACTAGGAGTCATTTGGATAAAATGAAATAGGAGTGATAGAATCATAGAATGAGAAACTTGAAAGGAACTTTGGTGCTCTCTGGACCAGTCTCCTCAAACTAATTCAATAAACATTTATAAAGTACCTACTGTATAGAATGTACTATGCTAGTCACAGAAGACATAAAGAAAAAAATATTAAGTCTATGCATTCAAGAAGCTTATATCCTATTGGAGAAATACAACATGAACCCAGATAAGTTAATAGTTTTTTTTTTAAATTATAGTGTTATATATACAATTTCAAGAGGGTAAGAACACTAATAATTGGCATTAAAAGGAAATGCAATGAAATTAGGAAAGACCTCTTGTTAGGAGATAGCAACTGAGACATATTTTAAAGGATGTGTTTTAAATTTTTAAGAGGTAGCAATGAGGAAGAAGTAGATTTCAGACATGGGTAAACTACCTGTGCAAAGGCAAGTGAAATGGAAGAGAGAACATCAGGTATGGAAATAGCTAATAGGATAGTAAGTCAAGGAGGGCACATGAATTAAGACTAAAAAGGTTGCTGCCTGCAAGATCATGAAGAACTAGGTTGAAGTGCTATCCTAGAGACAATAGGGAGCCAATGAAGGTTTTGGAACAGCGGAACAGCACAGCCAAATCTGGATTCCAGAAAAATAATTTTATGGATGAGGAAACTTAAGGTGCAAAGTACTTTGGTCAGGGTCACACAGTAGCTAAAATGATATTAGAATTAGTCTGGATAATTTGGCACATTGCATGTGTTTTGTTATTTATGTATTTTAGCTAATAATTTATTAGTTGATCAGGATAAAAAAAACTTCTTGATATTTAAGAATAAAAGAAAAAAACATTACAGTTAAAACTTTAAACTAACAAGGTAAATTACTTTCTTCTCATAATTATAGGGCATCATAAACAACCTTTAGATTTCATATTTCTAGCAAATTAAGCACTATAAATAACAGAATAAGTCCACTTTGACATCAACTGGCCCCTAGAATTATTAAAAGTATTATCTACTTACTCAGGAACAGAACAATGAGTCTCAGACTCATATTATTTTTCTTTTCCTGGCACTATTTTAATTATTGTTAAGACTAACACAATGATTCTCTTCATTTAAAAAATGTTTAACTGTAATTGAAGACCCTTATTTGAATTTGCTTTAATCACAAGGATTTGATTTGAATCCAATTCCATATTTTACAAAAAATCAATATGATGCTTTAATTACTTTGCACTGAGTTTTAGTGGATTTCAAATATTGACAGAGAAGTATTTTAAACATTCTAATAGATTTTCATCCTTGACTTTCAAAACTTCTGAAAGCACTGATTATATGTTGAACAATACAAACAATGTTTTGGAGCAAAGGCAAAAATAATTCCATAAAGTTAATTATTTAAAAATTTTCTATAATAATTAAGAAGTAATTTTGTGACTTGGAAAAACAGATCCCACCCGGCCAATGTTTACTTAACAACAAAGCAAGTAAGAGTGGAAACAACAATTTTGTTTATTAGAGGTAGACTGGAAAAGAACATTTGTTTTCTAATCTGCATTTCTGTATTTGACTAGAATACTGAACAGATATAAGGTTGAATCACAATGGATTCAAATGAAAGCTTTAAAATAAATAATCTGTTTTCAGAAACAAAGGTGCTTAATGGAGACATCATAGACTAACAGAATGAATAGAATGATGGATCTGGAGTCTGAAAACCCTAAAGTCCTATCTCTGATATTTATTAGCTGTGTGCCAATGGACAAAGTCCCTCAAGCTCTTAACCTAAATTTGTCAATATGTAAATACTCAAGTAGATCTTTAATCGCATCCACTTGGAAGTTTTTGTCAATCATCCTATGTGCTTGTTATACAAGTCCTTCCATTATTTAATTAAAGAAGGTGCACTCAATTTGGTGGAGCCTTTTAATGACTTATCCTGACATTGTGAAGGTATCAGGGAAGCATACTAGCTGTCCATCTGTCGTCTGCCACTCCTGCCACCTGACCCGCCCATCTTCTCGTCCTATCAGATATCTTTTACTTCTGTTCCTCTTTAAAGTTCCTTATTGATTATATGTTACAGCTTCTTCACATCTGCTATGAGTGTTTCCATTGCCCTCTGTAAGATATTCCTTTTTAATTGAAGTATTCTGTCTTGATTCTACATATCAACCCTAACATTATGTGGGTTTTAAAAAAGATGTACCTGGGAAGCTTAGGGTCATTAAAGGAACCTTGCAATTTCCTGAATGCAATCCAGCTCACTTTCTTCTCTTCCTGTTTAACCCTGGTCCAAACTTATTGTTGGTATGTACTGTATTTCCCAGATATTCATAGTGATGGACAAGTTTTATTGGTTTCCCATCAAAATACATTCTATAACCTGATAAAGACATATGTCTTCTACTTGGTCTTTCCTATGTAAGATATTTAGGCAAAATTCTTTTAAATGATTACAGATCTCAAGAAGAAAGCTCTGCAAGCTTCTGAGGCTTGATGTAATCAACACCACATCATCTCTAAACAGAAGCACATGGAGTCCTTCCACAGGAAAACCTAAACCATGCACTGGGTCTCCTCTAACACTGTGGCAAACACCTATGGCAAACTTCTAATTCCTTGTTTTATGTCTTACCTCACTCAGGTTTATATTCATCAAATGGGACCTTGATTGGGGCTATCACTGTATCTTCCAAAGAATCTGGAAAGATTTTGATTTAAGAATGGGAAATAATTTATTTAAAAAGTGACATTAAGGCTTTTTCATAATCAACAACAAGCTCAGTGGAATCTTCCATTTTCTACATCTTTTATTTAGTTGTGAAATAATAAAGATGTGATCTATTCTTTTTTTTCTTGTGTGTGAGGCAATAGGAGTTAAGTGACTTGCCCAGGGTCACACAGCTAGTAAGTGTCAAGGGTCTGAGACTGAACTCAGGTCCTCCTGACTTCAGGGCCAGTACTCTATCCACTGTACCACCTAGCCACCCTGGATCCATTGTTAAATATTTCTTGAGAAAACTTTTTATTCCCTACTAATATCCTCATTAGGATGCCCTTTTTATGTATAGATGAATCTCAAAGCTCTTTGATAGATGGAAAAGTAGACATAAATATCAGTGGCTATTTCTCACTCACTTTTCATCTTAACTATGCTTTTTGGTATCTCCCCCTCCCTCAGATGACTTATCTATCAATCCCTTATGCCCTCATAATTGTGTCACTTCAGCAAAAATTCATATATATATAATATTATATATTATATTCATATATCATTATTTATATACATAGAGAGAATATATGTATACATTTTGTGTATGTACGTGTGTGTGTGTGTGTGTGTGTGTGTGTGTGTGTGTGTGTGTGTGTGTATATATATATATATATATATATTCCAATCCATCTGATTTCCCCATCTCTGCTTCGTTCTCTTTGGCACCATTTTTACTTTCCCTCTAAGCATGTCCTAGACTGTAATGTTATGATGTAAGTGTCTTGACTTCACTGTCCTTGATGGACAAACTAATTTGTTATAAAGGTCTGCAGGTCTTTTTTCAGTTTTCTTCTGTATGCTCTCCTTCTTCCATTTTCATCCTTAAATGACCTTGGGATGACTTTGAATGTCTTGCCAGGTTTTCTTTAAACTGAATTTACTCTTTTCTAACCCTCTCTGCTTTATGAAACAACACTGCTGATAATAATGCTTATAGTACCTAGCCTCACAAGGTTGTCAGGATGTAAAGCATTTTACAAACTTTAAAGCACTCTAGAACTATCAGTTATTATTAAATGCACATAACTAAATATATTTCTAGTCTCAGTCACTTTTTACTCTGATGAAGCATCTTTAAAAATAGTCAAAAGCTATTGAATTTAGTCTTTCATGTAGACAATCAAATTCAGAAGAGATGCAGAGCAAGAAGGAGAGAGCACCAAAAGAGGACAGTGGATAGAAGGAAAAGGAAGCAGGGAGTTAGGGAGAGAAGGAAGAGTAACTATAGACCATATGATATTGAGAAGACTTTTGATTTTTTTTTGAGAGACAGTGAATATTTGAGACAGGGCAGTAAAAGACACAAAAAGTAGATGACGTGAACTGAAATCAAAGTAGTCATAAGTTACTTAAGATTTGAGAACATGGTTATTGATCACTACTTTTAAAAAAATAACTTACCAATGAAAGTCATAACCAATCAAGCAGCTTCTACTTCAATAATAGTGGTTGAAAGTTATTCTCTTGATTATCATGGAGAAAAATTCTTATTAATTTTGCAAAACTGTATCTTCCTCAAACCAACAGGGTAAAGAAACATAAGAATAAATATCATTCTCCTTTGTTTTAAGGAGAATTCTTAGAATACCCCCAAATATATGCCAAAAATCAGAAAATAAATCTATTCATTAAACATTCTTACCAGACTCATTTCCGTTGTGATTGTGGTATGGAGGTGAAGTACTAGTAATTCCATTCTTCTTAGTCCAGCCCACCTGCATACTACCATCAAGTGTCATCACACAGAAGTCAACTTCAAAATCACATTTTTTGCTAGATGAACCTGATTGGAGAAGAATTCATTTCAGTTTTCAAAATTTAATTTGGCTTTTGGCTTTTCATGTCAACAATAATGGAACTAGTGTTCCATTAATAATAATATTAAACTTAATAGCTCATTTGTTTATCACTTTTTAATAGATTACAAAGTATTTTCCTAGCAATAATTTTATAAAGATATTTAGTATAAGTATGGTTTTGTCTCTTTTACAGATTAAAAAAATAAGTTTGAGACTTCTGGGTCATGTGACCAGAAATATGGCATGGTACCCACTTTCTCCAGACCCCTTTAATTCTTAAAAACAACCCCCCCCAAAAAAAGAGGAATTATACACCAGATATAGAACAAGTGCAACTGAATCCATAGGACAAAGAAGAGGAGACGCCAAAAAGGTTAAATCCTTATGAATTAACCGTAGACAATGATAATCCTTAAAGCCTAACCCAGCATCCCTCCCCTGCCACCAGCCTCTGCATTCCCAACAGAGAAGCACAAACCGATGGAGACGAGGAACAAAAACCTGTATTTTTGGACATGATGATTGTATGGATTTGTTTTGCTTGGATATGTTTATTCATTACAAGAGGGTTTCTTTGTTTCTTTTTCGTCTTGGTTAATTGAGAATGGTAGTTAGCAATTGTAATGTTAAAAAAGAAAGAGAGAAAAGTTAATAGGAAAAAGATTGTATCAAATAATTATCTTTGATAAGCATCTGATACCTAAGCTATATAAGCAACTAACAGAAATGCATAAGATCAAAAGTCATTTTCCAGGAAATCAATAGTCAATGAATAATTACAGAGTTCACAAAAGAATTATAAACTATTAATAACCATGTGAAAAATGACCCAAACCACTAATACAAAAACAATAACTACATAGGAACACCCCAAACCACTAAGAATGAGAAAAATCCAATAAAAATAATTGAGTATTTGCTTCACACTCAGCAAAATGTCAAAGATGACCAAAAATGGGACTAATCTAGATTGGAGAGACTCAGGAAAGATGCATACACTAGTGCATTGTTAGTGGATCTGTGAATTGGTGCAACCAGTCTGGAAATCAATTTGGATTCATGCAGAAAGAGTGACTAAAATGTCCATGCCCTTTGATGTAAAGATGCCACGGCTAGGCATATATTCCAACACCAATGACCAAAAAACGAAGTTCCGTATACACCAAAATATTTATAGTGGTACTCTCTATAGTTAGAAAGAATTGGGGGAAGGGGGGTTGAAAGAAGTAGATGCCCTTCAATTGAGGAATGTCTCAACAAGTTGTAGAACAGGAATATAATGGAATAATATGAATAGAATACAGAGAAGCATCGAAAGACAAAGTAGTTAGAACCAAGAAAACAATACACATAATAATTATGTCATCAAAGTCATTGTGACATTAGCAGTTGGCTTATGGTTCTGGGATTTTATTAGAATGTAAGCTTCTTGAGGGCGGGATTGTTTTTGTTTTTGCTTGGCATTCCTAGCACTTCTCATAGTTTCTTTCATAAATAAGCATTTGATAAGTTCTTGCTGAATCATTAGAATGAATTAGAACCAGCACAGTTCCTATCATTCAACCATGATTTTGTCTGGTTCCACATTTCAGCTGAAGTTTGAACTCATCATGACTGTATTAAGATCACAGAACCACGTTCCATAGGTGTCTCTAATCAGTCTCCACATTCTTAAGTGATTCGGTATTTTTTATTTGTTGCACCTCAATAAACATGTTTTCAGTTTTTCTTCCTTTATTTATGAACAGTGTAGCAAAGATTCAAAGAGCATCTATTAGTGGTTGAGACACCTGGCTGCTCACCATGACAGTTAGGGCTGGTGACATAAGCCTAATGCTGCTAGGGTCACTCTACAAAGCAATCTCCGGAACGTTGGTTTTCTCTTTAATAAGCGCATAACAAAATGATAATGTACGTTATGATACAGCACTTTTAAGATTTCCAGAGCACTTTCTTCACTACCCATGAGGTAAGTAGCCTAAGTAGTATTGGCTAACTAATGAGAGGTAGATGTTCAACATTCTGTTCTCCGTTCTGTCCTCCAAACCTGTGAGGGACTGTCTGATGTTGGCAGCTACCAGGTTGGGCGCTGTGGCAAGAGTAGGGTAAGATCTGGGTATTTTGGAAGTCGAGGTAGGGGCTGTGGTAGGCAGAGTCGTGGTGAACTGGGATGGGCTGGATACAGAGAAGCCCTGAGGCAATGGGCGGTGCTTGTGAGATAAGCTGGGTACAAGGAAGTAGCCAGCTTGAGCTCCTGAGGCAAGGGGCGGTGCCACGTGTGAGTGGGACGGCAGAGGACTGATTTCCCTCTGCTTAGTCCCCTCCCTATATGCAACGTCATCCCCAGACGCCTCTTGTGACCTTCCTGACTTCCTGGGTCCCTTTGTGCAGCACTGACCCCAGACCCCTCCTGAGTCTGACTTCCTAGGTCACGTACTCTGTCTATGCGCTAATCCCAGACCCCTCCTTCCTATATCCGGTCCTAGCCTCCTACGTCACTCCCTCCCCCTTGGTGTGCTAAACTCAGACAGCCCCTTCCGGTATCTGACCCTACAATCATTGGCTAGTAAGCGGGCTGGGGAGGAGGGGCTAGGTAGGTTTTTAGGAACAAGCGTGGTCAGATCACACGCGCGCTCTCCTGGCTCCTGCCCTGTTGCTTTGGCCTTGCTGCTTGGACTTGCTATGATGGCTTGCTGTGTTGGCCTCTGAATAAAGCTCTGGTGTTGGCGCCTCCCGATGGCTCGTCTCTGTGTGGTGATCTGGCTGAGGACCGAAGACCCGGGTGTGGGTAAGACTCTAGTAGTGTGCTTCTTATAGGAGGAGCGGGTACCGGCATACGGACGGCAGAAGGTCGGCGTGCGGCCAGTATACAAACCACTGCCAAAATAATTTCCTTAAAGCATGAGACAAACCGTGCTGCTTCCCTGTTTAAGACTTTTCAGTAGCTCCTTATTACCTCTGGGATAAAACACCTACTCTTCAGTTTGGTAAAGCCCTTGGTAGCCTGGTTCCAGCCTACTTATCCCGAGTTGCTTCACTTCACTCTCTTTCAAAGAGCCTACATTCTAGCTGAATTGGACGATTTGCTGTTTCTTGAACTCAGCATTCAATCTCCCACTTTGGTGTCTTTGCCCATGGTGCCCCCTTGATGAGAATGGCTCACCTTTGCATTTTTTAATTCTTAGCTTCTTTTGAGGCACAATACAGATGTTATCTCTTACAGGAAGCCTTTCCTGGGTCGTTTGATAAGCAGTACTCCCCCCCTCCTCAAATTACCTTGTGTTTATTTAACTGTTATATCCCAGTCTTTCAATAGAAAATAAGCTTCTTGAGGGCAGACTGTTTTTGCTTCTTCTTTGTATTCCTGGCACTTGGCACAGGCCCTTTGCATAGCAGATACTTTTTAAATGTTTGTTGAATGGATAAAACAATCCCTCTGAGATCTAATCAGAGATGGGAAAAATAATTTTAAGTGGGAAAAATGGCATGAGCAAAATTTTAAAGATTACAAAGCAAAAGACATATTCAGGGGCAAGAACTGAACCAGTTTATCCACAAAGCAAAGGGGTCATGTAGAGAAATAAAAGGAGGTAAAGATTCAAAAGCAAGTTAAGGGCAAGCAGTGATGCACCTTTGATGTCTGGTGGAAAAATTGGTAATTTATCCTACTAACAATGGAGATTCATTGAAGGTTTGGGGCAGAAAAATGAGAGTATTTTAAAGACAGTCCTTTTTGCTTAATCTGTCTTAGCTGGAGTCCCGGTAAATTCCTGAAAGCAACATATCTGAAATATATTTTCTCAGTCCCCTGCAGAAATATCTTCACTTAGTTAAGATTTAAGGTTTTGCTTTCATTCCTTAAAGAGAGCTAATTTTTTTTAAAATCTATTTGAAGAATGAATGGTTTTTCATTCTTTGCAAAACCAGAGTCGAAGATATTATCTATTAGGTTACCAACTGTGCCTTGTATTAGGATCTATGTGACAAGTTCTTTCTAAAATTCAGCATCAGGGGAAAAGTTTGTCCCTTTAAATGAATTCATATGCATGCTTCCTTTTATTGGGCAATAAATACTACATAATCCAATGTGTTTCTCTTTTTGCCTTAGCTGCTAGGGAACTCAAAGTTAAATTCAGTGCTTACCTGCAGGAACTAACTCATTCCAGCTGTCTGGTAATCTATTTCTCTACTTTTTTTAATTGTTTTTTTTTTCTGGTTTTAGTCTTAATTTTCCTGTTAAATGTGTCTTTTAACATAGCATGCCACAGCAATTCCTTTTTTTGAGGTAGGCAGAATACAAAACATAATTTTCTGTGATTTATTCCCCATATTTGTTCAAAAGGATTGCTATCAAGAATACCATCATGACTAATGTTAACACTAAAAATGCTGAGGTTGATGGTGACATAGGTAAAATCATCAGGATCCATTTAGAAAGTTATTCCTATGTCCCCAGGGATGACGAACTATAATGGTGCTTTGTTAGCCTTTCTTCCTTCATGTTTTGTTAAATGGGGAAAAAAACTTTAGGACAGAAAGTTCTAAGTCCCCACAGGTTTTTTTTTTTATTAAACAGAAATATGGTTTTGATGCTTCATCAATGCTATGTCTATATTCCAGAGTCTCCACAGCGAGCAGAATGAAGGAAGGAGGTGGAAAGAAGTGATTATCAGCATTAGGTGAAGATAATAAAAGTGGATAAAGACAGTGGGGAAGGACAGAGGAGATCAAAGCACAGGGCTCAGGACTTCATGTATAGTTGCATCAATGGCACAAAAGGCATTGGGCCTTTTTGCTATTCCTCTCTGTTGATGATCCAGTATCTCTCATGTTCAGATATCTCAAGGGAACCTTGTACACAAAACACCTTCACTATGATAATGTCACTGTCATCAATTGTAACAGCAAGCATTTATCAGGCACTTACTACTTACCAGACTCTGTGCTAGATATGGTAGAGTAAAAGAAAAAACGCAAACTTCCCTGTCCTCAAGGAGTTTACAATCTACTAGAAGAAAAGAACATGTATGCCAAGAAGTCAACACAAAATAAATAGAAAATATTCAAGGAGGGGCAGGACTAGGTGATAAGGGAAGACCCAGGTGATAAGGAAAGACTCCAACTGGAGGTGAACCTTAAAGAAAGAAAAAGGATTCCAAGGGATGGAGGTGAGAATATTCCAAACATAGCACACAGCCTGTGTAAAGGCATCAAGATAGGTGATGGTGATGGAATGCTTAGTGCAGTGACTGGCACATAGTAGGTGCTTAGTAAATGTTTATTCATGGTTGAAGTATTGATTGATTGAATTCTATGTGTGTGAAATAGCAAGTATTCCAATCCTTTATGTCTAGAACATAGAGGAAGTAAGGGGAAGTCATTTGAAATCTATCAGGAAAGGCATAAAGCTTGATTGCAGCAAATGTAATAATCTTTCTGTACCCTGTAACAATAGCTTCCACTTTATTCTTGTTCAGATTTAATGATGCCAATTTGATGTCCCACGAAAGACTGTGGAAGATCAAATTCTTATGCAAACTTTAATTCCCTATGGTCTTCATGTCATGCTGATTCTGTAGTACTACAGTGGTACATGCCTAGACCTTTGTGGGAAGAAGCAGAATACCAACACAGAAGAGCTATGACCCTCAGTCAAGTAAAATTAACTTGCCCCTACCCCCAAACCTACTCCTCCTGCTGGCTTCCTTATTTCTTTTGGTGGCATCATCATCATCCCACTCATCCATCCCTGGAGTCACTTTTGACTCTCTTCTTTCCTTAATCAGCCATATCCACATTCCCATTATCATGGTATACTGAAAACAGCAATGGATTTAGAGTCAGAGCACCTGTGTTCAAATCTCGGGATCTTTATCTGCCACCTACATGACCCATCACAAACCACAACCTCTCTGGGGCTTGGTTATCTCATCCGTAAAATGAGGAGAGTTTGAATAGATGACTTGCATGGTCTCAACCCATTCTAATCTCTGCAAATTTATGAACAGAATCATTTGCCACAAATTCTAAGGACAGAATAATAGCACAATGAAATCAGTATTGTGAAGACAGTGCTCATTCTTTTTAGCCTAATTGGTGCAGGCTGAGCTCCTGGTAAAATCTCAGAGAGACATACTTGGACCTTATTATCTCCATGCTCTTCAGACATGTCTTCACTGAGTACAGATTTTAGGGCAACCCTTCCATTCTCCCCCCAAAATATCTTTATGCCCCCTACATATTACCACAACATCTTATTTCAAGACATCTTCCCTGGTCTGTTGTAATACCCTTCAAACTGGGCTTCCTTCCTTGTCTTTCCTTTCTTCAATTCATCCCTCACACAGCTTACAAAACCATTTACCTATAGCACAGATCTGACCAAGTCATTTGCCTACTCAAAAATTTCTAAGGACCCCCACTTCATTCATGATAAAATACAGTCTTCTTAACTTGATATTTAGGCCTTCAATAATCTGTATCCAACCAAACTATCAATTTCATTCCATGCCAATTCTCTTCATAGATGTTACATTCCAATCAAACCAGACGATAGTGTGTTCCCCCTTCCATACTGCACTGACCCAAATCTGTGCCTTTGCATATACCATTCTCCAAGTTTGGAATGCATTTCTTTCCTAATATCAGCCTAACATCCTTCTCTTCTTTTGAGGCCTAGGTCAGATATCACAATGAAACCTTCCTGGAACCCCTCAAATGAAAATCTTCAGTGGTTTCAAGCCTGCTGCCTGATATCATAATAATATCTGCCTCCTCAAATTTTCTTAGAGCACTGTATCTGGATGTCTTTGTCCTTTGCCCCAACCAAACTTGAACTTGAATTAATAATTATAATACTTGCATACATGTGATAGCTACATAGTAAATTCACTGAAGGCAGGGAATCACTGTTTATCTTAATATTCACAGTGCCTAGCACAATGCCTGGAACGAGGAAGAAACTTAAATGTTGGTTAAATTGAATTTAAATTGAAGGGAACCTCTGAGATTACCAGATTTACCCCCTCTTTTTTATACATTAGGAAAGGAAAATTAGAGAGATTAAGTTATTTGGTCAATGTAAAACAGCTACTTAGTCAAAGAGCGAGAACTCTAACCCGATTTTCCTGCTTTTTATTTGCTATTATTCTTCAGTTGTTTTCAGTCAAGTTGACTTTTTATGACCCCATTTGGGGTTTTCTTGGGAAAGACACTGGAGTAGTTTGCCATTTTCTTCTCCAGCTAATTTTATAGATAAGGAAACTGAGGCAAATAGTGCTAAGTGGCTTGCCTAAGGTCACACAACTAGTAAGTAACTGAGGTCAGATTTTGACCCAGGAAGAGACCCCAAACCCAGCATTCTATCCACTGTGCCACCTTACTTTGCCCCTACCTTCTATAGCCCAATGTTTTCCTTACTACCAAAGATCCAGTACCCTTATCTATCTTTTGTCAAGTATTACTGATGTTTTTGTCTTCAAAATGAAACTTTTTCTGATAAACACCCCCTTCTCCTGAAATAACCCTCCCCTGTAACAGAGGAAAACACAGAGGAAGAAAACCAGCCAATGCAGCCACTACATCTGGGCACATCGGGTACCATTTTGCATCCCTAGTGCTCCGTATCTGTCTACTGAAAGAAAGGAAGCATTTTGCAATCTGTTCTGCAGGACCAAGTTGGGCAATTATGCTTTAATCAGAGTAGGCTGCCTTTAGTGTTGTTTTTACTTCCATTATCTTATATAACTATATAATCTAAACCAAATGAACCTAACAAATATCGATTGTGACACACAGGATATATAGGAGTGGCTCTCAGGATTCCTTTGTTCTAGTTACACAGTGAAATTACTTGAAGATGTACTTTAGAAGATTCCACAAATAACATTCTCTTAGCTTATTTATACCATCATAGGGGAGAGAATACATGTGTGCATGAATGCCATCCACATTTAAAAAGCTTAAAATTACCAACTACAAAAAGTATTTCAACTCTTCAGAGCAGTGGCTGTTAGCACTGCCCTTTTCTCTTTAACATGTCAGGATGATGGTGGATTCTGGATGTGTTAGAAAGAACAGAGGGTGGAGCCAAGATGGCAGAGGGAAAGTAGCAACTGTCTTAAGCTCTCTCCCAAAGCCCTCCAAATACCTAAAAAAATGGCTCTAAATAAATTCTAAAGCAGCAGAACCCACAAAAAGACAGAGTGAAACAAATTTCCAGCCAAAGACACCCTGGATGGTTGATCAGAAAGGTATATCGCACCAGGCAGGGAGAGGAGCATGGTAAGGTGTGGATGCGCAGGCCGCAGCGACCCTGGAGCAGGACTTAGAGAACTGAATCAAATCGCAGGCAGCTGTGGCAGTTTCCAGACTTCTCAACCCAAGAACGCCAAAGACAATGTGGAAGGTCAGTGGGAAAAGTCTGTGTCTGCAGTGAGAGGGGAGCTAGGTCTCAGCTGCAAGTCTGGGGCAGCGACTGTTTCCTGAATTTCCAGCCCACAGACTGAGGGGGTATGAAGTGCCTGATCAGAGAGGGATTGCAAGGATCACTTTGCCAGTGCTGAGGCAGGAACCTCTTGCTTTACGGGTGCTTGGATCTGGGTCACAGTTCTGAGGGGCGGTCCTGGGGCGAGGAGGAGTGCTGGTATGGTGAAGCTCACTGTGGCTGTGGAGAGGAAACACCTCGTCCCTTATGATACCACCTTGGAAGAACTGAAAATTTACAGGTCCCTAGAAGTACCTCTGAAAACAGCTGTGCAAACCCCCAAAGCTTGGGACAGTACATTCTCTTCATTGGAAGCAGACTTTTCCCTTAACAAAGAGTTTAAAACTCAAGTAATTGGCCAGGATCATGAGTAAGCAGCGCAAAAAGAGTCAGACTATATTATTTTACTTTGGTGACAAAGAAGATCAAAACATACAACCAGAAGAAGACAACAAAGCCAAAGCTCCTACATCCAAAGCCTCCAAGAAAAATATGAGTCAGTCTCAGGCCTTGGAAGAGCTCAAAAGAGATTTTGAGAAGCAAATAAGAGAAGTAGAGGAAAAACTGAGAGTGATGCAAGAAAATCATGAAAAGCAAGTCAACAGCTTGCTAAAGGAGACCCAAAAAAAAATACTGAAGAAAATAACACCTTAAAAAATAGCCTAACCCAAATGGCAAAAGAGGTCCAAAAAGCCAATGAGGAGAAGAATGCCCTAAAAAGCAAAATTGGCCAAATGGAAAAGGAAGTCCAAAAGATTACTGAAGAAAATACTTCCTTCAAAATTAGAATAGAGTAATTGGAAGTTAGTGACTTCATGAGAAATCAAGACACTGTAAAAACAAATCCAAAAGAATGAAAAATTAGAAAACAATGTGAAATATCTCATTGGAAAAACAACTGACTTGGAAAATAGATCCAGGAGAGAGAATTTAAAAATTATTGGACTATCTGAAAGCCATGGTCAAAAAAAGAGCCTCAACATCATCTTTCAAGAAATTATCAAGGAAAACTGTCCTGATATTTTAGAACCAGAGGGCAAAATAGAAATGGAAAGAATCCACCGATCTCCTCCTGAAAGAGATCCCCAAAGGAAAACTCCTATGAATATTGTAGCCAAATTCCAGAGTTCCCAGGTCAAGGAGAAAATATTACAAGCAGCCAGAAAGAAACAATTCAAGTATTGTGGAAACACAATCAGGATAACACAAGATTTAGCTGCTTCTACATTAAGGGGCCGCAGAGAATGGAATATAATATTCCGGAGAGCAAAGGAGATAGGATTACAACCAAGAATCACCTACCCAGCAAAACTGAGTATAATCCTGCAGGGGAAAAAATGGTCATTCAGTGAAATAGGGGACTTTCAAGCATTCTTGATGAAAAGACCAGAGTTGACTAGAAAATTTGATTTTCAAATACAAGACTCAAGTGGAACATGAAGAAGTAAACAGGAAAGAGAAAATCATAAGAGACTTATTAAGGGTGAACTGTTTACATTCCTGCATGGAAAGATGATATTTGTAACTCATGAGACCTTTGTCAGTATTAGGGTAGTTGGAGGGGAAAAAATTTTATGTGTGTACATATAGATATAGATAGATAGAGGGCACAAGGTGAGTTGAAAATGAAGGGGTCATATCTGGAAAGTAAAATTAAGGGGTGAGAGAGGACTATACTAGGAGAAGGAGAAAGGGAGAAGTAGAATGGGGTAAATTATCCCACACAAAAAAAAAAAAACAGAATAGAAGGGACCTTAGAAATCACTTGATCTATCTCACTCATTTTAAAGTTAAAGAAAATGAAGCTGGATGAGGTGAGAGGATTTGCCCCAGTTATTGCTGATAAGTAGTATTTCCATCCATACTACATTGCATCAGTCTGTGGAAGGTCATTTTAGTAGGCATTTTGAAAGCCTCTCAAGGAAAATCAGTCTTCTTGGATAGATAGCCACTGACATCAGAGCCCAATACCAGCTGTTTCTGTTAAGTAAATGTCCCCCTCCCTCACTGATTTGTTTGTTTGTTTTTGCCTTTAAAGTGCATCTTAAAAATATGTGTTCCTATGTAAATGAGATAAAAAAGTATTTTCAACAAAAAAAATTTAAAAAGAAAAAAGAAAGAACAAAAAATAATGAAAATATTTTCTTTCCTCAGGAGATTCTCAGCAGGGTTTTTTTTTCCTTGTTATAAATTTAGTCTCATGATCAGATATGTTCGGCTAACTCTTGTAAAAGACACTGATGAATCACCAATAACAGCTAGGTTATTTACAAGTACATTGTAAAAAGGAGTTTTTTTTTTAATCCTCTTTATTACTAACCTAATAAGATCACAAGATCAAAGAGCTTGAGATAAAAGGGAGGTGAATAATCATCTCGGACAATTCCATTATTTTTACAGATGAGGAAATTGAAGAGGGCATCTAGGTGGTATAATGGATAGAATGCTGGGCCTGGAGTCAGAAAGACTCATCTTCCCTGGTTCAAATCTGGCCTCAGACACTGATTAGCTGTGTGACCCTGGACAAGTCACTTAAACCCATTTGCCTTGGTTTCCTCATCTGTAAAAATAGCTGGAGAGGGAAATGGCAAGCCACTCCAGTATCTTCCCCAAGAAAACCCCAAATGTAATCGCAAGGAGTTAGGCATGAGTGAAAACAACCAAACAAAAAAAAAAAAAAAAAAAAAAACTTTGAATCAAAATCACTGACTCAAAGCTGCAAGACATCTCTGAAGCCATTTAATTCAACACCCTCATTTTACAGTTGAAGACAGTGAAGCAAAGGGACATTAAATGACTTTTCCTAGGTCACATAGATAGTCAGTTCCAGGAGTAAGATTTGAGCCCAAGTCCTCTGACTCCAGCAATTGTTCTTTTCCACTATACTATACTGCCTGGAGAACTATTCTAATAGTTATTGAATCCTTTTCTTTGGAATTTTCATATAGATGTTTACAGCCACATCCATCATCATATCTGAAAAAACTACTTTCCAAAATTAAATCCGTCAATTGTAGATTTCTCACTATCCATGATCTTCCTAGAGCAGTACATATGCACGTCGCACTGCTGAAGATACTTGGACAAGGCAGGCAGGAACTTATCAGCAGAACATTCATTTCTCTAAGACAGTGACTTCCACCCTTTTTGGATTAGCGAAAGCTCATCGTCTGGTTTGATGTGGGCATCTTGAGGCTAGATATGCATGTAGATAGAACAAGCAGGTCCCTAGGAAATGGGAACGGAGAAATGATTGAAAGGTGCTTCTGCTCTGCTGCAGAATGATTCGAGATAAGCACAGGGTCCCATATGATGCCACTGTTTCTTCCCTTTGTATTTATTCTCTCTGCTCTTAAGTGAATGAACATTGCAGAAAGAATGGTATAGGCTACCATGTTTTGAGCTTCAAAGGGTTGGAAGAAGCACCAGAAGTCAGGAACTGAAATTCATCCCCCAGTTTGCCAGCAGTCAAGCCCAATGAGAAACATGGCCCTGAGATGCAGCAACCTGGAGGAACCAGCCAAGGGAGTCACCATCCTAGCAGCACTGCCATACTCAAAAACAAATTTGTAACAGTCAGTTTAACTTGGAGCACACTCTCCCCAGGTCCACACTCCCCTGGTGGTAGCAAACGGTGCAGTCTGGTTTAGGGCACATTGTTTTTACACATTGGTACTTACTATATCTTTCCAGTTTTTGTAAATAATATTGGCATGTTAATCACTGGCAATTAATATTGTGGGAACATATCAGAATGATCACTTGAACTGATAGCATTAGAAAGATACCCCAACCCCTTGGGAATACTCCTAGAATTCTGAGGGGGATATATGACTGAGCTCAGCTAATCCAATTTGACAGCATAAATGGGAGTTGGAAAAAGGATCTCCAGAGTCTTACCTGACACCTAGAATAAATAGCGCCTAGCATATGGGAGGTACCTAAGAAATGCTTGTTGATTGGTTGACTATTGGTTAAAAATAGCTTGTCTTGTTTGAAGCAAAGAAACGGATTAAATGGAAGAAAAAAAGTGTATATATTTTGATGGCTCCACTAAGGTTTGCTGGGTTTTTTTAAAGAACCAGTCCCTACAGAGACACAAACACATTGTTGTATTTGATGAAAAAACTTGAGAATCATAATTTTTTCACAACCTTCTTCCCCAGAGAAGAATCAACAAGAGAAACTCAGCTCTTAAAAGTAATCCTGAATTTATCTTCAGGTTTTTCTCACTGGCTTGCAAGTGAAATACCAAAGCAGAGACTACTCAGAGATGAAAATGGAAAGCTTTAGAAGCCAAGAGGTGACCCCACAATGTAACATTTAAATTGAAATCTGTTTACTCTCCACATCCACCCCCTGCTCTTCTCTGGGGCTGACACTTATTAGAATTTTTCGTGCAACAGAGACTTTCCCCACTCAACTGCTTCCTACTGCTTTCACATTAACCTTTTCCCTGAAGCAGGACCATGCGTGCTATTACAGCAAGAGGGCTAAAAAGGAGCTTCCTAGACATCAATAAAAGAAAGAACTTTGTGCATCTTGTCAAACTGGCCGAGTAGTTCGTCTTTGCGACTTGGCAAAGGAAGCATCTGGGAAAGAGTCTTTTACAGAGGCTGGAGCAAGGGGCACAACCCTCACATTTAGCTTCTGTGGACAAATTGGACACATACAAATGAATCCTTGTACTTCCTTGAACTTTGTCCAAGCACTTAACAGTTTCTAAGTACCAGCAATATGATCACTCTTTTAAACAGCAGGAAGAAAATCATTAACCTGCTTTAGCTCCATGGCGAAGAAAATTTTTTCAGTAATGACTTTCATTGCGTGGAACTAATATTAGCAGCCTACATCCATGCAAGACAAACAAGAACAAAGTAAAAATCAGGAATTCAATTTCAGTGTACCACACAAGGAAATATGGTGGTTTCGTTGTAATCGCCCACTAATATTTTATCTCAACTGAAACATAAAAATGAAACAGCAGATAAGTTAGACCCACTTTCAGGGTAAAGAATTCACTCAAACTAAAGGCCTGCTAGCCTCAGATAACGCATGTAATTAAGCAGTAAAAGTTCCCAATGGATAGTAGGATTTTGAGCTCGAAGGGACTTTAGAGATCATTTGGTCCAAACTCTTTATTTGGAGAAGAGAAAACTAAGACCAGAAAAGGGGAAATGTCCAAGTTCACATAGATAACAAGTAGTAGAGCCAGTATTTGAACTCAGGCCTTATGACTCTAAAGCCAGCGGTTGTTGGGGAGTTTTTTTTTTTTTTCCCTAATACACTACATATTCGTCTCCTAAAAGTTACTCAGTATCATGTGAGAAATAATTCATTTGGACACCTACTCTATTCCAATCGGTATTAATTAGTTTGATATTCTACATAAATCATATAGGGAGAGATAGGTTCTTATAGTGGGCCTCAAACTTCAATGTAATATTCATTACTTGTTTACCAAGTTATGAGGCTCACTTGCACAACCATGAGAATGCTGACAAAGATATCTTCATCCTGTTTTACTCAAATTCCATGTCCAAACCCAGCATAGATGGGATGCCTTGATGCTTTGGAAAGTCCCTCAATTTATTTTTGTACCTTCAGACCATTCTCTCTTGTTCAAAATGAGGAGGTGATCATCTTATGACCACTTAGCAGAGATGCCCCATGATTCACCCAACCTGTGACCCCCCTACCCCTACTAATATGTAATTTTTGGCCCTCAAGAGCAAGGTCAATCAACCGATGAGACTCTGCATTTTGCCATGCCTCTTTTGCATATTTGGGTATCAAATCTTATAAAAACAAGGTACGGAAAGAAGGGGGCATCTCATATCATGAGGAAGATCTGAGGTCCACTTCATTAGAGGGAACCATGGTCCCTTTAATAAAGTGCCATTGGCTCAGAGCTCTACCTCAGTATTTTTTATTGTAGGTTGGACAATTTTAATCCCCACAGCTAACTCTAAAATGTCTCTCAAAATATTCCACTAAAGCTGCCCAAATACAAGATCAGTCACTATTGATATTCAATTTTCCTTTAGTGAAATCCAACATCCTCATATACTAACATTTTTGTACAAAAACATATGGGGCCAGCCACACGTAGAACAAGGACACATTTCTTCCTCTGGCCTGATTCCTCGGCAAGAGCTAATGGACAAAGAGACAAAGCATATTGGTAGATAGACAGACTGAGAGAGTCAGCAAATCAGTTTACTTGCTAAGATTCCACTACCCTGCAAGATCCAAATACCTCACTTTAAGGTCATGAGGTGAGCAATAAAGCAGAATTTTAATTCACAGTCCACTTTACACACAAGCAGAATAGAACTAAGCTTTGTTTAGCAATGCTCCTGACAGGTATAAAGGTTTTTATGAGAAGTCTTGTCCACGTGTGCATTTCCTCCACTAATACAGACCACAACCTCTTTGTGACTTAGTAGATGGTCTTCAGGAATTTCTGGGACCAAATACATTCATCAACCTGTGGCTAACCAGGACATGAGCCTCTCCAAATTTATTTAGGTTTGTCCTCAGACAATTGGCCCCTGGACCATCTCCAGAGTCACACTCAAAGCCTTTTCAGTTTAGAAGGACCAGTGAGAGCTTATACTTCTCTGGCATGACCCTCAAGAGCTCAAAGTCAATTCCACACCACAATGAAACATCCAATTAGAATATTAGTGGAGAATTTTTTTTAAGACACCAATGTAAAAACTACAGCTGGGAGAATGCTCTCTTGGCTGAATTCTGATTTCTCCCCAAAATACTCATTGCCATTAAATGCCCTTAGATTGATTACATGGCAGAAGAATTAAAGAGCTACAGAAGAAAGTTTTTCTCGAATTTTGCTTTCACCACAGCTTAAAAGAAAAGGGATTGTGGCATTAATTTGTAGTTTCTTTTTCCTGTCCTTATCAAAGAATCTAACCTAAAACAAAACAACATATAATATACTCTCACTTTTCCAATTAATTTAAACCATAAATAATTAAACATTATCTATGTTCAGTAGCAAAATAAACAGATTGTTCCACGTACATTGGATGGACTCCTTTAAAGTTAACTTTAGGGAGGACTCAGATGAGTCATATGATATGGATTAATATGGATGGGTTGCAAACTGCATTGTTGGAAGCAATTCCCACACCTATGAGATCACGGATCCGTTTGAGCATCTAAGTAAAATAGGTATCCAATCCTATCAAATAGTACCCGTTGTTATACATGAAAGACATCCAAGAATGTCTGGTCCTGGAACCTCTCCAAATGGCAGACAATCCAATGAATCTCACCCCTGTGAATTTAAGCTCAATATAATGAGCAAAGCTAGCATGAACTTTTTTAACAAAGGGACAAGAGAATTTACTTACAAGGCAACTCATTGTTGTTATCTTCACAGGGATCTGTGAAGTTATAGGTGTTGTCCAGAGTCAAAGAGAACCTGCTATCACGTTGGAAATTCCCTCTTCCTTCTTGAATTAGCAGAGAAGTGAAAACACAAAAAAGTCGAAGGGAGCAACCAACTTTGTTCATTTGGAGATGTTCTAAAGAAGCTGTGCAGTCTAAAAAATATTACCCTTGTTTTTTTAATACTCAGTCAATGGCTAGAAACAATACCATTGTCACATATAAATCTCTCCCTGTCCAACGTGTTTTCCTGCCCCACTTCCACCAATGCAACAATCTTACTCACTCTCTGGGATTCTTCATTAAAGATGACTCCTAAGTCCATTTATTCATTCTCTTCAGAGGTGTGTCTTTAGAAAATATTTAACTCGAATAATTGCACCATTCTTATAGTTAGCAAAGCATGGACTATATGGACTATGCATATCACTTTTACACAATTCTGATGCTTATTGGCACCCCTCCTACAGCAGAAGAAGATAGCAGATATACCAGCTGAGCAGACACCAGTGCTGTAAATCTCATGGTTAGACTAAGTTATCAAAACAAAGTATTCATCACCTATAGAATTGGATTTCTTAATTTAATCTACATAAAATCATAGAATTTTATTTTAGAATGAAATGGATATGAAATACCATTTACAAATGAGATAACTGAAGGCTGGGGAAGTGAAGTGAATTTTACAAAGTCTTATAATCACAAATTCATTATGTTAAAAAGGATCTCAGGTGTCATTTAGTCCAAACTTCTATCCTAGGTAGAAACTCATTCCAAAATTAACAATAATAACTACAGCAAAAACAATAATAATAATAAACAATAATAACCAGAATTTACAAAACACTTCAAGGTTTACATAGTGCTTTACATATGTTATCACGTTTGATTCTCACAGCAACCCATGGAAGTGGGTGCCATTATTATCTCCATCTCACAGTTGGTTAAATTGAGACTGAAAGGCTAAGCAACATGCCTGGGGTCACATAACTAGTGTCTGAGATAGCATTTGAACTTAAGTTTTCCTGACTCCAAACCCAGCACTCTTTGCACTATGCCACCTAGTTGTGGCACACCCTGACAGTGATCAGCTACCCTTTGTTGAACACAATAAGAAGAGAATTCGGCAGTCTTCAAATTATATTTTCGGACATGTTATATATTAAAAATTTTTCCTAGTATTTAGCCAAAATCTCCTTCCCTGAAGTTTCTATTTATTAACATTCATTCTAAATTCTGACTAATCCATTTCTTTATATCAATTTTTTTCATTCAATTCATTGTTGGTAATATGCTGCATTTACATCTACCATATATCTCACCATACTCCTTGGATCACCTTCAACTATGAATTTTTCAAGACTGTCATAAGGCAAGTAGGTGATATAGCAGAGAGATCATGGAACTTGGAATCAGGAGGACCTGAGTTCAAATCCTTCCTCAGACACTTAGCAGACTTTGGGGAAATTACTTAATCTCTCTAAATTTCAATTTCCTCATCTAAAAAGTGATGAGAATAATAGAACCTACTTTACAGGCTTATTTTGAAAATCAAATGATATAACACATGTAAAGTGCTTCGCCAGCCTTTAAGTACTATAAATACTATTGCCATTATTTATAATTATTTCACAACTTACAGCCATGTAACCTTTAAGGACACTGGTGTTTGAAAAAAAATAAGAGATGGGTTTTTGTTTCAGAAGGAAATTTGGAATTATTGAAAGTATTAAAGAAAGTATTAAAGATCAAGACGATCCTTTTCCTTCCATTCAATTCTTGGCTCACCTTTTGATCAATCCACAGTGTCTCTCCAAGATTTATATACTTTTGGACCACTTACATGGACTATCCATTGAACTGCATACTGCATAGTCTGGATAATGGGCCTTCATCATCCATTTCGGTTTTTCTATGTATATTGTTAGGCAGAATTCTATTGAGTGGTTAAGGAGGTTCTCATTAAGAAGATTCTGTACTGTTTCCTAACATTCTAAACCTTCAAATAATTAAAGATTGCTATTATATCCCTCTCTAAGTCTTCTCTTCTCCAAGCTAAATAATTTCATTTCCTTAAACTCTTCTTCGCATAATATTATATTTTATTATCCTTATTTATTATCCTTACTTCCCTTTCCATGTTCCAGTTTGCCCATGCCACTTTTAAAAGGTAGCACCTAAAACAGAATATATCCCTATGGATAAGATTCTGACCAACCTGGGCACATTACTTCTCTTGTTCTGGACATCTGCTTTTATTAAGGCAGATTCAGTTGTATTACCTTTTTAGTAGCCACATCAGAGTACTGATTCCCTAAGAAAACCGGAATTTAATTAATAGAAGAGAATCATAAACCAGATGTCCCACAGGACTCTGAAAAGAAATTCAAGACTATAAAATATGTCTCAGTATTTCAAAAGACTAAGTGTTGGAAAAGTGGATGACTTGAATTCCTATAACTTTTTAAAACAGAGCTAATTCATTTATTAAAAAATACAAAAAAAAATTGAGAACCAAGGAAATTGGGTCTACCTCTCAATTGTCTCTAACTCAAAGAAATCACTTTACCTCTTTGAATTTCTTCTGTTGCTCTATAAATTTTATCCTCCATTTCCCAAATGTCATTCTGCCCATCTTTCCATTTAATAAACAAAAATAAATATTCATTAACTGCTTATTATGTGCCCAACATGGTGCTAAGTAATTGGAATTAACATTCATTAAAAACTTAGGTACATTGTAATGAGAACACACACAGTCACTCAAACACACAAACATACAGACACTCACAAAGCAGCCCTCTAGTCTAGAAGGCACATTAGTTCCTTGTGCTTGGCATGCCTTCCCAATAACATAAACTCACTTACATGCAATTTTTCAAGGAATGGAATTTTGATGCCACAGTCTTATAACTCACCCTAATAGCCAAAGAATTCTGATGCAATACTCCATCACCCTCCATCACACAGTAAGTAAATGACAAAACTCAGACTTTAAATGGGTCCTCTGCTCCCTGTTTTTCCTCTCTAATCAAAGATGTTAGGAGGCAAGAAAACTAAGGGAGATCAGAATACTTGAATGATTACCCTTAGTAGCTCAGTTCTGAATTCATGTTCTATGGTATCTTAACAGTTTTACTGTCTTCCACAGAGGAAAAAAAATTGTTGGTGCCACAACTGTTTATTGATTAATTTCAGTTGGTATGCTGCTTTGTTAACTCTTGATGTCCTAACTTCTGATAACAACAACACTACACACCGTTTTAAGGCTTCCTCATCATGTAGAAAAATCATCTGCTGGGTTAATAACACCTACCATAACTCAATATAATGCTCTTACATCTTATGTGACAAAATACTAGATTTTTATACTATATATATATATTTTTTTTAATTGAGTGTCTTTTATCATTTTATATGGTGATTTCCCTCTCCACTTCTCCCCATCCCAAGTAGGCAGGCAGAAAAAAAAAACAGAGTAATCAAGCAGTGATAGAAGTTATGATGGTTCCATCCTATTTATTGGGAGATTACAAAGCAATACAAACACAAGATAATTTCCAAGTGCATTTTAAAAAAGGTCTTGATGGGATTCATAAAGGTGATGTCATTCCAAGTTGCCAAGATACAATCGTGTATAATCATCATATCATGTAACTTTGCAGATTGCATGTAATATTTTGTTTCTTTTAAATGGCTTTTTTTAATGGAGTACGTTCTTGCCCATAATTTTAGTTTCTCCTTTCAAAAAATACTAACAGATTTTCATTCCCATTCTCTTCTGGAAACCCTTGCTTACTTCTGTCCTTCATAAAGGACATACAATGCACCGAGAGCCTGTGATTCTGTCCATGTGGGAAATCCTTCTACCACTAACTTACAGGAATTTATAGTCTTAAAGATTGCCTGGAGATTAAAGAGTTTATGAATTCAAGCCAATGAGAATTTATTGAGGGCCTACTATATGCCAGGCACTATACTTAGCACCATGGATACAAAGGCAAAGACAAGACCCTGCTCTCAAGGAGCTCACAATCCAATGGCACAACATGCGAATGACTACGTACAAGAAAGATCTGTACAAGGTAAGCTGAAGATAATCTCAGAAGAAAGGGACTAGCATTGAAGGGGGACCAGATAAGGTCCAGCTGAAGATGGGATTTTAAATGAGACTTTCAGGAAGCCATGAGGCAGAGGTGAGGAGGGAAAGAATTTCAGGAATGAAAGACAGCCTTCATCAAAAAAAAAAAAGACATGGAGTCAGAAGATGGAGTATCCAATGAAAGGGATAGCAAGAAAATCAGTGTCACTGAATTGTAGAGTATGTAGAAGGGCTTAAAGTATAAAAAGACTGAAAGGGTAGAAAGGGGTCAAGTTGTACAGGGCTTCAAAAGCTAAATAGAGGATCTTGCATTTATTTAGTCCTGGGGCAATATGGAGCCACTGGAGTTTATTGAGTAGGAAGACATGGTCAGATCTGCACTTTAAGAAGATCACTTTGGCAAATGAGTAGAAAATGGACCAGAGTAAAGAGAGATTTGAATCAGGGAGACCAACCAGAAGGCCATTACGATAGTCCACATGTGAATTAACGAGGGCTTACACCAGGGTGGTGCCAGTTTCAGAGGAAAGAAAGAAGCTTATTAATATGAGAGATTCTGTGAAGGTAGAATTGACAGGACCTGCCAATAGATTGGATATGTGGGATGAAGGTGAAGAATCAAGGATGATCCCTAGGTACAAGTCTGGCTGACTGGGAGATGATGGTACCATTAAGAGGAATAGAGAAATCAGGAAATGGGGGGAAACTGAGGGGGGAAGCAGAAATAATTAATTCAGTTTTGGATATATCAGTTTAAGATGTTTACAGGATTACTGATTCAAGATATCCAGTACCCATTTGGAGATGCAAGACTAGAGGCCATGAGAGTAGTTAGGGCTATATAAATAAATTTAAAAATAATCTACATATAGATGATAAATGAATACATGAGAGCTCATGAAGTCATCAAGCAAGACAAAACAGAGGGAAAAGAGAAGGGAGCACAGGACAGAGTCTTAGGGGAAACTAACAATTTGTTGTCACGGCCTGGATGAAGATCAAACAAAGGAGACTGAGAAGGTATGGTCAGACAAGTAGGAAAATATCTAGGAGAGAGCGTTGTCATGAAGACTTAGAGAGAAGATACTATCAACAAGAAGAAGGTGGTTGACAATGTCACAGATTCTTCTTAAATGTCAGTGGCAGGATTTGAACCCAGATCTTTCTGGCTTCAAATCCAGAATTCTGTCTAGTACACTACATCATCTCTATCTTACAAACTTTGTACTATTATTTGTAGTACACACTGTATATCATTTTACTTGCATATATCATGTTTTCCCTCCAACTTCTACACTGATGAATATATTATCTGATTAGTGTGATGTACTTCCACCAGTGCAGAAAGAAATCCATTCCCACTCTTTTTTCATCCTGTGTAATAGTTTAGCTTTCCATAAATCCTCCACTGAGGATTTTTCCACAATGATGGAGAATGGCTAAAATGTTCTAGAATTTCTTGATGCTATTCACATATCAACCACAAAAGGCAAAAATGAGGCTCTCAACATTGGTAGAGAATCCTTCTATTTATAGGGGAGTTGATTCTGTTTTGTTTTGTTTTTTCTTTGGTGACATTTCATGGTAAGCAGTACAGCCCTAAGCTTTCCATTGACTATCCCAGCTTACTGTCCCTTTTCCAGTTACACATGACCCTGAAAACAAATTTCATTCTATTTATATGAGCTAATGATTATTGGTAAATATAGTATTATTCACTTAAATCCATTGCCTTTAGGTCATCAGCAATTGTGATTCTTTTAAAGTCATAGAGTTCAGTGCTTCCTAACCTCATACAATTGTCGGGGAGGATTGATTTTTTTTTTTGGTGGTTTTTTGGGGTTTTTTTAGGCAATTGGATTTAAGTGACTTGCCCAAGGTCACACAGCTAGTAAATGTCAAGCATTTGGTCTGAGGCCGGATTTGAACTCAGGTCCTCCTAACTTCAGGGCCAGTGCCCCATCCATTGTGACACCTAGCTGCCCCAAGGATTGATGTTTTAAAGACAGTTCAAAGATAGTTTCTTTATTCCACCAGTAAGCATCAGTAATCACATTGTACAACTCCCCAAACGAAATCAGCCCTGATCTTCTCCTTCTCCTTCCTGGGTCAAGTTCATTGTTCACCTCTACTGCTTGCCTGAAGATGTATGTGCTGTTATACTGACTCAAAGGGCTGCTGCTGGTCTACCAGCATGCCATCATCTGAATATTCTATATTTACTTGCCTTGTTCTTTCCCATTTCAGTTACTAGCCCAGTCTCATTTGAGTGGCTGCTGATCTCATTGAGGGACCCTGTTACATTTTAGAATGGCTTGATGCCATTAGCATAACGTCATTCACAAAAGTGTTCAAGTGAAGGCCCTCTATTTGTAGAGAATCCTTCTATTTGTAGAACATCAGAAGGCCCTCATCATTTCAGCAGAATCTTTCTATTTGCCTTCTTTATTCCACTGTGAATTCAATGAGAGCAGGAACCATGTTACACTTTTTAGGTCACCCACAGAGTCTAATACAAGGTTATGTACATAATAGGCCCTCAAATGTTTGTTAAATGAAATACTCTTCTCATTTATTTATCCAGAGGAGGCTGATATTTCATAAGCCTTTTGTACCATGTCTACCCCCATAGAAGGATAAATATTTTGCTTATAATTTGTTCTGCCTTGAAAAACAAATAACCAGATGGGAGGGGGGAAAGTCAGGAGCTCTAACTGTGTTAAAAATGGAGCTATTGTCTAAGAGCTGAAATTTCACAAACAAATGGGGAAGGTTTCATTTTTCAAAAAGTTTCCAAGAGAACAAAGAAACTTTCTGAACCACTTCACACACTGGGGAAATGGCATTTTAGTATGTTGTGTTCCCTTTTATTTTGTTCTGAGTTTTGTTTTGTTTCATTTTTTTAAGTAAGCAAGGCCATTGCTACCAGTATGTTCTCCTGAAATGCCCTGAGCCAGTCTCAAAGGATGGGGCAGTCCCTTGAATAAATGTAAGATCTACCAAAACAAGGCTGGCTTTCCCATTTGTGAGCCTCATTCTTCCTTCTGGTAATGTAAACTACATAGGCTGAGTTTTTGAGGCCTTGTTTCTCATTCATTTATCATGTACCAAGCTCCTCTAAAAAACTATCTTGATCCCTTCCATGGTAAATTATTTACTCCAAAAAAATTTTAAGCACATCATCTTCTCTTCTTTGCCATTATAAGAATTTGACTCATATCAAACATATTTGTGTGTTTGTTCTACCTGCCTTGTTAATTTAAGAGCAGGAACAATGTCTTCTTTCATCATTGTACCCCCGGGGCCTAACACACAACTACCTGTTAGTCATATTTGCTCTGTCCTTTCCAGTCCAAAGTTTACTTTCTTTGGCACAAAAGAAAAAAAGCAAGATAAATATGGATTGTTCTACCTTATCTTTGCTGTCAGTTATCATCAATCAGACAGTAACTATTTGTTAAGCACCTACTATGTGCCAGACACTGTGATAAGTGCTAAGGATACAAAAAGAGACAAGAAATAGTCCATGATTTCAAAGTGCTTACAATCTAATGGGGGAGATAACATGCAAGCAAATATATACAAAGCAAGCTATATACAGAAAATTAGGAAATACTTAAAAGAGGGAAAACACTGGAATTGAGAGGTTAGGGAAGGAAGGAGGAGGAGAAGGAAGAGGAGAAAGAGGAGGAGGAGGAGGAGGAGACAACCACTAGCATTTATATGGTTTTTTAACACTTGTGAAGCACTTTAAACATGGTATCTCACTTGACCCTCACCTTGTTAGGTAGATGTTACTATCATATTCATCTTACAGATGAGAACACTGAGGCAGATAAAGATTAAATGTCCTTACCAGTGTCACATAACTAGAAAATATATGCAATGAAGGATGCAATTCAGACCTTCCTGACTACAAGGAAAAGGATCCATATGTCCAAAAATATTTATAACAGCTCTTTTAGAGGTAAGTAACCCCAGGAGGTGTATTGAGAAAACTGGAATTTGGCTTGGGGTAGATATTAGAATAATTACAGATTTGTCCTGGAGTGATAACAATGCAGCCTTATAGGAAGTAGTTCACTGAAAAGAAGTCGGATTTCTACCTAGAGAGGGGCTTCTACGTAACCCTTCTGTTTAAGTTCTGTCTCTATGACATAGAAGTCGATATAGCCAGTTATAACATTTTGCCTGGAACTATTCTTTTTTGAAAATAGTTGTGAGATTAATACCACTGAGTGACAAGAAGCGTATGCTGTACAGAAAATAGATATAGGAAATGAACCCAAAATGTACTATGACTGGAAGCTCAAATACTCAGTTGATATAAGAACAATCCTCATTCTTTTAAAAACTAGTCTCAGAATGAGATTTTTCTGTCCTTTTCCTAACACCAAATTCTTGCCCTCATATTAACTCCTACCTGTTTGCCCCTCCAGGGATCATCTGTAGGTTTTAGGCTTCTGAACTCTGAGGCATGAAAAGAGAAAAATCCATCCTCAATTCTGAAGCACAACTACGCTTAGCTTTTCCATCTACTTTGCTTCCTGAAAGGATTTCCAATCTTAGCCACGTGGGTACTTCTGCCCCTCACACAGATCACAGCCCAGCCAAGCCTGCATGATTTTGACCATCAAGGATGCTGTAGAACGTCCTTGATACAAGCATAATGTCTTGTCCATAAGTTCTTCCTTAGTTTGGCTCCCACCTCCTCTTCTCATTGTTCAGGTCTCTGATGTCTTTTCTATCACTTCTTGCAAGGCACTTAGTTAACAAATGCTTCCAGATTCTCCTTTACCACATGACTCATGGGAAATGTGTTTAATATGATTTTACATGTATAGCTTAAATCAGATTGCATGCCATCTTGGGGAGGGAAGAGGGGAGAGAACTCAAAATTTTGTAAAAGTGAATGTTGAAAACTAAAAAGTAATTAATTAAAAAAATGCTTCAGGCAAGGCAGCCTGTGGACAGGGTGGTAGACTTGGAGCTATCCAAGTCCAACTGAAGCAATTAACTGTAGTCTGGCCAAGTTGCTTAATTTCTCAGGACCTCTCAGATAACTGCACAGGTATTAGTTGCTAAGTCACAGCCAGTCTGCTTTGCTTGAGACAGTCTCCACATTAGGAGTCTCCGATGCTGAAAAGCCCAAAGATACTTTATCAGTCTCACATGAATTCAATTTACTACTTCAGCTATCATGATGAGATTTGAGACTTCTTACTCTCGGTGATGATTAGCTTAACACACATTTTAAAACAGAAAAGAAAACAATTGGATTTCCCAGGAATATTTTTCCCTTTTATGTAACTCAGGTTAGAGTTAAAATTCATTGGGTGAAGAAGTTCAAATTTGATTTCAAATAATGCCTCTAGCTTCAGTGATGTGGTAGCTTACTTAGAAAATGCCTACAGAGATGAGCCATATACAAGTGGGGAAAAGAAGCCATTTGAAGAGCAAATATTTTAAAGCTAAACAAATCATCATCTGGGTGTGTGTGTGTGTGTGTGTGTGTGTGTGTGTACATACACATGCATATACACATACACATATGCATATACATGCATACATATAATTTGTCCTCTGAAGGCAATATAAGACAAAGAGCACAGGACTTAGAGGCGAAGGCACTGGGTTCATTTCCCAAATCTAACACTAACTGTGTAATCATGAGAAAGTTACTTTTTTCTGAGCCTCAGTTTCTTTGTCTTTTAAATGGGCTAATAGTACTTGCACTCCCTCCCAAGACAGTTGGGAGGAAAGTATTACATAAATAATTGTAACTGACACCTAGCTTGAGCTTTTAAATTTATTAAGCTCTTTACCAATCCTACCTAAGTCTCACAACAACCCTAGGGCACAGGAGCACACCACTAGACATATTATTATTCCTGGTTTATAGATGAATCAATTACCCCAATTCACAGAGATTAAGTGACTTTCCCATGATTAACCATATAGTAAATGTCAGGAATGAGGTTTGAATCCAGGTTTTCCTGACCCGAATCCAACACAAAGACTGAATGTCATGTGACAAAACACAAAAGGGCCAATTTGGTTGGTCCCTAGACTCTCCATTAACATCGAAAACACAACAACCTGGCTTTAATTTTTCAGTCATTAACAGTGGAATAGTTAAGAAAGTATATTAAGCAGACTTGAATCTGAGCCTTGAGAATGATGGCATCCAATTAGAAAGGGCTTAATAAATTTGTGGATGATGATGACAATCAGCAGGTGTTTCAATGGTTTTCCAATGAAAAGGAGAAACATGGAGATCCACAATGACAAGAGATTAAGGAGGGAGAGTGGATGAAGCATTCAATATCACGGCACCACCACAAGTCAACAAAAGAGGCTAATGTTATTAGACTTCACAGTAGGAAATGCTGATCACAGGACAGAGAAATAATCATCCCTCTGTACATGGGGAAGGTGACAGAGTATTACATTCCCCTTCAGAGGCATCATCTCCTCAAAGATTACACTCACTGGAGGGAATCCAGAAAAGACTCTTGCCGAAGAAAAATTATTTGTGAGAAAAGATTAACGCAGCTAGATATGAACATCTTGGCAAGAGAAAAACAAAAATGGGAATATCTACCAGTACACACTTGGGATAATTCCCAAGGAATGAGGGGAATAGTCTGGTTTCGTAGAATAAAGTATAACTATGAGTAATGATATTGTGGCTATTAGCTGAATGACTAAAACACTTGGCCCTTTATAAGGCAAATGGCAAGAAACAACCCTGGCCGTCTAGGCTGAAAAAGCTAAGCTAGACAAATAACTAAAGCGTGAAATGTGCCAGATGATATAATTAAATCTCAGAGGTGCAGAGTGTCTTGACATTTACATTTGTGTTTCACCCCTCCCTCACCTTTTATTCTTTGGCAAAAGGAGAAGGAAGAGGGGAGAGGGAGAGGATAGTGGTTATTATCAAGCTTCACAGAAGGAAAATTTTGATGAAGCTCAAGAAGAAAAAAAAGATGACTGGGTGGCCCCAGAGCCCAGAGATTTTTATCTGGGCTCCTTTCCTCTTTACTTTATTCCACTGGAATGAATTAGACTGGAACATTCTTTCCCAGATCTGCTTCTCATTCCTATGTTTGAAAGATGCTCAACTTTAGTTGTTTTTGGAGAACATATTAAAGTTGAAAGAAAGCAAAGGGAAAAAAGAGGAAAACAAGGTTGAGATATCTGCCTTGTGACATAGCTACCTACATCTAGAATTGGCCAGGACTTGAGGCCATCTAGAACAACCCACTCAGTTTACAGATGAAGAAACTGAGCCCAAGTAGGAGATTAGTTGACTTGCCCAAGGTAATAATTAACTTTAGATAAGGGGAATTGAACCCAGGTGTTCAGGATTAAGATACAGTGCTCTTTTGACTGCAGAACACTGACTTCCAATTCTATACAAATGTGAAGCTTTCTTCCCAAAGGGTTGTGACCAGCAACATTAACAAAGATTGAAGGAGAGAGAATCAGATGAAAACAAATGAAGGAGAGAAAACAGATGAAAAAAAAGGGCAGAAACATCAGCCCATGTTCAATGATTGCATCCATTTCAGTTGTTCAGTGAAAGATAAACTCCTTGAAAGGAGACACAGTTATCTTTTTTTTCCTTTGCACCCATCTCCCCCAGAACCTAACACAGTGAGTGCCTCACACATAGTCAGTAGTTAGTAAATGCTTACTGAAGTAAAGCAAATTGTTTCCTGGTAAGCTTCACTTATTCTACTCAGTTTTTCTCTGTAATCTATCTCAATTCTACATAGAAAATAAGGTTAGCCATACCTAAGTGCAATCAAAATGTAATGGAGTTCACTCTTGTGAGTTTTATACATTATAGCAGATGGAAAGAAAACTAGTGTATATTTGTCCATTCTTCCTGAACTGAAAATCCTATTCAATTGCCACATTTACACCCTTTTGAAAATGCTAGTTCTGTAACTTACTATCTGTTTGACCCCATACAAATGACTTAACCTTTCCATGCTACCATTTTCTCATCTATAAAGTGAGAATTAGATGACTTCTATAGTTCCTTCCTGCTCTAAATCAATCATCTTATGAATACAGTTTACAGGGTTTCAAGACTGCTGACGCTACTCAGTTGGGGAAGGGTACAAACAGGAGAGAAGAAGATTATGCAGAGAACAAAATATTCTATTTCCTGCTCAACAATAGGGAAGCAGAAAGACAGTAGTACTCAATGAATGTCTGGTTGGTGAATGAAAAAAAAAAAAGATCTTGATAATAGATTCATAGAATATTAGGGCTTTCCAGAACTTTAGTGATCATTTCATTCAAATTCCTCATTTTACAGATCAGGAAACATAGGTCCCGAGATAAAAAGTGATTTGCTCAAGGCCGTGAAACTGTATGGCAGAATTGTGACCAGAACCTAGGCCAAGGTCTTTTCTATTGCATTACAGTCTCCTAGTTCAAAGATTCTAGCCTTCTGGACAAAAATACATAAAGGAGTAGAACTGTAAGAGACAAAAAAAAGACTCCTCAAATTAACTAAATTAACCCCAGAAATGCTTCAAAAGAAAAAAGACCAAACAACTCTATTCTTAATCTATGTGACATTTTGATGAATCACTCGCCTTCTCTGGGCTTCAGGTTGTAAAATGAAGAGGATAAACTAGATGACCTCTAAGATCTCTTGCAACTCTTAAATACAATGATTTCAATTCTAATCCTAAATAAGTCTCACTACACAATCCTGATGGGTGTCGCTATGGAAGTCAGAGTTGTTAGGTAAGTACTTTATTCTTTCTTCTCCTGCCTACCTGCTTAATAGGGGGAGCTATCTTTATTGATACTGTACACTATGATCTTTTCTTAAGTGCATCTTTTCCTTCACAATACCTTTCTCTCCAGAGATTCAGTCACTCACAACAATTAACTCACTTGTTATCCAAGGGGCAAAATAATGTCACTAAGGTTTACATGGCCCCTTCCTCTGCTATATTGTGGAGATATCTGATACAAATTATTCATACATTATAAAAACTCAGAGCCCCCAGTTAAGAAAAATCCTGTTATCCAGAAAGTTTTGGTTCTTTGTCCTTATTATTTATATTTCCAACTGACCCTGGCTTAGTTTTATTTGCAGCAAGATCGGTATACAGGAAATGCTGAGAGAACGAAGCAAGCTGGGTATATTACAATGTCCACTACTGGATAGATGCAGGAGGGGATTCAGCGAAAGAGTAGACCTTTTTAGGAACTTCCCTCAATCCTTGAAGGAGTGACAAGCACTGGCCATTTCAGTCTATGTTAACCATTCCAAAATGCTTTCAGGAACTCAAAGGTTCATTTTGATCCTGTCATTCTCCACTACAGTTTAGTTCTCCTTTTCAATTATACCTTTTATCTGTCGCCCCTCTGCTACCAATTCTTTCCAGCTTAGTTTGCCAAGTCTTGGGCAGGGGTGGGAATTCTCCCCAAGGCTGCTGCTGTCCCTGCTCCTTTCTTTCAGTCTCCTGTCTTACAGGATTATAGGCTCCTGGGCATGGTTCAAATCCATCTTCTGCCTCAAAAATGGCAATAGTTCAAATCATTCTCAGGGCTGCTAGGGAAGGCTTTTTCCTGTGAACTACATCCCCTTCTTTCCTCTGACATTTCCACCACTTTGCAGGCCCTCATCACTTCATGCCTGGACTATTGCAAATAGTCTGCTGGCAGGTGAGCCTATGTCAAGTTTTTCCCTATTCCAATCCATCTTCCATTCAGCTACCAAAGAGATTTTCCTAAAGCACAGGTCTGACCATGTCACTCCCTCTACTAAATAGACTCCAGTGCCTCTGTATGGCCTCCAGGATCAAATATATAAACTTCTATTCTGCATTCAAAGCCCATCATAACCTAGCCACCTCCTACTTTCCAATCTTCTCACAGCTTACTCCCTTACTATGTACTCTTCCATCCAGTGACATTGGCCTCCTTGCTATTCAATGAATAAGACACTTCATCTTTTAGATCTGCGTATTTTCTAACCACTTTCCCTCCTCCATTCTGCCTACTGACTTCCCTAGCTTCCTCTAAGTCCCAACTAAAATCCTATATTACAGAAAGTCCCTCTTAATTCTAATGCCTTCCCTCTGTTAATTATTTCCTATTTATCCTATATATAGTTTATATGCATATATTTATTTGCATGTTGTCTTCCCCATTAGATCATGAGATCCTTGAGGGCAGAGACTGTCTTTTTCCTCTTTTTTTTTTTTTTATACCCAGCACTTAGTACAGTACCTGGTACATAGAAAGTGCTTTAATGGATTAATTGAACCACAAACCTCATGTCAGTCAGTTTGCAGACATATATTACATCTGCTTACAAAAATGACTATCTTCTCATCTATCCTGAAAGAATACCTTTCTGTATCCTTTTTTGCCTTGGATAAACATACAGGCTCTTGAGAAGAGGGAGGTCAAGTGTAGTAGGTAAGGCCAAATGAGGACAAGATAAGAATCAACATGTGCTTTATCCTGCATTTTTAAGTCATGACCCATTTTATTTAAACCCTCATCTTCCAGAAAAACTTCTGTTTTGATAAGAAACCTCAAAGGTATCATTTTTTTTATATCATCAATCCCAGATTTCCTATAGAGATGCTAAGCCAGATGCACAATGGCTGCTTGGGGAAAATGACCTAGTATCTCTCTGCCACATTAAAATATTTTCCCTTTCCTCCAATCTCAAGGCATAACTGCATTAACCAACTTTTGTTTTCTTTTTTTCTGTGTCATTTTCCTTTTATTGTGGAAGTTTCCAAACAAAGGAAAAGTAAATGTTCTGAAACCATCCTTGAAAAAGGAATATCTTTTTGCTCTAAAATTAAGAAAAGAAGGGTATAAGGCAAGAGAAAGGAGAATGATACAAGTTCTCATAAGAAATAAAGCTGAGAGCAATCTAACGATAATGTGGGTCTCAAAAGTAGGTAAAGATGTCCACATCAAAGACCACCAAGCATCTCTATCCCTAAAGCAGGATCTCCCCTGAAAACCATGACAATGATTAGCAATGGTTCTTGGTTAGGGAAGGGGGAAGAAAGATTAAAAATAAAAAGTATCTCACCAATGCAAATTACTCCAGGAGAAAAAAAAAAGTCATTCCTCAAACTAACAAGACACAGAGAAAATAGCTTGAACTTTTTTTTCTAACAGCTGATGAATAGTCAGTGCTTCAGAAGGGTTTATTGAATGAATGATCCAATGAACAATTTAGCCCTTTGTTCCTCTCTGTATGATCAGAACACTTCCACACGAAATTCCAGTGACTCCAGGTTCCTTCCAAGAAGAAAAGGGAAAGTAAAACCTACCATAGTATGGCTTATAGTTTTGTGTACCTTCTGGACTATATTTGCACAAAGCAAAATGTGATAGTAGAATCTGATAATAGAAAGTATCATTTAAATTTAACATAATCCTTGAAGACCAGGGCTAGGATCAGGTTTACTACATGGCATATTGTATACTTCTTTACTGGAAATGTGATGTGCATATTCACAAGCATCCCATAGCATCCCTATGTTTAAGGATAAAATTTCACAAATGTAATGAATTTTAAAATATGCAAACTTCCGTCTGTGTTTACACAAGAACAATTTTATTTTCTAGCTAAAATAATGAAAAAAATTGTTTCCAGAAGAATTCACAACTGCTAAACTACTTAATTTTAAGGCAGATGTGCCAAGATGGATGGTGGGTAGGCAATTTGTGTGATTTCCCCATATTTTACCTGCCAAACTGAAATGGGATGAATGATATTAATGAAAACCCAAGCAGTCACAGTAACCTTTGGCTTAATCCATATTTAACAAGTATTGACAGGCTCCCTTTTTTTTCCATCAGGATGGCAATCGTTACATACCATCTGCTTCCAGTAAAATGAAACTAATTCAATTGTTAAATTACAAATGTAAAGGCCTAAGTTATAAATATGTTTGACTAAATTGGACTCTGGGCTGATTTTTCTACAGCACTGAGGACAGCCAGCTCTCAATTACCTAAAGGTCAGATAATTCAGGCCCTTGGCTTCTCTCTTTCATTTCTGCTTTTCCATTCCAATGACTATGATTAGTCCCTCTCACCAAAGAGTGGACAAAACAGGTAGGAAGAACTGAAATTTACTTGAAATCTGCTATGAAGAGATGACTCAGCTTCCAGTTCCAATGTCACCACCATATTTTTATTCAAATTATTTTCAAGACTAGAGAGAATAATAAAAAAGAATTGCACTGAAAATGTTTCTCCTAAAGCAGAGGATCTTAACCCTGGGTCAAGTCTGTGGATAGATTTTAGAGGGTCTATAAACTTGGATGGGGAAAAAATATATATCTTCATTTCACTAAGTACTAAGAGAAATCTAATGTTTCCTTTCATTATTTAAAAAACTTTTTTCTGAAGCCCACATAAACTTTGCCAGATAGCCAAAGGGTTCCATCAAACAAACATGTGGGTCCATACATGCCCACACGCACGCACACACACACACAGAGTTACTAATATCTGTCCTAAAAGGTAACATCAGTATTTTTTTATGAAGTTCATGTTTTTTCCCAAAATAATTTCTTTATTTCTATATTTACAGACTACCTAGTAATTTACATGTAAACTTAATTCAACTCAGTTGACATGCATTTATTAGGTCCCTGCTATGTGCAAGGTATTATTTTGGGCACTACAGATATAAAAACAAAATGAAAAATAATTCCTGTCCTCAAGGAGATTGTGTTCCACTGAGGTCCAAGGTAAGGATACCACTTATAAACAGAGGAATATATATGATACAATTTGAGGAAAGAAATAGCTAATAACTAGGACAGGAAGACTTGGAGGGCACTTGATTTTTGCCTTGAAGGAAGGGGAAGATTCTGGTCAGAAGTGAGGACAAAGTTGATTAGTAATTTGTACATTCTGCAAATTCTTACTTTCTCCTTGAATAGCTCAGGGTTGCAGCTATTCACTCAATGAATTCGGGGAAGCAAATTGTATAATCGAGTATGTCATCGCATCGTATGATCCAGATTGATAGAAGACATTATCCTAGGTACTTGCTGATAAATGACAAAAAGGAAACATCTTTTTGGGGGGGGAAATGACTATGATTTAATGGCCTGAGTAACTATGCTGAGTTTACCCATACTTTTTGCCCATTAATAATTTTAACTTGAGCAAATCAAAGGAGGGGAAGTACCACAACCTCAGAATTAGGATCACTACCAAAAGGGGGGGAAAAGGCTATATTACTGATGTTACCCATTGGCAGTTAAGTGGTGCAACAGATATAAGTACTGGGCCTGCAATCAGGAAGACATAGTCACAGACACTTAACTAGCTAAGTGTAGATGACCCGTCTGTGCATGTGTGCATGTGTGTGTGCATGTGTGTGTGTGTGTGTGTGTGTGTGTAGGACAAAACAGGCAATACAAGGGAGAGGTAGGAAATATACATACATTTCTGTGTATGTATATGTGTATGTGTGTACACATCTTTTCATACATATACACATACATATATGCATGCATACATACATACATTGCAGTTGCCTAATGGACACTTTGAACTGGATGTCCTGGAGATACCTCAAACTCAACATGTCAAAAGACAGTTCATCATCTTTCTCACCAAACACATACCTTTTCGAAGCTTCCTTATATCCATTTTCCAGTACCCCAGGGTCACAATTTTAACATAATCCTCAATTTTTCACTCTCTTTATGTCCATATTTTTAATTCGTTGCCATATCTTACCATTTCTACTCCCACATCTCTCACATCCAACTCCTCTCTACTCACACAGCTGCCACTTAGTTCAGGCCATCACTACCTCTTATCTACATAACAATGGGTTGTCCCAGGGGTGGGGAACCTGCAGCCTTGAGGCCACGTGTGACTCTCTAGGTCCTCAAGTGTGGCCCTTTGACTGAATCCAAACTTCCCCTTAATAAAAGGATTTGTTCTGTAAAACTTGGACTCAGTCAAAAGGCTGCACTCAAGGATCTAGAAAGCCACATGTGGCCTTGAAGCTATTACCTCTAGGATCAAGTATAAACTCCTTAGATTCACTTTTAAAGTCCTTCACAACTTAGCCCCAACCATTCCTTTCCTTTTAATTAGACATTACTCCCTTCCCCACACTCCACAGTTAAACCAAACTGGCCTGGTCTCTCACACACAGCACTCCATTGGTTTCTGTGCTTCTGCACTACCTCACATGCCTATAATATGCTCTCTCATCACCTCTGTTGCACAAAATGTCTCTCAAACATCATGTTTTCCATGAAGACTTTCCTGGACCCCCCAAGTAGCTACTGCTCTCCTACCGTAATTACCTTATAATTAACTACCTGGCCTTTATTTGTATTTATTCTGTATATATTTGTCCATAAATGAATGTTGAATCCTCTGAAAGAATGGAAGGTCCTTAGGAAAAGGGTCTCTTTGTTTCCCGATGCCGAAGAGAATGCCTGGCATTTGGTAGATGAATAATACATGTTTGGTGATTAATTGGTATGAATTGAAAATTCACACAGAAGCAAGTGTTGTAGAGGAATAGAAATCAACAATAATGCTTGTAGCACAAACCCTGAAGAAATCATATCAATCGAAGTAACATAATCATGATTGCTCACATTTATATTCCTCATGAAAGTTTGCAAAGCACTTTACAAATCTGATGTCATTTGATCTTCCTCTCTCCCCTCGAGGCAGTTATTATTATCCACATTTTATAAATAAAGAAACTAAAGCTGAGAGAGGTTAAGTGACTTGCTCAAGGTCACACAGCTAGTAAGTGTCTGAGGCAAGATTTGAACTCAAGTCTTCTTGACTGCAGGTCCAGTGCTCTACTTTCTGAGGCCGCCTATCTGCCTAAATGAAAACACCAAAATGTCAATGCCATTAAATGATGAGAACTAATTTTTAGCACCTGCAGTACTTAAAAGATCACACTTCTGGCAAAATATGATTTGTGTAGCTGCAGTTTTAGCATTTAAAGGAATCAGAGATACTGTCCTAGAAAAGCAGAAAAGCTTTGAAATCACCTGTCACAACTTACCTAACCTTTACATGAGATAAATGACAAAGAAGACATTCACTACAATCCTTCTTTCTTGTTATTACATTCCCAGGCACCTCCTAGTGCCCTGTATGGGCTAGGTGCTTACTAAATTATTTGTTTGAATACCTGTTTTTTTTTTTTTTTAGTGAAAACATTAAAACAAAGAACCAATTCTGAAGGAAATTAGAGTTTTCCATTTTAGAAGTTTGGTGAATGAATAAAGAGAGAAAAAGAAACAATCAAGCCACCTTCAAGAATAACTACAATACAGGTTGAAGGAAGAAGACAGGCCATTATACTTGGAACATATGATAAGTAGTCTGGTGACCTTAAAAAGTGAAAAATGGGGATCAATTCAAGGTACCTTCTGAAAGAAGGATCAACAAGATTTCATGAGTGAATAGTTATGGAGAGCAAAGGAGAAGGAACTACAAAAAAGCTAATATCACCAGCCTAAGGTGACTAGCAGATTTACAGAAATAGGGAAATCAGGAATTAGCTAATTTAGGTGACAAAATAAGTTTATTTTTAGACATGTAGATTTTGAAGGGAGATAGCTCAAAGATTATTAACTCATAGAGGGCGCTGGTATCCCAAGCTTTCTCAGTTCCATTTTCTTTTTATTCTCACTATTTCCAATGCCTGAAATGTCCACTCTCCACCTATGCTTTGAGAGTCCACTCAAATTCTATCTCCTTCAAGAAGACTTCTCTAGGTGACTTCTCAGACCTTTCATAACACTTCAGTTCTATGTAAAAAGAGATGCAAAGGAAGCATAAAGAAGTATTTACATTTCTTAGCTCTTTTTGTAGGTGTGAATTATCTCCTCAATCAAACTTGATGAAATTGTAGAATTCTAGTCATTGGCTAACTGAATGATCAGTCAGGTCCTAAAGCAAACTTACCATCTTTAATCTCATCATTCTAGACTGGGGCGATTCTGTCAGTTAAGTAGAGAGAGTCATCTCTGGCAGCTGAAAAGAGCCAGTATTGGAAGAAGAGCTTAGGCCTTAAGAAGGAATCACTCTTTGCATTTTCCTTTTGTACTTCTTTCAGATACCAGCAAATAGGGAGATTCCCCTCTCCTCCTCGATTAGCCTGATGATGGCCTCATGCAGTGGAGCAACTCTCCCAATAGGAGATGCCATATATAACAGAGAATCAGCCCGGAGAGTCTCGCTGCAGAGTTGAGTTGTGAAGAGGAGTAAGCTCACAAAGTGCCGCCCAGACAAGAACAAAGAAGATAAAAGATGTGAAAGGCCAGAAGCATGGAAAGCATGAGCTGCCTTAGCCATACGTATTTCCTACATATGTCTTTCACTACTAGTTTCCCTGTGTCTACTCTTCTCCCTATAATGCTATGTGTGTTTATGAGTGAGTATGTCCGTCCCAAGTGTGAAGGGGAATGTTTTGTTAGTACTCCTTATTCTATGCCAGGTAGCAAAAATGATAAATAATAGCTGGAAAGTCCACATGTTGTACCAGTACCTACAAAATTCTCAAAGAACCAAAGGAAGGTCTTTACCAAGTAGGACAGATCCTCTGCAATGGATTTACAGAAAGATTTTGATGATAATCCACAAGATGGGAGGACATATAAAGAGAACTCACACTGTCATGACGGACAATCAATGGCATTGTTTGCACAGTTAGTACTATTAATAAACACTGAATTCATGTGTTGAGTAACCAAATTTTGAAAACCTTACAATGATACAAAATATTAAAAAGAAAAGCAATCAACTTCACGATCTTCTTACTTGTACATGCCTTCTTCCTCCTCCCTTCCCTATGCTTTTCTATGTCTTAGGTTAAAACACTATTTTATAATAAAGTAATTGGCTGCCCTATGAAGCATTCTGTTATTCCATAGGATGAAGCATTCCTTCCACTCATTTATTCATTTATTAAAGACATATTTGTTAGGACAGAAATGATGAATTTAGTTATGCCCTAGTCAAAATGGAAGACTACTTTTCAGCCAGGAAGAAGTATCCAGCAGATAGTTGGAAATATGATTCTAGGGTTCAAGGCAAAGACAAAGATTGAAATACAGATCTTGGAATCATCAGTACAGAGGTTATCATCAATTCTGTCAAAGTAAATGAAATCACCAAGGCTTGCGCAGATTTTGCCTCAAATAAGTCTTTCTAAGGCCATACGTACATTCATGACATGGTAAGTGATAGCTGAGGCTGGCTATGGGGAACACAAGATGTTTTGTCCTCCTGCAAACTCAAGAACCTCTTGGTATATCCTGGCTTTTTTTATTTAGACTTCTTTTTTAACCCTGAATTCCAGACCCAGGTCATGGCTGAGTTAATGCTGTTGCTGCTGTGAATTTCCCTTGTGCAGATAAAATTTCTGGAATCAGAATTTAAACCATCTCATTTGCAATCCAAAAATCCTGTCCCTCTTATTAAATGTAGATATTAGTCCCTGTAAGTAACTAAAATTTATGAGCACAGGCAGTTACTTTTAATACTTTCTTTTAATCATAAGTATTTGAAAATAATTTCCCTAAAAGGAGGCTTAGTAACCCTTTGATACTCACCAGTAATTCTACACTACTGCTTTTTCACTCCTCTGCTTTTTTTCTTATGCATGCTCTTTTTTAACTGAAAATATATATCTTAAATCTCAGGTACCTCTTTCCCCACCTCCCTCAAAAAAATAAAAACCCCTTTGCATTTACTTAGCTGTGCACAGGAGCCTAGTACATAGTAAACACTTAACAAATATGTATTAATTGGTTATACATGTTTCAAACTCTCAGTAAAACATAAGGTTCTTGAAGTCAGAGACTGTATCTTTTGTTACCCAGAGCCTAGTACGGTGCCTGGCATTTAAGAGGTTATTAATAAATGATTATTCAATTTATTTTTAATTATTACATGTATAGCCACATGCCCAGCCACAAACTCGTTTTGCTTTTCCCAACATGCGATGTATATGATGCCATGATCACTCTGAATGCGAAAAGAATGAATTTTGCTGAATAAATGAGTAAACCATAATGTTAAACAATGAAAAATTGAACCTAGATCATCAGAAGGCTCAAATCACATTCAAGCCTTTTAAATTCCACAAGCTGATTACAATTTGGGCACACATTCCCCCACAAGTGCTTTGGCATTCATCCTCCAGTACAACTTGTCTCTCTGTAGCCATTACCATAGTGTGAACTGAGCTGTTTTGTAATTAGCAGTGACAGCCATTATTTATGGGTAATGGACATAAGCCATGAATGTAGCCTCTTTATCCTTTCTGCAGACAGTTCCTAGATTGAAAGTTGTTACAGGATAGACAATTCTCAGTTATCTGTGATGATCATCCCAAGGATCGCTGGAGTTTATGGAAAACTCTGACAGTGACTAGATCTAAAGGGGTCCACAATTCAGGCCTGGGTCTTGGTGACTCCCCATCTTGGTATCCTATCACCTCACAAGTGACAAGAGTGGTTACAGCCACATACACATTCATTTTATTCAGGAAGCCAGATGTAGCTTTAAAAAAGCTGAGGGAAAACAGCAGGAACTCACTTACCTAAGGTTATAAGTGTCCCAATGTGGGATAAAGCCAGGACACCATTTACATGGAACAAGAAGTTTAAAACTGAGCACTGATGCCTGTGGTTAACCAAAAACCAAGTCCTCCACTTCTCCCCTCTAAGGCTTTTCCTACACTGTGACACCTTCTCCTTTAGGCGCTTGGTAGCTTCATATCTTATCTCCCCTCATCCATCCACTGATGTGGTCAGTCATATTCAACACTTTCAATTCCCTGATATGAAAGTATGAAACATATACAGTAAGGTAGAAGTTACCAATAATATTTAGGGGAAATTATCCCTTCTTGGGTATTCCCATTTTCAGAGGAAAATCTCTTAAGCCAAAAAAAAAAACAAAACATGAATGGTGGAATTTGGGCAGCAATGACAGAAGTTAGGTATTGTTGGTCTCAAGTGGTGAGAATCCCTTATAGTACCTTTGGAATCACACCATAAGGACAAATTCTTAATTCCCTAAGGTACAGCTGTTTATTACTTCATATGATCATAGAGCCAGAAGGGACTTAACAACTTCTCCATTTTACTGTTGAGGAACCTGAGGATCAAAGAGGTCAAAAGGCTTGTCTGGGGTCACACAGCTAGTAAATGTCTGGATTTGAACCAAAGCTTTTCATACTCCAAAACTAATCCTCTGCCTCATCTCCACATTGTCCCACTAAGAAAATAGCTAGAACTTTTCAGGGAAAATGTCCTATTAGTCAGGATTCTTAATCTCTTCCTTTTAGTCTTTTACTAGGCATAGACAAGAAGTACAATTGAATAAATCAGCTTTACCTTCTTTGATTTCTCCTGGGGTATGGCTCTGAGTGGAGGTACTAACGAACTAGAAATAATGCATCAAGGTTGAGGCTAGGAGGAAGAGGACAAGAAAAGATGAGTAAAAGAATCAAGAAGTCAAAGAAAGGGAGGATGATGAAGAAGATGAAATTGAAAAACCAGAATTGACTGTATCAGCATCAGTAATTAAACAGAACTCTCATCATGTCTATATTGTATTTAAAATGCAAATTCTAATAGTCTTGCTCCATCCAGAGGTCGGCAAAGATACTTTGAAAGTTCTCTCTGTGAAACTGCTAACTTGAAATTTGTTCACTCAGCAAGCAGGGAAAGAAATAGATCAAAACCCATGCTCAAGTAAAGCCAATCTTCCTTAACCTAAGGAGACAAGGAATCATTTTAACATAAGCCTGAACTTTAATGAGAGACTCACAAACAGCCCTCATCGCAGTATTAGCAAACTGGCACATTTCTCCTTATGAAAAGATTTTAAAAGGCTTATTTTTCTACACAAAGGTAAGCCATAGTGATTGTCAAATGCATTCTAATTGATTTAATGCCTATTAAAATTCTATTTTCAAAAATAAAACACCCAGACATATGATAAATAAATGATCAGTCATCCATCTCTGCTAGGAATATCACATTGATTATAAATTATTTAAACTGAAATGATGCTTCAGGGGAAAAAAAAACCTTTGAACATGGCTCTTGGATATGGAAAATGTTATATATAAAATAAGGAAAGAGGAAAGTCAAGTGTTTAAATGGACTTGTCATGGTCAGATAGGTATTAGGCTTCAAAAGCCTGTTAAGAATGACTGAAAGACAAAAACAGGAAAAGAACCTCAGTCCATTTTTTCACTTCTTCAATATTTAACTGAGGTCATTAAAATTAAGGATCTCCAGTTAAAGGTATCAGAAATATTCATTCCACAATGATATAAAAGACCAACTCCTTGCCCAGGAATTTAATATACCATGAAAGGAGTTTGGTAAGCCTGAATTCTCTTTAAAAAAAATCCACTAAGGTGAGATCAGGGCTTCTGGAAAGGTGAAATAAGCAGAAGAGGATTCTTTCTGCCTTCCAAAAGAAAATTATCAGCACAGCAGTTCCTTTTACAAGGAACCATAATAATCAGATAAAGGAACTGGGTCCTAAGATCTTGTTGGCCATTTGGCAAGAATGCACTTATCTAATGTTATACAAATGTGGAAATATAGGTAAACTTTGTTCTACTGGAACAGTACTTTTGTTTCCAAAATTAATAATGCAGACACTAACTGATCCAACCAAAAATATTTAATAAGTATCTAATACTTGGAAGAAAGGACCTATACTATATAATGTGGGAAATAAATCATGTTAGAAAATCTCCCTATAACTGTACTTAAGGAGTTTGCATTATACATTAACATATTAAAATAACTATTTTTTGTCTCAATAAAATTTTATTTCATTGGTCTATGGAACTCCCTGGTAAGAAAACTCCCTTCACTGAATCAGATCATTAACTCTTCTGCAACATATAGTCTTAGAAAGGTGCCTGGGGGACTAAGAGGTTAAATTACATGCTCAAAGTCACATAGTCTGGGGGGACTTGAACCCAAATCCCATGACTCCAAGGTCAGCTCTCTATGTACTGCATCATGCTTACTCTCAATTGCTAACAAATAGACAGTAAATAATAAAGGCCAAATGAATAGTAGTGACAATAGGTCCTTTAGGATTCTGAGGAAAGATAGGTTGCTTAAGGTTGTGGTCGGTCTGAAAACTTTATTTCGTTTAACAGCACCATCACAATCAAGGAACTTCACTGACCAGGTGTTACAGTGAATTCTAATACTAATAGATCCAACAGATATCCCAGTGGATAAAAGAGAGTTGGGGGGGTTACAAGAAAAATCAAGGTTTTCTCTTAGAGAAGGGCTATGTGTCAGTTGACAAGATCCCAGAGTTGGGAATCTTCTCTGTGACATTGAAAGATTTACAAAATAAAAGTTAATTAATATATGGACATTGTACTATATGCAGGAATAAGATAGCTCCTGGTATACTACAATTCCTAGCATAAATAGAGCTCATTGCCATCTTGAACCCTTCCTTAAAAATTTTCAGCCCGATATATTGAGAGAAATGGAGTTGGTGGAACTCATCTCGGATTTTAAACTGTCAAAGCTTAATTCACTTTATAAGTCAAATTTATTAGGTAATATATTCACCAAGTCGAAAGACCTTTATACACACTTTTGCTAACTGTACATGCACCTGTAAATATGTCTAAATCTCACTGTCCTTAGAGGAAATATGGTGCAGTGCAAAGAACACTGAAGTTATAAGCAAAAGGACCACATCTCAAAGTGAAGTAAGCAGAACCAGGAGAACACTGTGCACAGCAATATTGTAATGATGATCAACTATGAAAGACTCAGGTACTCTAATCAATACAGTGATCTGAGACAATTCCACAGGACTTATGATGAAAAATGTTATCCAGCTCCACAGAAAGAACTGATAAATCCGAATATAGGTTAAAACATACTGTTTGTTCACTTTCTTTATTTTTTGCAACATGGCAAATGTGGAAATATGTTTTACACAATTTTACATATATAATTCGTGTCATATTGTTTGCCTTCTCAATGGATGGGGGACGGGCTAAAGGAAGAGAAATTTTGGAACTTAAAAAAATTTTTAAATGAATGTTAAAAATAAAATAGTTTTTTTAAAAAAAACTACATGAGTCCTTCATTTGACACTTGCAGGTTGTGATTTTGAACAAGTCATTTAACCTCCTTAAACCTTACCTTCCTCATTTGTATGGATAGGGAGAGTGACCGGACCAATAATAATAACTTCATTGATACAGAGAATGCCCAGATGAGCTAATTCCCTCAATAAATGGAGGTCAGTCACTTCTCTGCAACTTAAAGTCTCAGAATATAGTCCTAAAGCACTGAGAGAGGCAATGACTTACCAAAAATCGCACAGCCAATATGTGTCATTGGTGGGACTTGAACCCAGGTCTTCCTAGTTTCAAAGAGCTCCCTATCCACAATGTCACACTGTCTTTCATTGGCAAAACAGAGATGATATTTGTACTACAGAGCTCACAAAGTCATTTTAAGAAAGCCACAAACTATTAAAAATAATGCAAATGTATGCTATTAACGTAAATTTAGGGTATTATTATTGCTATTGTTGTTATTATCATCATTGTCAACAGCATTTGTGAAGAATAAAATAGAGGATAGACTAAAAGCAGGAAGACCAAGTAAGAAGCTATGATAATTTGAGAATTAACTAGTTGAAATATAAATATTCATAAAAGGTTAAACTAGATTTCAACTACCTCCAATAAAATTAATAAAGCAAATAATATGCCTCCACTTTTTTCATTATTAATTCAGTGCTTTTCTGATGTCCAATACCATTCTTGTTATAGAGGACTTTTGTCTCTGACATTATTACCTTTCTGTTTCTACTCTACTGATTTTATTGTTAATATTTTTAACTTGCTAAGTATTTTATTAGTAGTAAATAAGGATATTTTTAGCATTCTTTATCCTTTTGTGTTCATCATTATGTTATCCATTATATTCCAAGTCTAATGTAATTGTTTCTATTATAGTTTAAAAAAGAATACATACCTCCTACTACCATCAATATACAGTAAATATTAATTATATGTAGTAATAGATTTAAAGTATATTATAATTTTTGTTTGTCACTTACAAATCAGTGTTATTTTTTCCTCTACTATTGCTTTTGAATTAGTTTGATCCAATATTGATATTTTCCCCCTGTTATTTTTTAAGAATAGGAAATCAATGTAATTAATATCTTAATATAAATTCTTCTGTCATATGTTCTTTCAGAGTTTTACCCAATCTTGTCCACTTCAGAAAGTTTTCAACTGGAAAATAATTTGCAAATTAATGATTAAAAAAATATAGAACAAAATAATTTTATTCTCTCTAGGCAACATTACGAAAAAGAGGAAGAAAAAGACAAAGCAAATCAATTTCATTACATATAACAATAAATATAAATGGTTAAATTTTTTCTAACCAAAAGAAAAAGTATTAAAGAATATATCAAAAAATAAATGTCATCGGCCTCAGACACTTGACACTTACTAGCCGTGTGACCATGGACAAGTCACTTAACCCTGATTGCCTCACCAAAAAGCAAAAAAAAAAAATTAATGTCATAAACGTATTGTTCAGTGGGGGGAAAAATTTAATGCAAAAACAGAACTAGATTAAAATACATAGACTTGTCAAAACTCTTCATAAAACTAAAAGTTCAAAAATGTAACAGTTCTGGTAATGATACCTGAAAGTGGAATTCAAATTAGAAAAAAGAAATAATCATAATTACATTACAAAATGGTGAAAGAAAAGTAAATAGCAAATATATAATAATTTTTCACTTAAATGGACAAAAAATTTGTTCAATAACAGTGATAGAAGAAATAAGCAAAACATATAACAAAATTGAGAATTCAACATTCCATTCTTGGAAAATGACAAGTAAAATTAAAAAGCTAACAAAGAAATCAAGGATTTGAATTGCCAATAAGGTAGAACTAACAGATGAACTAATTTGAAGAAACAAAGAATATGTATTCTTTTCAAGTAAATTCAAAGACCTCAACTACTAGGATAAGGATTGATTATTCCACAAAAACTACTGGGAGATCTTGAAAGCAATATGACATAAATTAGTATTGACCAACATCTTACACCATAAGATAAGTTCTAAATGGTTAAATGGCAGATGTAAAAGGTCATATCATAGGCAAATTAGAGGAACAAGGAATGAAATACCTGTCACAAAAATGTATAAAGTTCATAACCAAACAAAGCATAGAGATCACAGAAGATAAGATGAAGAATTTTATTACATAAAATTAAAAGGCTTTTGCACAAACTCAATAAAGTTAAAATTAGTAGAGACACAGTAGACTGAAGGGAAATATTTGCAGCAAGTTTTTCTAAAGATCTGATACCCAAGATAAGTAAAAAAAAAAATTTATTCAAATGTATAAAGACAAGAACCATTCCCCAGCAAGTAAATGGTCAAAGGATATGAAAAGGTAGTTCTCAAAGGAAGAAATTCATGCTACCAGCCAACATATGGAAAAAAGCTCAAATCACTAATAATTAGAGAAGTGCATATTAAAACAATTCTGAAGTTCCCTGTCAAACTTATCATATAATCAAAGATAAAAAAAAAAGGAAGATGGCAATTTTTGAAAGGTCCCCATAAAAATAGGCACACTAATTCACTGACGGTAAAGCTATGAATTGGTTCTGCCATTCTGGCAATTAAATTGAGACTATGCTCCCAAAGTCATAAACTGTGGATATCCTTTGATCTAGTAATGGCACTATTGGGCCAACATCCCCAAAGAGAACAAAGAAGAAGGAAAATGACCCATTTGTACAAAAATATTTATAGCAGTTCTTGTTACAGTAAAGAACTGGAAACAAAGGGGTACCTATCAATCAATAAATATTCCATCATTCAATAAACATTTCTGAACTACTTATACTGTGCCAGGCACTATGCTAAATGATAAGGACACAAAGAAAGGCAAAAGTCAGTCACTGCCTTCAAAGAGCTTACAATCCCATCAAATTGGGAACAGTGGTACAAATTATGATACACGAATATAACAATGTTATTGCTGTAATGATGAACAGTTTCAGAAAAACCTGGGAAGACTTGTATGAACGTATTCCAAATGAAGCAAGTAGAACCCAAAGAAAACCCAGAGGGGAGAGAGAGTAATGTTAGCAATAATTTTGCCAAAGAAGAAAAAAAAAGAGGGTGACCAGAGAACTTTTTTAAATGCAGACAAAAGAATAGAAGGAAACATAAACAAGCAGAATAGGTATGAAAATTCCATGTTGAATGATTTGCAGTTTCATGTACAAGCCTTTTTTTCTAAGCTACTTTTTATATGGAAATGTCCATTTTATTTGGTGTCTTTTAAGTTCAGAACTTTTTAAAAATCCCTACAGACTGAAAAAATATATTTGAAACTATCATTTGACAATAACTATAGTAAAAAAATTTAATATTATTCACTTTTTTCTTTTTGTTGATATATTTTATTTTATTGTCACCTTCATCTCTGAATATACCTTCTGCCTCTTTTCCAGAGGTCCAGCCCTTAAAACAAAGGATTAAAAAGCACAGTTCACCTACAACTAACACAAAAATCATGTCTGACAGAGTATGCAATATTCTACACTTATTGCACACCTCTATGAAGAGAGAAGATCGCACATTTTCTCATCTCTTCTATGGTACAAAACTCATTTATTATAATTATACAGTGATCAGTTTCCAGTTTATTTTTATTTTTATTGTTGTTTGCATTCCTGTATCCGCAGTGTATATTTTGCTGATTTTGTTCACTTTATTCTGTCAGTTCATTTAAGTCTTCCCATGTTTCTCTGAATTCTTTATATGCATTTTTTTCTTACAGCACAGTAACATTACACTCACTTAAAACTTTCTTAACCTTTTCCCAAATAATGAAGATCTACATTATTTCTGGGCCTTTGATACCGTAAAAAGTGCTTCATTTATACTAGGTATTTTTTCTCATTCTGTCTTTGACCTCCATCAGGTATATTCCTAAATATGAATCTCTGTGTCAAAGCACACGGTCATTTCAGTCACCTCTCTTAACACAATTCAAAATTACTTTCCAAAATGCTTGAACCAATTTTCCCCCGCACCCTAAGTATATTATTGTTCTTCTTTATCTGTAACCCCCTCCAACACTGACCATTCTCACTTTTTGTAATCTTTGCTAGTTAGCTGAGTGTGAAGTAAAATCTCAGAATTGTTTTGATTTGCATATCTCATTATTTTTCTAATGTATTTTTAAGTAATAATGTGTATGACAGCTAGGTTTGTATCAATTTAATACAGCAGTATGGCACGGTCCTGCAATTTCATTGGTATCTGGACTCCCTTCACTTAATCCAAACAGAAATCTGTCTCTAAATTAGGATATAAGAGTGAGGGAGTTGCCAAAAGAGAATGAGAAATTAGGTGCCCGGGGTCACACAACTAGTTTCACAGGGTCTTCCTAATACCACGTCCAGAATTCTACTGGTGTTTGTGTCTTATCTTTCAGTAAATGTTTTTTCAATGAATGGATGAATGAAATAATCAAAACCTATCCTGACTGATTCTAATTAGATTCAAATCTAAACCAGAGATTTAAAGGTTAAAATTGCCTTCTAAATATTCAATTCATTCCAAATTTTCTTCTTTATTTTCACCTTCTTTCACAAAAATACAAGAAACATTTGCAGCTCTGAAGTAATTCCAAGTTAATACATGATAGTCATTTAAGTTGTAATATGCTATCTGTACAAACAGGAATGTTGGTGCTTGCTGGGACAGGATCAACCCCCTTCTTTGTCTTGGCTTCTCTCGTTTTCAAAAAAATGTTTGCCAGCTAAGTTCATCATCTTGACCATAACAGGTTGCTAATGAAAGAAATAATAATGACTCATTCTTATTGCACCATAAGGTCACTTTGTAAAGTGCTTTCCTAAAAACAACCTTGAAAGGTAGGTAGAATGCTATAGCCCTATTTGACAAATAGGGAAACTGTAGCTCAGAAAATTATGTGACTTAAAAAGAATGATACAGCTAATAAATGTTTTAGCCCGAACTAAAACCCAAGTCACTAGACTTGTAGGTGCCATTACAGTATATGATGATGCTTTTCTAGTATATGATGCTGCCTTCCCTAGAAAGAAGTAAAGAAAATAGATTCCAGACAACACAGCTATTCCAATATGTTTCACTACTATCAGCTATAACAAGAGATGGAAACTTTGAGGTCTAATCCTAGGCCAGGCACAAAAAAAAAGAAAATATTTATTTCAATGGGTTTCATTTTCTTCTTCCAGAAGAGAGAGACAGAGAAAGAAACAGAGAGGGAGGGAGAGGGTGACAGAGAGAGAGACAGAGACATAGACAGAGAGAGAGATAGAGAAAGACAGCTGTCATGGAAATGTCATCTATACTTTTGCCTCTATGTCAAAGACCAACAGTATCTCTCCTGAATTCCAGTCCTGATCACCAACTGCCTATTAAATACTTCCAATAATGTCCCATTGACATCTTAAACTCACCATGTCCAAAACATGACTTCTTTTGCTCCAAACCCTCCTCTCTTCCTAACTTCCTTATTCTTGTTTGGAGGCACCACCAACCTTCCCAACTTCAAATCTCTTCCTTATTCTTCATCATTCACATCCAATCAGTTGCTGATTCTACCTCCACAGTATCTCACAAAAACACCCCATCACCATTCACTCAGTTTTCATTCTCTTTGTGTCTTTGAACTATTGCAATAGCCTCCCAATTGGTCTCCCTGACTTTATCCTGTCCCCTCTCCACTCTATTCACTAAATAGATGGCAAAAGTCTAAAGCCTTCATCTAACTATGACACATCCTTGCTCAAGAAGCTTCAGGAGTTCATTCTCAACCCTAAGATAAAATCCAAACTTTGGTTTCGAATTTAAAGCCTTTTATAATCATCCTCTGGCCAACCCTTCTAGGCTTATTGTACATTGCCTTTCAAACACTCGATGTTCCAGCCAAACTGACTTGCTTGCTCTTCTCTGTATGTGTGTGAAGTTCTAACTTCTGTCTCCATGCTTTTGCACACTGCTTTCCCTCAGGTCTGGAATGTACTATATCCTCGCATTTTCTATATTCTCTAACTTCCTCTAAAGTTCCATTCAAATGCAACCTAATATAGAATGCCTGTCTTGATCTCCTCAGTAGTTAGTGCCCTCCTTCAGAAATTACTTTTTTTATATATTTTGTATTTAATTTTCTCTGTATACATTATTTCTCGCCAATAGAATGTGTACTCCTTGAAGGCAGAGACTGCTATTTTTTCCTTTGTACTCCTGGTACCTATTATATGCCTTTCACAAAGTAGATATATAATAAATGCTTGTTGAATGAATGAATAAAATATTATTTCCTTCACATGGGAACTTAAAGAATTCATATTAGCCTGGTGTTAAGTTAGAGTTAAAAGCATTACTGTATTTAAGATTAAAAAAAACTTACACTCAATTTCACTTTCAAAGCTCAAGAAAAAAAATTAAGCTGCAAATGGAGGTACTTATGTAAAATGCAACCATTTTAGAAAATTAACTTCAAAAATTACAACTTTTTAATGTACTACCCCTTACAATTTCAGAAAGATCTTGGCCAAGGTTATTATACAGCCCGCTTAACTAGATGAGCCATAGCAATGAAATTGGGCCATACTCTATTCAACATATTAAGAAATTTTTTTCTTGAATTTGAGGTACTTTTTCCCCAGGGAGAAAGAAAAACTATCTCTTTTTTCCTGTTTATTATCTTGTCTGAATGCTGAAAGAGAGAGAGAGAAAGAAAGAGAGAGAGAGAGAGAGAGAGAGAGAGAGAGAGAGAGAGAGAGAGAGAGAGAGAGAACAGTCTTTTTAAGCTATATTGGGGATAAGAGGATGAAGGAAAAAAGGGACTGGACCAGGGAGGAAGGCACAATAATGACAATCAAGAGAACACAGAACTGCTTAGTTGTTATTCTATTTCTATTTCCTTTTACAAGTATCAGAATCATCTGTTTTTGTTAACAAAAATGTGTAACAGGGAGCTGAATCTGAAAAGGAAATACGTAAACACCCAGCAGACCGCCACTTGTCCTGAACAAGCTACTTCTCAGTGTCTTGAAAAAAAAAATGGTGACTGTGATTGGTGACCCACTGTTGATGATCTTTGCAAGATTATGAAGACTAGGACTTGTACTGCAAGGCCAAAAAGGGTCAAGTCATCATCATGATTGCTTTAAGAAGGAAAGATTACATAATCTATAATGATAAACAAGTGAACCTGACTTCTGAGTAAAGGAATAGTCAATGATTATACACAATTAAGTGGATTTACAACTAACTGAATGACCTTAGCAAAAGAAGCAAAACTTTAGCCCTTGACTTTGTGCTTCTCAATAGTTTTATCAATAACTTAGAAAGAGGCACACAAGGGATACCTGTCAAATTTGTAGATGATGCATACCTAGGAGGCTTGGTGTATAATACATAGCATGACTATGTCAGGATTCAAAAATTTGTGAAGAGTCTAGTATAAAGAATCAAGTCTCATAATATGAAATATGAAATTTAATAGGGATTTATTTAAAATTCTCCACCCAGGTTCAAAAAACTGTCAATTTCACAAGTATAGGATGAGGAAGGTATGGATAAATAAGCATTCCTATTTAAAAAAAAAAAAAAGATGTGGGAGTTTTAGTAGATTTCAACCTCAGTAAGAGTCAATAGTACAATGCGATGTTGAGAAAAGCTGTGGTATCTTTAACTGGCAGTTTGATAAGTACAATGTCCAGAGAGGGAAATGATAGTTCTGCTATACTCTGAGCTAGTCAAAATGCTTCTGGAGTACCATGTCCCACTCAGGGCACCATGCTTTAAGAAGGGCTTGGACAAGTTGAAGCGTATCCAGAGAAAAACCACCAGGATGATGTGACAACTAGAGATCATGCTGTAAAAGACTTAACTGAAAGAACTGGGAATGTTTAGCCAAGAACAGAAATGGATGAGCAGATAGTAGTCTTTGAGTATTTGAAAGGCAGTCATGTGAAAGAAATATTAGATTTATTTTGCCTGGCTCCAGAAAGCAGAACTGGAAGCAAGGGGCAGAATATGTAGAGCAGCAGTCTAAGGATTGGACAGCTAGGTAGAACAGTAGATCAAATGCCAGTCCTGAGGTCAGGAAGACCCAAGTTCAAATCTGGCCTCAGACAATTACTAGCTGTGTGACCTTGGGCAAGTCACTCAACTCTCTTTGCCTCAGTTTCCTCATCTGGAAAATGAGTTGGAGAAGTAAATGACAAATCATTCCAGTATCTTTGCCAAGAAACTCCCCAAAAAGGGGTCATGGAGAATTGGACATGATTGAAAACAACTAAAACAATAATGGTCTAAAGATTGAAGTAATAAATAACTTACACTTAGGACATAGAATGGGCTCCTTCTTAAGGGTGATCAGCTTCCTCTCACTAGAGGTCTTCAAGCAGTGGGTGGGGGACCACTTGTTAGTAATGAGTTAGAGGGGATTCTTGGTCAGGTAACAGTTGGGTTATGTGGCCCCTGAGGTCATTTCCTATATTTTGTGATTTTGCGAGCACATGAGAAAAATTAACTACACCATACAATTCACTCATCTGGATCATCTTGAAAATCGACATAGGTATGGACAATAAATGAAATATTCCATTTTATGCCAGTCTCTTATACCTTCTGTGCTTAATAAACAAAATTTTTAAGTTCTTTGTGAAATAGCTTGAGATACTTAATTACCTTATAAAGAAAATTTGTAAAGATCATCTCTTTCTTTGGAGATTTTCAAGAACTCAAGCAATAACCTTTTTAGGTAGGAAAGCAAACCCTGAAGAAAGGAGAAAAGTAGATATCCTCTTCAGGTTTCTTTAAGGCATACAAACTTATATCAATTTTCCCTTGTTTCCTTTTATATAAAATGAACTTAGACTAGATGACTCATTAACTCTCTTCTACCTCTTAAATTCTCTATGTTGATGAGCATAGAGTCACTAGATCTTTAAATCTCTGGCCCATGTGGTGCCTAGTAGTATGCCAAGATGGGAAGCAATATCAGCATTATATTTTAATATATTTGCTTGCCCTGTTCTTTCCCTAAGATCAACTTTCAAGACCTATATTCTAACTGAATACTTACTTTATGCTACCCTTAGATCATATCACAAACTGAGTCTAGATAAGATGAATTTAAGTGTGTTAATAAGTAACTTAGTGCTCAGAATCTTAACAAGTAACAACGAATAAAATGCAAATAACAACCTTACTTTTAAAGCCAATAAATTAAAAGAGGCAGTGTAACATGAAGGAAATGATGCTTGATTTGGACCCAATGGACCCACGTTTGGATCTTACCTCTGTTACTTACACACTGTGTGATCTGGGCTTCAATTTCTCTATTATAAAATGAGTAAATTAAACTAGATGACCTCTTCCAGCTCTAATTCTTTGAGCCTAAGAAATAATTCTCCAGTATACTTCCAGTTATACCCATCTTCCTTAAACTGCTGTAAATCACACGACACAACTCTGAAAACATTTCTTTCAATGTTCTGAAAGTGAACCTGATGCTGGGGGAAGATGAGAGCCAGGCAGCATTCTGATTGGTTTATAGTGAGATGAATTCCAGAACCTTCCTTTTCAAATTACGCCCATTTGCCCTATCACTATATAGAAGGCGAATACAGCAGTGTTCCTGGTAGCAGGAGGCAGCTTGCCAAATTCTAAAAAAGAAGACCTAGAAACTTTCTAATCTTGGAGGTTTTGATACAGGAATTGTTTCATACCATCACCACATTGGATATATACAATCAGAAGATTATCATAAAACCACATTCCCATCTTTCCAATCAGGCATGCATGCTGAGAAATGCAAAATCAATCTGGTCACAATATGCATTCAATTTTTTATGGCACAAAAGCTCCATTTTTTTTTTCACATTAAAATGCCCTGGAAGCTGAGTACAATGGAAGCTGGACCTTTCCTATGGGACTGCTAAAGCAGCATTACCAGAATGATCATCTGGATTGTACCCATTACATTTTTACTATTGAATCAATCAGTCCTTTTGAAGTTAATGAATGGAGATGTCAGGTGCTTTTCCCCTCTAAGTAGAAAAGAATTTCTATTTAAATCATGGAAATGGATCTGATACCATTCACAGCCAAAACACCCTAATGAAAACTGTCAAGTAGTGTATCTTGTGTAAGACAACCAGAGTCCAAAACAGTGTCAAGTGCTTATCTATAGCAATAAGTGATAATGTTGCTGGCATCAAGCTAATCCGATGATATTACGTGTTTGGTGATCTCTCATGAATTCAAGGATGACATTTTCTATTCAATTAAAGTCAACAAGCATTTATCAAGCGTCTATGTACTAGGCAAAGAAGATACAAAGACAAAAATGAAATAGTCCCTGCCCTCAAGGAGCTTACATTCTACTAAGAGTCCTGATGTATATCCTTTTGCATTAGTAGAAAAAAACAACAAATGAATACCTGCTTATAAATGGTACTGAGAAGAATGGGAGCTTGGATTCGAAGTATAAAAAATAATCCCAGTGGTTTCATTCTGACATCATTTCACTGGGCTCATCCATCTTCTGTGACATTTTAGACCTGTCAGCATCATGTTAGTATCTAGTGGCTTGTGATATACCAGAAGCCATCAGGCTTCCTTTTCTTTGAATTGCACCAATAATGTTTATGTAACTAGGTTTGCATCCCATATAGTGACTACTAAGTTACCCTGGCCACTTCCTGTAAGTACAAGTTCAACCCCGAAGGCCTTTTTGCTTTAGGATAGTACAAAAAACCCTGCGCAGTTCATTGGTCCCTCACTTCAAATGAATTGGGAGAAAGAGGGGAGGCTGTATCAAAGCTGTTTCAGGATAGGACTGGCCACTAAGACAGGGAGAGTGACCTACTCAGGGGATCTTAAAAAAGGAGTGACTCTACCCTTTACATTCTAGGTAGCACTATATAATTCTGGGCTGTCCTGTGAGGAGTGGAGGAGGGTGGGCCCATCTGAGAAGCATGGTGACTGCTCCCATGGTGCAGCTAGAGCAGAGGCTTAAATAAGCGATCTTAAGTCAGAGCTTCTGGTTGCATCTTCTGTTTTGTCTGTCACTGCTTTCTAGCCCCATCCCCTCATTTTGATAGTGAAGTCCTTGAAGTCAAAAAGGGTTAAGTGAGTTATGCCAAGATCAAATAAGTGATTAAGTGTTAGAGACAGGATTTGAGGCCAAGTCCAGAGTCAGGGCTCTTTCCATGGTACCATAACATATTCCCCTAGAATAACAGAATCTCAGAGTTGGAAGAGAACTCAGAGGCTTAAGTCCAACCCAGAGCAACAAAAATCTCCACTGACGATGTATCTGACAAGGGTTCATTTTGTATTTCTATAGCCATGGACAAGAGTAGCACAGAATAAAAAGACATGAATGTGTTGAGATTTGTATCATTGGAGGGAATACACGTAAGGTTGATAATGTTGTTTGTCCTTTGTTCTCAAAGAGGACTATGACATTAGGGAGGTGATGCCATGACTTGCAAGTGAATTGAATTTAAGTGTGGGAGGACTGTGCAAAGTCACCAGCCTCACTTTCTCCTTCAGAGCCATCCAGGTCTAGTGGCAAGATATAGATGAAGATGACTGGAGAAAGCTCCAGATGCAGTGGGAAACACTGGCCTTTTCAAACTAAAGTCTTTCCTGGGTCTCTAGGTTGGTAATATAGATTAATTAAAGTATAAAAGTATCCACAGTGCCTTGTATATAACAGGTGCTTAATAAATGCTTATTAAAATCATCTACAAGATCTCAAAAACATTAACCTAAATCACAGATCCCTCAAGTCCAGATACCAATTCTTGAATTATTTCCAGCTCCCTACACTAGGAAGTAGATTTTGGAGAAAGTTTCCAAATTTCTCTATTCTGTTCTGCTACCATAGATGGTGTTTCTGGCATTTAACAACAAAATCAGAAAATCGAAGAAAATTATTTATAATTGGATGAAGGTATATTAAGCCCAAATTAAATAATCTAATAACCTAGGTTAGCCAATTCAATCTAACAATATTATATTAAGTGCCTAGTATTTGGCCAATGATTGTTGTAGGACATAAGAACCTCCAAAGTGGATCAGTCATATTGACCATCTATGAATAAAGCACAAAGCGGTCTCTGCTGGGAGCTACCAGTGTTGACCCTACAAGAATTAAACCTCAAAAGGTGTGTGATATGTGCTGAAATGTTCCATATGTCCTTTAATAATACATCTTGGAATTATCATCCTGAATATATACAAATACTTTTTAAAGGTATTTCTATTTTCTACGTGTGATACTTTCTGAGAAAGTAAACTCTAAATTTATTGCATGCTTTTTAAAGATAGTAGTGCCTTTTATTTGTCCAAAATTTCCTTCTTTCAGAGTTCATATAGGACAAATGCAAAATAGGCCAAAGTCAAGATTATCTAGGAACACCTATTTATTTCTCTTCCACTTATTGTTAAGATCTGTTTAAAGCTTAGCCTATTGTTTTATGTTCAAACTCCATTTATGAGAAACCAAAATAAAATGGACATTCACTATTTGCCTATATGTGAGGAAATATAGTAAAGTGAACACAGAAGCCATTAGAAAAGATATAGTCTTATTCTAGCTGTCTAGCTATCTGTTTCTGTATTTTGATGCTGATGCCTGTGGTTTTTCAAACTGCAATTGACTAGAAGAAAAAATTCCAGGTTTCTCAGGATTGTCAGCCTCCCCATGCCTAAGGCTAAAATTGAATTTGTGCCATGTTGTACTTGGACACAGGCAGTCAAACTTTGCTTACAGCACATGGAAGTTGGAAGCTTAATTTCTGAGAAGGTTCTGCTATTTCTTCAAATGTCACTTCATAATAACAAGTTACGAATAGAAGTAAAAGGTAGAATGAACAAATATTAACTGCACAGTGGATCTTGAAACTTAAACATATTAATATCCCACCTCCCCAAGAGTCTGAGGGTAATATCTATTTGCCTGCACTTACTTTCTAGCCACAAGAACAGTTCCTTGTACTTTCAGTACTCAAATACTTAAGGGAATCTGTGAACTTAGCAATGTGACTATTTTCTCCAAAATCCATTCAAGCCTATCCATCCTGTGCATTTTTCATGCATATCTTCCCCAGAGATAAATAGAGAGAGTGGAATGACCTAACGCTCCTTGTGTCTTGTAGTCACTTAAATAATAGGATAAGATTTAGAGCCGTAAGCCTCAGAGACCATCTAATATAATTCCTTTATTTTACAAATTAGGAACTGAGGCCCAAAGGAATTAAGGAACTTACCTAAAGACACTCAGGTAGTAAACTAGAGACAGAGCCAGGATTCAGATTCTCTGTCTATAGATCCAATATACTTTTCACTCTACCTCTGCCTTTTGTCAATTTTTGTTTGTTTGTTTGCCAAATTGAAGTGGACTTGTCAGGGGAACGCAGTTATCAGGGAATTTAATTGTGGTCTAGTATTCATTTTAAACCAAATATAGATATGTTCCATCTCTAGGTAGTAATCAAATCATTTATAGGAAAAAAGAGAAAGCAGGATGTCAAATTATATTAAATAAGTAACTACTATTCCAGAATTCCTATGGCCAAAAAGTTTCTTAAAAAAAAAACTTTCTAAGGGCAGCTAGGTGGCACAGTGGATAGAGCCACCGGCCCTGAAGTCAGGAGGACCTGAGTACAAATCTGGCCTCAGACTAAACACTTGACACTTACTAGCTGTGTGACCCTGAGCAAGTCACTTAACCCCAATTGCCTTACCAAAAAAAAAAAAACCGCTTTCTAAAGGACAATGTGAGAGTAGTTACAGTGACCACAAGCTATATGGCCTATTTAATAATTCAAGGGAAAGCCAGAATGGGCACCACTCTATTGAAATCTCTTTCTGTTCCCTTCATGGTTGCATTCTGTTATTTATCAGCTACCTCTTCCCCTTCTGTCTTCTCATGACATATGTCTAATGTCATTTCACTTGCCACTTAGTGAAACCTAGTTGCTATCACAGAGAATATCAAAGTTCACATCTATTTTCCTTTATCTTCATTTCCAGAATATGAAGCTTGGCCACATACACAGAACTGTTACCTCTATCTACCGAAAAGATCACAGTGGAGGTAGAGGTTGAAAGAAGCTAGTATGATGAAATAGTAACATAGCCAGGAACTTTCATTTTGAAAATATCAAATCCCTCTGTCAGTGTTACTGCGTCACAGCTGACCAGCTACAAACTTGGTCTTTTAGCTCTTTATGGTTGATTTCTTTCGGAAGAACATTTGTCCCCTCTTGTTTTATTACTAAGAACACAACAGCAGGGATTACTAGAATAGAATTGCGTGTGTGTGTGTGTGTTTTTAATCAAGTAGCAAAGACAGTCAGATAACATCCAAATATCAAGGCACAGTGGTATTTTCACTATCCTTTAGCTCCATCTAATAACTTCCCCAAACTGAGTCCCAGAGGACAAATATCTTCTCAAACCTTAAAATACTATTTAAATGCTAGCTATTATTATTTTTAACATCATCGCCGCCATCATCATCATCATCACCATTGTTTCAGTGAGGTCATCTGACCTGGTTGGCATCAGACATATCTTGACCTATAGTATAAAAGACACTGAAGACAGTCCCATGATTCTCCAAGAAAGGAAATTCTACAAATTCCTTTAACACACTGTCTCACACTTACATTTAAACCATGAAGGTAAACTCCATGAAGGTGGTCAGACATACACCCCTGTCACCAGACCACTAGGCAGAGCTTTCTGTGTGGCAGGCTACCATTGTTCTATCCTATCCCCATTCTAGAAAGTTACAGAAGGCTCTAATTAGCACCACAGGTCCCCAAAGGGATGTCCCAACTCCCAAGAGGAGTGTTTCTCCCTTAAATACTTCTGCTATGATTTATCTCATATTTTCAACATTTAGTAGAAATAAAAACAAATGATGACCAATGTGTATATAACAGTTTTTTAATCATATTGAAAGCTACTAAGTCAACCATGAGTCTTCTCTTTTTTCACTTGTAAAAAACTCTTTTATCGTTGGTCTATCTTACCTTTAACTTTCAATACTTTTCCTGTGGATCTTCTCCGTGACCTCTAAATATCTCCCAAGTGAACCATATAAACAGGATCATACATGAAGTGCTGTTATGAATTTACTGAGTAAATATCTAGCAATATATTAACCCTGGACAAAAGAACCAAGATAGGGAAACACAAAAAAGAAAATAGTAATAATGTTCATTTCCTTCCTCATACTATAAATTTGCAGACATGCACCTGCCTAATACAAAAGAGAAAATGAATAGGAAAAACTACATAAAGGAAAAACAACTAGATGTCACACTGCAGAAAAGTAAAAATAAAAAACAAAGCAGAAAACCCAGAACATACAGTTAGGAACCAACATTATCCTCAGGTCTGCTTTTGAAAATTAGTTTATCCATTTTTAAGTCAGGAGACTTTAATATGCCTCCTCCTGTCAATCAATGAATTAAACCTTGGCCGTGTCCATGTTGGCTGACACTGCCTGTATCCAAAAAATAAAATCTAACGTGAAAAAAATCGAAATTCAGGACAGTTAAGGGAGGGAGGGAAAGGTGTCAAACAAGACATGATTAAAATGCTGAAAGGACAAAAGTGCAAGCCCTGTAGTTCGTGTTCTAGCAAGAGGAAACGTCGACAATAATGACTTAGCCTCAATCCAACATGGAGATTTTCTGCACATCATGGCCATTCATATATGCCACAATGGAAATTGACAGATGAAACACACTTGGTCAGGGAGGTAGATTTAGGTTCTTGCACGTGCATATAAGACCACACACCTCCATATGTGCACTGTCTTTTATAAACAAAGACCATTGACACCACTGACCACCATCAATAGAATTGGTGCCTGCTTTATATCATCTGTTTCTCAGAAGAGGTGACTAATCTGTGCTGAATTAAATGTCCCCATGGTTTACCTATTCTCCAGTGTGAACAGCAGCATATCTTTACAGGTGGCTAAGAGGCAGCATGAAATAGGGTTGGTAGGGAAAGAACTGGAAATGGAGTCAAGAAAAACTTGGGCTCCAACTGTGCTTCTGACATTTACTATTTGTGTGTCTTTGGGCAGCTCACTCAACTTTTCTGAGTCTCAGATCCTTCATATGTAAAATGGGAACAACAATACATCTGTTCAAAGGGCAGTATGGGAAGAGGGCCAGCCTCAGAGTCAAAAAGACCTGAATTCAAATCCTGTTACTGACACATACTGTCTGTGACACATATAAGCCATTTAACCTCTCATGGCCCTGATGCAATGATAGTCTGTCTCTGAGACTATAAATTAAAGATGAGTTGCTTATCTGCAACTAATGGACAGTTTCCATACTAGGAGTTCTCTTTAAGGATGAAATCACAAGTTTGGACCCTCTCCCTCAAAAAAAAATATCTATTAGAAGGTGGTAACAATTAAATCAGATAATGTATATAAAATACTAGATTAATGTCAGCCATTTTTTATATAAAAATGGCAGGTGTAGTATAGTAAAAGATGGCACAATGGAACATAGCACAATAAACTGAACTAGAAAGAATCTTGAGTAAATGGACTTTGACCTCATTAACAAGATGGTCTAACCAACTGGTTTTCTGTTTATAACAATATATCATCAAGAAGATTTGGTGGGTCAAAAGAGGACATTCATATTTGTATCACATAAAGCCACTAATAATTTTGTCAAGAGTATTTCCTTTCCAATTGCCTGGAAACATGATGCACTGAATTATAATGCCCCAAACTCCCTCTATAGACCTAAACTTCAAAAGAATTAAATGGGTCTAAAAACTATTTAATCAGGAGGTAAACATTAAGTTTTAACCTAAAGAGCATTTTTATGGCAAAACAAAACTAAGTAAAATATGAATGAATATGGTTTAAATTGGAAAATCATTCACTATGTAATAGAAGCACCAAATGGTTTTGTAGATGGAAAGTAAATGAGCTGGAAATGAGAAAGTGATGCATCAGGGAAACTATAATTCATGTGATACATTTCTGGAGTTGGATATGATTTGAACTGACCACCTCTCTGATTCCACTTGAGGTGGAAAGACTAGCAGTAAGAGTAAAATACTGGAATTGAAGATTAATACAACTCTGCTAACAAATGAAAAAATGCCTAAATTACTTGGGTAAGAACAAAAAGATACATATTAATGGAACTAAATGACTATCATAAATACTGTTTCTACATGGGCAAATAGAAGTGAAGATTAAGGCAAGCTATCCAGATAATTCAGGCAAAACACTTCTGAGGATAGAGAGACGAGGGAGATTTGGGGAAAAGGAGTATATGTGAAAAGAATTCAGAATTAATCACATATTCTCCTGCTTGCCTTGGCCTAGAAAAATAGTTTCAAAATTAACTAGTTTAATAAACTACTTTTATTTATAAAGCTACAAAAGATGCTTCAGTGTCTAAACAACTAAAATCCTCAATGAAAACATTTGAATTGAACCAATAACAAAGGCATATTTGGATCATGTGACCAATTTCAATGCCTTCTACCGCACCATATTAAGCAGTTGGTATTCTCAGTGTGATAATCTAGGAACAAATGGTCAAAACATGAAATTAAAAATGATTAGGCTTTAATTATTTTTTTTACCTCTTTTAATGGCACAACATCCCCAGGAATGAATTACAGTTAGAGTATGTGGTAGAGTGGAAAGGGCATTGGACTGAGAGGCAAATTTAGTTTCAAGTTTTGATTCTTGTAATTGCTACCAGTTTGATTTTGAGATAGTTGCTTCCTTCTTCTGGGCCTTGGTTTCCTGATTTGTAAAATGTGAGGGTCAGATTAAATCTCTAAGGTCATACCCTCTGTGAACTCCCTGAAGAATGAATTATCTCATTCACCTTCTACACTGCCCAACATATAGGAAGCATTCAAATATTTGAAAAAATAAAACCAACAGTTATATGGGGTTTTAGAGTAGAATGGGGAGTATGGTAGGGTGATGAATAGAATAGCAGAACTTTGATTTAATTTCAGCAATTAATTCAGCTCATTAGTTCAGACACTTCTAGATAGGAATGGGCTACAGGGTTCTGCATAATGGTTCAATCCAATTCAATAAACATTTATTAAGCACCTAATGTGGTGCCAGGCACTGTGCTAAGCACTGGAGATACAAAAAAAAAAGGTAAAAGACAGTCCCTGCCATCAAGGAGCTTACAATCTAATGGGGGAGACAACATGCAAATAAATATATACAAAGTAAGCTATATACAAGATATATAGGAAATAATTAAAAGAACTGGAATTAAGAGGAGTTGGGGAATGATACAAGATAATACCCAAATGTTGGTAGTAAGACACATACATGGAAGAAGACCTTTGGCTTCAAGTTTCACCCCAATAACTTGGAAGGCAATTTTTCCCAGGGAAGTTACATTATCTTAATTTGAAATACTTAAAGGGAAAGAAGGCTGAAGAGGAATAGAAGTTAATGCTCACTCCCTTCTCAAATTGTCTTGCGTATACTGTTCTACATATATGTATTCTGATCCTTGCCCCAGTAGAATGTAAGCTCCTTATGGCAGAGATTAGTTTTCAATTTTGTTTTTGTTTTTGTTTTTTTCATCTATGCCTTACACATAGTATGATACTTAATAAATGTTTGTTGAATTGAAATCCATAAGAAAAACTGAGTATCTATCTATAAATAAAAAATCAACCTCTAACATGGACCTGCCCGCAACTGGTAACCCCTGAGCCAAGATATAATCAGGAATAAAAGGTACAATGAGTCTTAGAGGCCATTGGTGAAGGGAATTAAGCCCTGATTCAGATTTCTTCCAAGTATTTCTCAACTGACTGCTAGGCTTCTACAATAACAGAAATAATGATAGGTCATAGTGACCAATGTATTCTGAAGAGCTGAGAAGTGAACAAAAATCTCCCTTTCCTCCTTGGCATAGTAAATACTTTGCCTAAAGCATGAAAAAAATTTATTTTGGTAACCACTGTGGAAGTAGAGGTGGATGGTGGATGAGTGAGAAGACACAAAGGGAGGAAAGGAAGGTCAGAGAAACAGATAGAGATCAAGAGAGGAGCCAGCAAATTGGCAATGATGATAATAAGATGGAACTATTGGAGAGGCTAGAAAGAGAGGCATAACTAACACGCTACTGCTGGTGGGAATGTGATTTGGTTCAATCATCTATTAGGAAAATAATCTGGAATCATGAAAACAAGGGACTAAAATGCCCATACCTTTTGACCAAGAGATCCCACTGCTAGGTCTATACCACAAGAAGATCAAAGACAGAAAGAAAAGGTACATACATGCTCAAATATTCATTGTAGTATTTGATAGTAGCAAAGAACTAAAATGACACTGGTTGTTCATCAACTAGGGAATGGTTTTGTGTTACGGTGTACTGTAACACATGAATAGAATTGAATGTTATTTTATTATAAGAAATAATGAATAAGAATAGTTAAACACAAGAAGGCTTATATGAACTGATGCAAAATGATGTAAGAACCAGCAGGAAAATAATGTATACAGAAAGAATGGTGGCGGTGGGTGGGGGGACTGAAGGTGGTTGAATTAATAATAAAATAGTTAACATTTATATAGTGCTTACTGTGTGCCTGACACTATGCTAAAGGTTTTACAATAATATTATCTCATTTGATTCTCACAACAACCCTGGGAAGTGGGTGCTATTATTATGCCTATTTTACAGATGAGGAAACTGAGACAGACAAAGGTTAATGATTTGTCCTTGGTCACACAACTAGTAAATGTCTGCAGGTGGATTTGAATTCAAGTGTTTTGACTGCAGGCCCATTATCTGTTATACCATGTTGACTCTGGAGAAAGGTTGAGAAAATGCACAGCCCTCTCTTCACTGCAGAGGTCAGGGATCATGGTTATGAAATGTTACATAAACTGGTGGACATATATAGTACACTGTTTGATTTTGCTGAATCATTTTGGTTTTTTTTTTTTGTTTTATTCTTTGTTAAAAGGTTCAATGGTAGGAGGAAAGATGATATATTAGAAAATTAACATGATACAAAATTAAAATTAATTTTAAAATGTAAACAAAATAAGTTAAGATAGATGATAATAACATTTAAGACTTTTTTTCAGGAATTAAGTCTACATGTAGAATGGATATTTATATATTCATTAATACTTAAGCTTTACAGAATATCTATAAAACTAGTTGTCCTGAGGCCAAAAAAAATTCTGATATTAAGACAATAATCCTGATTCTCTTCAATATTTCCTCTGGCTTTCCTCCATAAAACTAAAGCCAATTCAAACTTAATTTTCAGATTGTACATTTTTATTACATCTCAGATAGAAGTATTCAAGAGGACAACAAGAAAAGCTATTTAGTTACTGAAAGCATTGTCAAATATTTTCAATATGGTAAAAATTTTATTCCTAGTTTCAAGCCTAAACACTTAATACAAAAAGATTTTTAGATAAGAATTAATAAGTACATACTTTATCTCTACTTTAAATCTGGAATTCTAAGTTAGGTTGTTTGTGTTAATATTTTGTTTTTATTACTTTTCTCAATAGAATCAAAATAAAATAATCTGCAACAGATTTCTTTTCAGCTTCCATTATGTACATCTAAAAGCACAAATTTATTTTACTTTATTTTAGTCCAGACATATTAAAGTTAGTGTGGGAAACCCCTTCACTGATAGAAATTGTTTGGCACGCCGAGATTTGAAGTGACTTATCCATGATCATACAGTTACTTTATGTCAAAGGCAAGATCAAAATTCAGGTCTTTCTGAATCCAAAGCTGGCTTATTATCAACTATAGCACATTGCCTCTCAAATTTCAGGAATTCTAGAAGGTTTATGGATTACCTAAATGCCATTTTAAAAAGGACAAAAATTATTCTTAGGTTTGTATTGTAATACCCTATAACAATAATTACAATAATTAGTTCATGTTAAGCCTAGTTGAGCAGCTAGGTGGCACAATGGATAGAGCATTGGCCCTGGAGTCAGAATACTGCCTCAGAAAATTGCTACCTGTGTGACCCTGGGCAAGTCACTTAACTCTGTTTGCCTAAGTTCCCTCTTCTGTAAAACGAGCTGGGAAGGAAATGGCAAACCACTCCAGTATCTTTGCCAAGAAAACCTCAAATGGGGTCATGGAGCAACAGACATGACTGAATCAACTGAACAACAATGCCTAGGAGCAAGTTAATCATCTACTTGCTTTCAGGAGAAAATTTATGAATACAGTCAAAATTGCTCTGAGTCCCCAGTTAGGAAAATTCTATCTTAAGTTAAAAGCATATGTCTCTAGTCAAACTCTGGCCTCCTGGTGGTTGATAATAAAAATTATATTTTTATAGCATTTTAAGGCTTGCAAAGTCCCTACATATGTTATCTTGTTTTATTTGATTCACAACATTCAGGTAGCCATAAACATTTGTCTAATGAAGATTATGTCTATATTGAAGCAACAGATAATGGGACAGTCACTGGGAAGTTGGGAAACAAAAAGACCTTTGTCTAGGAACTTCCATCAGTCTTTGGGTGAATATATCTGTATAAACTCTAGTCTTCTGCTCTGAGATCCCTGTAGGGCTAATGGTTGTTTTCAATATCTCCTTACCCTGCCAAAGCTCAGTTCTTTCTCTTTTCACTGGTTGTTCAGTGGGTTGCAGGTTCTTTCTGCCTCAGCTCTATAAGATCCTGCTCCTTCCTCTCCATTTTTAAAAAACCTCTTCCTAAGATAAGTCCTCTTTTTTATACAAATTCCTCAGAGCATAACCAAGTCTCTCAAGCAATGGCTTTCATTTATTCAAGTAGGTGTCATATTTCTGTCAATCTGAACTCCTCAAATGTGTTACTCCATCTTCTGTCTCAATAGAATTCGGTAAGCTATTTCCCATGCCTGGAATTCATACATTCCTCACCTCCACTTCTCAGACTCTTTGCCTTCATTTAGGTTTGTTTCTATTTGGGCACCATCTCATCCATGAAGCCTTTTCAGATATGTCCCCCTATTTGAGCACTGCCTCCATCTACCATTTTCCTTTGCCACATTTATGTATATATGTATTATACCCCCTTCTCCCATCAGAATCTAAGCTCCTTCTAGATGAACAAATAATGTTATATGAATGAAATGGAGATTTGTTACATAAAAAATAGATGATTGACAAATTCAGAGAAAAATAGGAAGATTGTTTTGTTTTGTTTTAATAAACAGATGCAAAGTAAAGTAAGCAGAACCAGAAGAATTTATGCAAGGTCCACAATTAATAACAGAAGGGGAAACAACTTTAAAAGGCTTCATAACTTTGATCCAAGTAACAACCTATCATGACTATGAAAGGTTGTTGATAAAACATTCTTCCCATCTCCAGGCACAGGTGTGATGGACTAGATGTACAGAACCAGATGCTCATTCTCAGAGAGTCAATATCTTCATTTGTTTTGCTTGACTATACATGTTTGTATATGTATAAGGAGGGATTATATTGGGGGAGGAGATAATGAGTTAGTGGGTACTGATAAATATTAAAATGCCTCAAAATAATACTCTAAAGTGTACAGATTAAAAAAAGGGAAAATAGCTGGGAAAGACTTCAGAGCTATGATCAATGCAATGACTAATAACAGTTCCCCAAAAAAAAAAAAAAGATGAGGGGGCAGAGCCAAGATAGCTGAGGGAAAGCAGTGACTTGCTTGAGCTCCCCCCCCCAAACCCCTCCAAATACCTATAAAAATGGCTCTAAACAAATTCTAAAGCAGCAGAACCCACAAAAAGACAGAGTGAAACAAATTTCCAGCCAAAGACAGCCTGAATGGTTGATCGGAAAGGTATGTCGCGATGGGCAGGGAGAGGAGCACAGTAAGGTGTGGGCATGCAGGCCACAGGGACCCTGGAGCAGGCCTCAGAGGACTGAATCATGGGCAGCTGTGGAGGTTTCCAGACTTCTCAACCCATGAACACTGAAGAAAACTTGGAAGGTCAGTGGGAAAAATCTGTGACTGCGGTGAGACAAGAGCTAGGTCTCAGCCACAAGTCTCAAGCCCCAGGCCATGGCTGTTTCCTGAACTTCCGGCCCACAGACTGAGGGGGAATCAAGTGGCTGATCAGAGGGGGATTGCAGGGATCTCTTTGCCAGAGCAGAGGCAGGAATCTCTTGCTTTACCAGTGCTTGGATCTAGGTCACAGTTCTGAGAGGCGGTCCTGGGGCAAGGAGGAATGGTGGTGTGGTACAGTTTGTTGTGTCAGCGGAGAGAAAACACCTTGCCCCTTATCATAGTACCTTGGAGGAACTGAAAATTTTCAGGTCCCTAGAAGAATCTCTAAAAACAGCTGTACAAACCCCCGAAGCTTGGGACAGTACACTCTTCACATTGGAAGCAGACTTTTACCTTAACAAAGAGTTTAAAACTCAAGTAATTGGCCAGGATCATGAGTAAGCAGCGCAAAAAGAGTCAGACTATATTATCTTACTTTGGTGACAAAGAAGATCAAAACATACAACTGGAAGACAATGAAGCCAAAGCCTCTACATCCAAAGCCTCCAAAAAGAATATGAATCAGTCCCAGGGCTTGGAAGAGCTCAAAAGGGATTTTGAGAAGCAAGGAGGAGAAGTAGAGGAAAAACTGAGAGTTTTGCAAGAAAATCATGAAAAACAAGTCAACAGCTTGCTAAAAGAGACCCAAAAAAATACTGAAGAAAATAACACCTTAAAAAATAGCCTAACCCAAATGGCAAAAGAGGTCCAAAAAGCCAATGGGGAGAAGAATGCCCTAAAAAGCAAAATTGGACAAATGGAAAAGGAAGTCCAAAAGATTACTGAAGAAAATACTTCCTTCAAAATTAGAATAGAGTAATTGGAAGCTAGTGACTTCATGAGAAATCAAGACACTGTAAAAACAAATCCAAAAGAATGAAAAATTAGAAGACAATGTGAAATATCTCATTGGAAAAACAACTGACCTGGAAAATAGGTCCAGGAGAGAGAATTTAAACATTATTGGACTATCTGAAAGCCACGATCAAAAAAAGAGCCTCGACATCATCTTTCAAGAAATGATCAAGGAAAACTGCCCTGATATTTTAGAACCAGAGGGCAAAATAGAAATTGAAAGAATTCACTGATCTCCTCCTGAAAGAAATCCCCAAAGGAAAACTCTCAGGAATGTTGTAGCCAAATTCCAGAGTTCCCAGGTCAAGGAGAAAATATTACAAGCAGCCAGAAAGAAACAATTCAAGTATTGTGGAAACACAATCAGGATAACACAAGATTTAGCTGCTTCTACATAAGGGACCGAAGGGCATGGAATATAATATTCTGGAGGGCAAAGGAAATAGGATTACAACCAAGAATCACCTACCCAGTAAAACTGAGTATAATCCTGTAGGGAGAAAAATGGTCATTCAGTGAAATAGAGGACTTTCAAGCATTCTTGCTGAAAAGACCAGAGCTGAATATAAAATTTGATTTTCGAATACAAGACTCAAGTGGAACATGAAGAAGTAAACAGGAAAGAGAAAATCATAAGAGACTTACTAAGATTGAACTGTTTACATTGCTGCATGGAAAGATGACATTTGTAACTCATGAGACCTTTGTCAGTATTAGGGTTGTTGGAGGGGAAAAAATTATATGTATGTATATATAGATATAGATAGATAGAGGGCACAAGGTGAGTTGAAAATGAAGGGGTCATATCTGGAGAATAAAATTAAGGGGTGAAAGAGGATTATACTAAGAGAAGGAGAAAGGGAGAGGTAGAATGAGGTAAATTATCTCACAAAAAATAGAGAAAAGAAAAGGCTCTTACAGTGGAGGGAAATGGGGGAAGGTGAGAGGGAATGATTGAATCTTATTCTCATGGGATTTGACTTAAGGAGGGAATAACATACACACTCAATTGGATATGGAAATCTGTCTTACCCTACAGGAAAATGGGGGGGGGGATTGAGGGGACAAGAGAGTAGAGGGATGATAGAGAGGAGGGCAGATTGGGAAAGGGGGTAATCAGAAGCAAATACTTCTGAGGAGGGACAGGGTCAAAAGAAAGAATAGAATAAATGGGGGGGGGTGGGATAGGACTAAGGGAAATAGAGTTAGTTTTTCACAGCATGTCCACTAGGGAAGTGTTTTGCATAACTGCACATATATAACCTATATTTAGTTGCTTGCCTTATCAATGAGAGTAGGTGGGGAAGGAGGGAGGGAGAAAATTTGGAACCCAAAGTTTTAAAAACACGTTTAAAAAAAATGTTTTCACATGCAACTGGGAAATAAGAAATACAGGAATGGGGTACAGAAATCCATCCTGCCCTACAGGCAAATTGAAGGGGAAAGAGATAAGAGAAGGGGGGGGAGAGATAGAAGGGAAGGCAGACTAGGGGAAGGGGTATTTAGAATGCATGCCATCTTGGGGTGGGGGGAGGGGTGAGATGGGGTGAAAATTTGGAACTCAAAATCTTGTGGAAGTAAATGCTGAAAACAAAAAAATAAATAAATTAAATTACCATATAAAAAAATAAAAAATAAAAAACAAAAAAAATTAAATTAAATTAAAATTTTTTAAAAAAAAGATGACATGTTTGGCAGAGACTGGACAGCCTAGAGGTGCAGAATAAGATATATGGTTTGAGACACAGCCAACCTGTGGGTTTTGTTTTGCTTGACTATGCACATTTGGTAGGGGAAAGAATTTTACTGGGGATATGTTAAGGTAGAGGTTTGCAGTGTGCATCAAAAAGTATTTATATTATAAAGAAGCATCAATGAAATATTTTTGTAAATAGTATTTTATTTTCTCCAATTCCACGTAAAAATAGTTTTCAATGCTCATTTTTATAAGATTTTGAGTTCCAAATTTTTCTCCTTCCCTTCCTTCCTCTTCCCCCTCCCTAAGACGGCAAGCAATATAATATAGGTTATACATGTGCAATCATGTTAAACATATTTCCAGATTAGTCATGTTGTGAAAGAAGAAACAGAACAAAGGGGGGAAATCATGAAAAACAAAACAAAACAAAAGAGTGAAAATAGTATGTTTTGATCTGCTTTCAGACTCCATAGTTCTTTCTCTGGATGTGGATAGCATTTTCCATCATGAGTCTTGGAATTGTCTTGGATCACTGTATTGCTGAGAAGAACGAAGCCTGTCATAGTTGATCATCACACAATGTTACTATTACTGAGTGCAATGTTCTCTTGGTTCTGCTCACTTGACTCAGTATCAGTTCATATAAATCTTTCCAGGTTTTTCTGAAATCTACCTGTTCATCATTTCTTATACCACAATAGTATTCCATTACATTCATATACCACAACTAGTGCAGCCAGTCCCCAAATGGTTGTGTTTCCTCGATTTCTAGTTCTTTATCACCACAAAAAGAACTGCTATAAATATTTTTGTATACACAGGTCCTTTTCCCTTTTTTATGATCAATGAAATATTTTTAAAATATTCCAGAGAACATCAAAAGAAATTTCAGAAAGTGACACAGACAAGCAGAACAGTTGTAAATAATATGTTGAGTTTGAAATATATTTTTAAAAGGCTATATCTGATAGAGATTCAAGTTTCATACATAGGCCTCTTGTTCAGTTTTTATACACAGAAAGGTCTATATTTATTGGTGTTTGTCAAGATCATAATAATAAAAAGAAAAACTGTTAAAGGAAAAGGCAAATGTTTCAAATTTTAAAAATTAAAATAACCTGCACAGACAAAAAGTAAGAAATGTAGAATGAGACACAAATAGAGAAATTAAGTTTTATTTTCATTTTTATTTATATATGTATATATAACATATGACAGTATAAATATGCATATGCAGTACAATATATTGTACTTATATACTATATACTGTATCATATACTATATATACTATGTATACTATATACTATACTGTATATAGTCTATATACTATAACATATATGCATATGGAATATATAGAATATAATGTAACATATGACATAAAGCATATTGCTAGATTTTATATATATGTGCTATATATAACAATTCATGATTTTTTTGTTTATTGTAATCCTCTTCCCTGTTCTTTGAATTTTGAAATGTTTGTGTTTGTCAATTAAGTTTACAATTATAAAGAAAAAAAATTTTAAATAAATTATTAAAATTCTTTTTTTAGAAAAGTTCAGTTCCCTGGATCAAAGACTGCTTTGTACTAGTCTCTTTATGCCTAGCTCTTTCTGCCTAACAGACCTTTAAGAAAAGTTTGTTAAATTGAATTATCTTCACACTCAGAGGCCTCATGGAAGCTACTATGGAGAAACTATATTAGACCCCTTTTTTGAGATTTAAGGAATGTTAGGCATGAAGTAGGGATTTTAGACACAGGCCATAGTGGTGGCATTTGTTTAGGGGGTATGTCAGGAACCATGGTGTTTGACGTCAATCTCAGACATTGTGATATTTGTTAAAACCACCAGCATCTTGCACCCAACACTACTTGCTCCTAACAGAGAATGCTACTCTCAGCCTAAAGGTCTTTCTGATGAGTAAAACACAAACTGAAATACACAGAGAAAATCCATAAGAGAAACTTAGAATACAGAACAGAGGTTCACAAACCATAGCCCTAGAGTTAAACCTGAACGATTCTTAGCGTACAGGCCATAAAAAAGCAGGTGGCATGCCAGATTTGGTCCATGTACTGTAATTTGCCAGCAGCTGATCTGAGAGGGTTTACTTAAGAGAAAGAATGCTAAATATTGAAAGACTGAATCAAAGCAGGGAATATTTCGCACTGTACTAAGAGAAGGAGTAATTGAACAAACTATAGAAAAGTAAATCTAAACTGAAAAGCAGCAGAACTGTCCCTGACAATGATTTTAAAAACCCTTATACTAACAAGAGTAGCCATAGGCAAAATTGCCAAATAGATGCCCCAAGATCTGAGGCCTGACCTCCCTGCCCTTAGAGCCTTGTTCTGTCTCCAATTGCTTCTGCTATCCAGATCTTCTCAAAACTTTCTGGGGTTGCAATTTGGCCTCACAGAGTTTCTCACTATCTTACTTTCTCTAAAATCATTGAAGTTTATCAGTCCTGTAGCTCTTGCCCTCAGAGAAGCATCTCAGAGCTTTCCAAAATGATAAGTAGTTAATCTGATGAATTAGTCAATATGCTAAAGAGAGAAAACTGGAACAGATCTGAAATCCCTATCACCTTTTGGGCAAAATATGTGACTTTGAAGAGTAGACTAAAAAGATTCATGGAAACAATTTAAGTAATAACAATGTAAAGACTTAGTAATTTGGATGAAAGCAATGACCAGCCATATTCCAGAGGATTGTGATAAAAGCTAGTATTTATATAGTTGCAAGGTTTAAGAGCTGCTAGGTGGTGTAGCAAATAGAGTGCCAGGCCCAAAGTCAGAAAGATCTGAGTTCAAATACAATCTCAGACACTAGCTGTGTGACTCTGGACAAGTCACAACCCCATTTGCCTCAATTCCTCATCTGTAAAGGTTAGCTATGACTGAAAAACAAAAGGTTTAGAAAGTCCTTTATAAATATTATCTCATTTTATTTTCACAACATCCCTTGAAAAGGTGTTATTGTGACCCTCATTTTACAGATAAGGAAAACGAAAATAAAGGTAGATAGATAGGTAGATAGATAGATAGATAGATAGATAGATAGATAGATAGATAGATAGATAGATAGATAATAGATAGGTAAAAGTCCTTCTCCTTGTTTTCCTCTCTGCTATTCCTTCCTGTCTCTCTCCCTTTCCTTCCTTCCCTAACTTCACTCTTTTTCTCCATTTTTTTCATGTCTTAGCCTCCTTTTTCTTTTCTTCTCTCACTCTGTATCTTGTATTCTCAACTTTAACAGGCCACAGAATGGAACCAAGATACTGTTTTAATTTGTTCATTGAATAAGTAATTAATTTAATAATGAGATTAATTGAAAGTTTCTAATTCCTTTCTCTCCCATTAAAAAAAACTTGCTTTTGACTAATTTATAGCATTTTAGGGGGCAAATCAATGGTCCTCAAATTAAGTAATATTCCCCATCCTTGCTTTATCTAAACATGAGGGATTTATAATTAAGCTGTCCAGTTCCTGAACATATTTCATTTCAGCTTCAAAAGGAAGCTCTCCTGAGTCTGCACAAGGTATTTAACTCTGTATCATTCCTAATGAGAAGGAAAAATCTCAGATTTTTTTGAAAAAAAACTAACTTGGGAGAAACACAGTCCTTGTATCATTCTTTTTGATTCCAGGCACTACACACAAAAAACAAAGTGACAGTGTATAAAATTGAGCTCATACCATCTACACTCACTATCAATTCAATTATGACAAGCTAACAAAAACAGAACAGAGGAAAAGCAATGAAATTCCAACAGCAGGAGAAAAAAATCATGCTGTATTTTAGTTTGGTAATATTGAGCAAGCTGTGCAATGTGTCAGCAGTGTAAAAAGGCCAGCTTGGAAGAAACAATGTAAAAAAAAAAATAGTACAGAGTATTAATGACTGCTCTTTTATTGAGCAAACTGACTTGCAAGAGTACTTTAAAAATGTTTGCCAATGTACTCATCTTAGCGATTTTGTATTAATCATTTAGTGAAGGGAAGAAATGATCAGGAAAGCTTCCATTTCCACCAGGAACAACTCTAAAATAAGATAGGGAAAATTGTCCCTGTATTATTCTCCTGTAGCTTTTAGAAGCAGATTAGGAAGAGAGAGTGAAGAACCCTAGGCAACCATAAGGGGAAGGCCTATAGAGGAAAGAGAACTGAATGACTACAACATATCAACTCTAAGGACTAGGAGAATAGAGGTCAGTCAAGAAAATGTCAAGGAAATATTATGGACTCATCACTCTTGAGCTCATAGTTGCTACCGAAAGCATTCCACCATAAAATCTAATATGTCAATTCAATTCTGTTTCTCAAGTTCTGAGCTTCTGTGAACCTTTCCTGTACTGTCTGAGAATATATCTTGATAGGAACTGTAACAAGGCACTTTTGTACCCAGGGCAAGGACCACATACCATGGCCAAAACAAAGCTTTGTTGAGCTTTGGGAGATACTGCACAATGGTCAGGTCACAGAGACTCTGAGATAAAAATAATAATAACCAACTTTTAGATAGATCTTTAAGCTTTACAAAGCCCTTTACAAATATTATCTCATTTGATCTTCAATCTCAGGCTATATCCTCATGTTATAGATGAGGAAACTGAGGCTGAAAGGTTTAATAACTTGACCAAGGTCATCCAGCTAGTAAGTATCTGAAACAGGATTCCAGTTTGGGTCTTCTTGATTCCTAGTCCAGTATTATCTCCTCTGTATAACCTAGGCTAGGCTTCCGCAGGAAGGTTATCATGGGAGGTGGAAAGCAATCCAAAAATTTTCTATTTTAACTAATTGTTGTCACTTATAGGTGCTATTTCCTAGTGTTTCTATGTTGTAGAAGAATCAGAGCTATCATTGCCCTCTAAATTTGGTGCTTTGGGGCAAATCTCCTATTACCCCATACAAGTTACTGTGTTTTCCAAAGTGGGGCAAAACAGAAATATACTTTAGCTATAAAAATGCAAATACAAAAAATATTTGATTCCTTTGCAACTGAGCTACCCAGATTTTTGTTTGTTTTATATGCATTTGTAATCTATCCTTCCCTCTGACTCCCACTACAGAAAAGAGATGGAGGAAGGAAGGAAGGAAGGAAGGGGGGAGAAAGAGAGTGAGAGAAAAGGAGGAGAAGGAGGAGGAGAAGGAGAAGAAAAAGGAGGAGGAGGAAGAGAAAGAGGAGGAGGAGGAAGAAGAAGAGGAAGGAAGGAAGGAAGGAAGGAAGGAAGGAAGGAAGGAAGGAAGGAAGGAAGGGAAAGAAAGAAAGAAAATGCTTCTGGGGACAGTCAAGATGGCAGAGTACAATCACTACAGCTGAATTCTCCCAACATTGCCTTCCACACAACTTTAAAATAATGGCTTAAATGGAATTCTGGGGCAGCAAAGACAAAAAAAAGAGCAGGGTGAGACATTTTTCCAGACCAAGACGACTTAGGAAGTCAGAAGGAGAGGTCTGTGACACTGCTATGGGAACTGGCCCAAAGCGCACATGGCAACTGGAGGTGAAGACAGCAGCAGCTTTAGAAGTTCTGAAGTCAGAGATGTCAGGAGATCTAGCAAATAGTCAGAAGGAGATTACAAAGGACCTGTGTGCTAGTACCGGGCACAAGACAAAGCACTGTTTGGCAAGTCCATTATCCAAAGTCACTGATGGATTGCAGTTCCAGGGTGGAGAGGAGTACTTTTGGTCACAAGGGAGCAGGAGCCCTGACAAGCAGTAGCACTTGCAGCTTTAAGGAATCAGGAACCTTTTCTGGGTAAGGACCAGAGTGCAGACCACAAGAGCAGTGACCACACCTCTCCCCAGATGAAATCCATCCTAGAAACACTGAAAACATCCAAACCCTGAGAACTAACTCTGAAAACAGCAGCATCAAAAATCCTGAAGCTTGAGATAGTGCCCACCCCAGGAACAGATGCCAACTTTAGCGTAAAATCAAACTCAAAAATAGGCTGGAAAAATAAGCAAACAACAACAACAAAGAGCTTGACTCTAAAAAAGCTACTGAGGTGACAGGGGAGATCAAGATTTAAACTCAGAAGACAATGAAGTCAAGAAAGAAAAATATGAATCTGACACAAGCCCAACAAGAATTCCTGGAAAAACTAAAAAATAATTTTAAAATCAAATAAAAGTGGTAGAAGAAAAATTGGAGAAAGACACGACAACAATGCAAGAAAATAATAAAAAGACAATTAACAGCTTGGAAAAAGAAGGTACAAAAAATACTGAAAAAATGACACCTTAAAAAACAAAATTAATAGTGCAGTGGATTGAGCACCAGCCCTGGAGTGAGAAGGACCTAAGTTCAAATCTGACCTCAGACACATAACACTTACTAGCTGTGTGACTCGAGGCAAGTCACTTAACCCCAATAACCTCACAAAACCAAACCCAAAACCAAAAACAAAAACAAAAACAAAAAAAAACAAAAGAAACCAAAAAAAAAAAACCAAAATTGGCCAAATGGTAGAAGAGTTAGAGAAAAAAAAATTCAGTGATGAAAATAACTCTTTAAAAAGTGAAAAACTCTTTAAAAATGGAAAGAAAAGGGGAAGGGAAAGAGGAAGGAAAGGAACAGAAGAGTAGGGGAAGGAAATAGAAGAGAAGAAGATGAGAAAAGAAAAGCAAGGTAAAAAAGAATTAAGCAGAAGTGAGAACGGGGAGAACCTGACTTTTTATTTAGCAACTTATCCCAAACTCCATCCCACAAATATTAGGGAATGGAACAGGAATTCAATCATTCAACAAACAGGGATTAAGTGACTACTATATACAAAGCATTGTTTTTCTGAACCTGGATAATTCATGATAAAAGTGAAATGCAGCCTCTGTCCACTGGTACTTGTGATAGAAAGTCTCCAAAGACACAGAACTCTAGTCTTTACTCACTGTAAATATCTAGATTTCAATGCCTTTCCCCCCCCCAAAAAAAATAATTCAAAGCTGATTTTTACTGTGATTCAGAATTTCCTAGTACACAAATTTTGTTTTTAGTTTTTCAGTCAAGAACTTTTTCTTGGAAAGAGCATACATAAACCTCTCAATTTTTTTTTCCTCTCTCTCAGAACCCCTTGCTTGGCAGTGTTTTCAACATATACCAAGAACACTTTTGCTTATCTCAACATAATGTGGATGATCTCTCCACACTGAAATTCCAAGTTGTTTTCTGATAACCAAAGATGTTTATGCTTTTATCACACAGGGGAGAAAAAAAAAAACAAAATTTTTAAAGATTCCATTTTCTTAAGTTTAGGAAAAATATCTTCAAAGTCCATGTAAGTTAAGTATATCCTTTTAAAGGTTTCCAAACTGCTAGGATCCTGTTAGAAAGGTAACTCCAAGTGGATTTCTGCAGACTCCATTCACATGCTCACACATTAACTTAAATTAGACCTTTGAAGTTTACTATGCATACTTTAGCCAAAATAGAATCTTTAATGTTTGTTCCTTTTCTTCAAAGGTATTGAATAGGACTTTCCTAAGAGTAGGACTCAAGGGATAGAAGCTCAGTGATTTCAAATATGCTGGCCAATTGTTCCTTTATAAGACCAAGTGAAGAATGAATTTGGAAGTGTAAAACATAAATAAAATAATATTATGTATAATAATAACATAAAAGTCCTGAGAAGCAGTGCTGCATAGTGAATGCAGAACTGGTCTTAGAGCCAGCAAACTCTGTTCAAGTCTTGCCTCTGACGCATATTGACTATGTGACCCTGAGCAAGTCATTTCCTAATCTTTCAGTACTCCAGGCAACCCTCTAACACAACGAATTGCAAAGAAGATGCCAATCTGCATTGGTGGAGGAAATTCCATCACTCAGAAATTCCCTATATCAATGAAGTCACAAGCCTAGTCCCTATCCTATAGAAACCTTTAAAATTATTGCTCATTCAAGGTCTTGGCTACTGGTGTTTAGCTACACTATTAAGCTAAGAAAAGACTGACCAGTAAAGAGGTGATGTCTTAATTGATACATATACATCCTCAAAGCAAACCTCTTCAAGGATGTAAAGACGCAAACCCCAGGCAGGAAAGAGGACAGAACCTATAACTGAATCTCACAGATACACTATGGGGAAATACTTTATTATTTTATTAATTATTAATAATTATATTGTCTGAATCTAGTTTTATGTGATGACACTATTGAAACCCAGAATGTCTTACTGACCTTAATCACCCTCTAGGGGTCCCCTCTGTTGTCTATGCCTAAATCTCCATAGATGTGAGGAAAACTCCCAAGCTTCTAAATAGGCACTCAAGGTAATAGTGCCTTTTGGGAACCATAACCTCCATTCTATCCCACAGAAAATACAGAACACACTTAAGGACTGATGTGGCCCATAAACAATGAAGCTCTACTCTCTCCATCAACTCTCACTTTTCTCAGGATCTTAGACAGTCCACCAGATTCACACAAACACTGTGTATTTGCCTATCCTCAAAAAAGAAATGAACTTGGAATTACCTGAGGGCAACCTGGCAATATATATCTGAGTCCTACTCTCACACCAAACACCCATTAGACAAAGATATGAGTACCCCCCTGAAGAAAATGGAAGTGAAAATTCCAGAAAGACAATTCCTTCCCTTAGAATTAGAAATGATTGGACAATTCATAGCAACAGAGAAAGAAAGTCTGAGTCTTCTATTCCTTGTTTTAATTCTTTGCTATTGTTCTAAATTTGTAGGACATGTACCCAATTCTTTTCTTCCTGTGAGACTGGCTCTGCCTAGTAACCCACTTTCATTCATTAGTAGGCTAGATTCCAGAACTCCCAAACTTGAGATTACAAGAGAGCATTAACCCTCAATGCTGACACTTCTCAGGAATTCTCCCTTCCATTGATAGAAGTTCAGATTCTGAAATGATCTAACTTGGGATTGCTACAGAGGCAACTTTGAGACTGGCACTTCCTGGAACTTCCCCTCCTTTCAGGAAAAGGTTGGACACTAGAATTTACTACCTAGAAAATCCTCCTTCCTCTATCTAGGAGGCTGAGATCTTTCAAGATTGCAACAATCGTCCTGAAATCTAAGGTTCCAGAACTCCTACCATTCAGTCTGTGTGGTTACTTCTTTCCATGGCTTCTATCTCTTGTGGTAAAAAGTTATGCCATAAAAGGAGTCAGGAATTCTCTTTTCAGGACTTGTGGATAAAAGCACATGAAAACTCTCAACTTCCATGTGCTTCTGCCCCAGGACAGTCATTAGTTCCTCTCTCCTTGCCTTTTTCCCCAACCACGTATGTTAGCTCTACTGCTCTTTCAGGAGCTCTCTAGGAAATTAAAAAAAAAATAAATAAAAGGAAGAAAAGTTAAATAAACTCTGTGACTGACCCCCTTTTTTATGGGCTCAGCACAAAAAAGTATCTCCTCCCACAATGATCAGTCAAGCAATTTATCTGCAATCAATGCATATTGAGTCCAGAATGGATCAAAGATCCATAGGGAGATGCAAAATCTCAACAAGTGATCACATTGATTAGTGAACTCGCTTGATTAATCCCCTATCTTGGTAATATGCCACAGTTTATTTGGCCTGCCATGCATCTCTTTTATGCTTTTTTTTTTAATGATGTGCAATTACAGTTCTCCTGAGACAGCTGTGTTTCAAGATTTGAAACCACATACCAGCACCAGGACAATATATATATATCACAAATATAGGCAAGAAGTAGCTTGGAAACATTGAAGATCCTACACAATTTCCCAAATTCAATTTGACCCCACAGAAAAACACTCAGGTGATTATAAATAAATTGATACCTTTTTAAACTAAGCCAAAACCCTGCTTCTTGCCAAGCACTGAACTATTGTAACCTGAACCATGACCTCACCCCTCAAGGTGATAATCTCTAAATATACATCCAACGCCAAATGTTTGATCCTACAGCATGATTTCTCTAGTGCCTCTTTACTATTGTGTTTCCTCCTTCAATATTATTTTTTTTAATATTTCCTTCCTTTAATAGTGTATTTCCTCTCACTTTACCCACCAACCTCTGACCCTTTCAGCTCCACCATTTATTTGCCAGGTCTATATTTTTTCATATATATACACATACACTATTTATATGGGAATACCACAGCTTCATACCACCACCTCCTACCTTCCTTATCCTATCCTTCTCAAAACCTTCTCCCTAAACCATTAAAGGTTCAATCAGCACTATAGAGCCACACAATCTGGAAAAATAAGGTTTAAAAAAGAAACTCAAAGTATTTGTTTCAATAGCTGTTTTTTCCTTCTTTGTAGAATTTAATCCCATAAGTAAGGCCCAAGCTCTAATCTTATCCATACTGAAGTAGAGGTGATGAATAGATTTAAGGGATCAGATATGATAGATAGACAGAGCACCAGAAGAACTATAGACAGAGGTTTGCATGTACAGTAGGCAGAAACAAAAAAACATTCCAAAGGAAAAGAAGGGAAAGAAAGCAAAATGGCCATTATCTGATGGGGCTTTACAAATAACTGAGGAAAGAAGGAAAGAGAAGAGGAAAGGACAAAGGGAAAGATAATCTCAACAAAAGGTTTTCTTAAATGAGCAATGTAAAGAAATAGAAGAAACAGTAGAATGGGAAAGACAAGAGACCCCTTCAAGAAAAGTAGAGATAGCAAAGGAATGTTTCATGTAAAAATAGGCATGATGAAAGACAAAAATGGTAGGGACTTAACAGAAGCAGAAAAATTAAAACGGGTGACAAGAATACAGAAAAGAACTATACAGGAAAGATCTTAACATCACCAATTACCAGGATGATATGATCTACTGATCCAGAGTCAAACATCCTGGAGGATGAAATCAAGTGGGTCTTAGGAAGCAATGCTAAAAATAATGCTAGGGTAGATGATGGAATTCCAACTGAGTTATTTAAAATCCTAAAAGATGGTGCTGATAAAGTGTTGCACTCAATATGCCAGCAAATTTGGAAAATTCAACACTGGCTACCGGATTGGAAAAATCAGTTTGTATCCCATTCCTAAAAAAGGGCAACCCCAAAGAATGTTCAAATTACTGAACAACTGGGCCCATTTCACATGCCAGCAAGGTCATGCATAAGATTCTGCAAGCTAGGCTTCAACAGTATGTGAACTGAGAATTACCAAAAAAAAAAATAAAATAAAAAAGGCTGATTTTTGAAGAGGTAGAGGAACTAGAAACCAAATTGCCAACATTTGCTGGATTATGGAGAAAGCAAGGGAGTTCCAGAAAAACATCTACTTCTGCTTCATTGACTACACTAAAGGGTTTGATTGTGTGGATCACAACTAAATATGACAAATTCTCAAAGAGATAGGAGTACCAAATCTTATTTGTCTCCTAAGGAACCTTCATGCAAACCAAAAAGCAAGTTAGAACTGAACTGGTAACCGTACAGTTAAATTATGGAACAACTGATTAGTTTAAGACTGCAAAAAGAGTACAACAAGGCTGTAGGTTGTCACCTTGTTTATTTAACTTACATGCAGAGTATATCATGTGAAATGCCAGGCTAGATGAATCAAAAGCTGGAATTAAGGTTGCCAGGAGAAATACTAACAATCTCCAAATATGCAGATGATATCACTCTGATGGAAGAAAGTGAAGAAGAATTAAGAAGCTTCTTGATGAGGGTGAAAGAGTAGGGTATAAAGCTGGCTTGAAGCTTAACATCAAAAAAAAAAAAACCCTAAGATCTTGTCAAGATCTTTGTCCTGACAAATAGAGGAAGAAGAAATGGAAGCAGTGTCAGATTTTATATTCTTGGACTCAAAGATCACTGCTGACAGTGACTGAAACCATGAAGTTAAAAGATACTTGTTCCTTAGAAGGAAAGCTATGGCAAATCTGGATAGCGTACTAAAAAGTAGAGATTTCACCTTGCCAACAAAGGTCTGTATGGTCAATTCTATGGTTTTTCCAGTAGCAATGTATGGCTGTGAGAGTTGGACTATAAGTAAAGCTGTGCACCATAGAATTCTAATTGTGGTGCTACAGAATACTTATGAGAGTCCTTTGGAAAGCAAGGAGACCAAATAGGTCAATACTTAAATTAATCCAGGCTATTTGCTGGAAGGTCAAATACTGAAACTGAGTTTAAGTACTCCAGCCATATAATGAGAAGACAGGACTCATTGGAAAAGACCCTGATGTTGGGGAAGACTGAAGGCAAAAGGAAAAGGGGACAGCAGAGGATGAGATGGATACAGAAACAATGAACAGACTTCAAGAGATAGTAGAGGATAGAAGGGCCTCGGAGTGCACTGGTCCATGTTTGTCATGGAACAATAACAAGAAATCAAGCAATGGTAAATGCTATCAACAAAAGGAGATTTAGCTAGACTTCTTTATGCCTACCTTTTTTACAGATTCCATAGATTGCCCCCACCCGTCATAGAGAGTGAATGTCCTAGGTGTCTCAGATGAGTGGCACCCTCCAGCAAGGGTACAGCTGAGCCTTATGCCGCTGTCAGTCATACTATTCCAAAGGAAGAAGTCAAATGCTTCCTCTGGCCCTGGTTTTTCTGCCCCTAAACAACTAGGCCGGGGGTGGAGAACTTGCAGCCTTGAGGCCACATGCGAGTCCAAGTTTTATAGAACAAATCCTTTTATTAGGGGGATTTGTTCAGTAAAGTTCAGATTCAGTCAAAAGGCTACACTTGAGGACCTAGAGGGCCACAAGTGGCCTCAGGCCACACGCTCCCCAGTGGACTTTTAGTCCAATAAATCAAACAAGTCAAGACAAAAGTATCAATACCTTAAATTGAAAAAAAATGGCATAGCTTAATAGGGGGAGACCTTAGTATATTGTTCTTGCTCCCCGCTGTCTAGGAGAAGAATCACAGAGTAATATCTTAAGGAGTAGAATTTGAATTATTTAAGGAAAATATATCCAGCAAAGTCCACCGGTTCAAGAGTCCTACGACAATTATATAATTTGCACCCAAATAGAAATCTTTTTTTAGCTCTTTACTTTTTATGATCCATGCCTTTGTTGACCTCCATTAAGCCCGGACAATCAAAGGTTGGTTGAACTTTATGTCCTTGCATTTTGATACACTCTCAAACTACTCAATGTTGAAGACACTTCTAATGAATTTCTGAATAATTCAAAAAAAAAAAAAAGAAATGTTTCGGAGATTAGATCCTGCAGAGTTTTATCATTAAATGCCAGTTCCGCATCATTGTCTGCTTCTCACTAATTTTATTTCTCAATTCCCTAAATCTCAAATCCTTAAATATAGCATTAGTGAATAGTGCTAAATGCTAACATAAGAAATTACTGTATAAAATGCCATATAACGTGTTTAAGAAAATCAAATCACGTATACTAGTTGCCTCTTTTCTTAAATTTCTAGTATCTGATTTTTTAAATCGGGCTGTCACATTAATCAACACTACATAGAGGAATAAATAAGTTCTGTAGAGAATACCAAATGAAAGGAGTTGAACACTAAAAAAAATTAAAATAGTGACTGTATATTTTCACTGGGAAAGTTTTCAAAATGCTTATCATTGAACATTTCAGTCACATTTCCAATTCAGTCTCTCCAATTATAGCAATCACTAGAGTAAAGGTTGCAGAGTGATTTCTATTAAAACTTCCCATTTTGTTTGTATGTCTTTTCTTTTGGACTATCTTCTGCCCCACCCAAACTTTACCCACCTGGGTTCTAGTTAAATTATTAAGTTGAGAATTTTGGAGATAATGTCTACAACCATGCTTGAGTTTTACTGTATATCCATCATCAAAATAATTAACATAGACCAAAGCAAATAGGTGATACAATGGATATAGCACTAAGCCTGGAGTTGGGAAAATTTGAGTTCAAATCCAGTCTCAGATGCTTACTAACTATATAGTTCTGGGCAAGTGTCTGTTCGCCTAGTTTCTTCAACTGTAAAATGAGGATAATAATAGGACCTACATCCCAGGGTTGTTGTGAGGATTAAATGAGATAATATTTGTAAAAAAAGTACTTTGCACAATGTATAACATATATTAGGCACTATATAAATGCTTGTTCCCTTCCCTACCCCAAAGCATTTTTTTCCTAGCATAGATTTAGTTCATGTCTACATAAAGAAGAAATGGAACAAAAGATACCACTCTAGTATAAAAAGGTTGAACTGGTCTGTAGGGGAAATCTCCATTCTAGATGATGCTGTGGGAGCCTTGGAGCCTGCTTTTGTCAACATGGGACTCAGAGTCAACAAGTCAACAAGCACTTATTAAGTACCTACTATGTCTAAGACTCTGTGCTAATTAATAGGAATATAAAGAAAGGTCAAAAAAAGTTTAAGAAAATCAAAAAAGTCCATTCTTGAAGAGCTCAGAGTCTAATGAGGAGTCTTAGGGCTGAAGAGTTTATCCCTTAGGATGACAAAGAATCCCCTCATTGGCTGTAATGACAGAAGGGCTGATGACTCCATGGATGTATAAAAGGAATTAAACATGCATTCAGCCTATTCCTTCCTTTTTAACAACAAATTGTGTTAAGATTGTTTCATTTCCAGCTGATTCCCAAGGGTAAGGGTGGGTTGGAAGTAGAGAATAAGGAGAAAAGTCAGGCAGGTAGATTATGTGTTGAGAGCAAGGATAGCAGTCAGACAAACCTTGTGATATCCTGCCATTCCTTTGATATCAAGAGAAAATGAGAAACCCAGCTGTAAGCAGTCCATTTCTTTCTCCTTAACAACAAAAAATCATAACATTATCAAACACTAAAAGCCAGAAAGCATCTTGGACATCTTCTAGTCTATGTCTTTCTTTTTATCTATGTGAGGAAGCTAAGACACGAGTTATTTGCCCAGTGGATTTCTCTTGCTTGGTTTCTACAGAAGTTAATCTTAGTAAAAGAGAGTTATCAACTAAATGAAAATAACCCTGTCAATTTCAAGTAATTTAAGCAAAATCCTTAGTTTCCAAGAAGGAATTTTAAATTTCTAGTTTCTAATTACTTGTGAAAGTCTCCAGATAAGAGGAAGAAAAGTTGGAGTAGTCTAACAACTGATTTGGAGCCTCAAAAGAAATAATTCTTCAAGGAGGATGCAGACATCACAATATTAATCACATTAAATAAATGTGAATATGGACACATTATCTTAAAAATTCAAAGGAGCTGGGTTCCCTAAAGATATTCTACAGCTCTTTTGCAATGGGAGTCAAAATATTACTAGGGCTCAAAAGAGAAAAAGGCGAGTCATGATCTCTTTTAAGAGGAGATAGAATAAGAAAAGTGTATCTAGGAAACGAAGTAGCAAAAAAGGGAGCCAACAGTTTCACTGGCAGAAAAAGATCTGTACATTTTTCTTTTCTTAAGGAAGAGGAAAATCACACATCTGTCTTTCAAGATCTGTATGTTATTCTTCTTTACAAAATTGTTCTTCACTATCTTAACCATAAGCAAGTCATTTAACATGTCTGAGCCTGAACTCTTCACTTGTGTCCCCATACAAATGTGCTCATTTCTTCCTTCCATGACTTTTAAGTCCCTGAATGCACCTAGTGTGTGTTATTTTATATTATTTTGTTTGTTTGATTTTTTAATATTAATGAGTGAATAAAGTGCCAAAGGATCTTAATCTCTAGAATAGATGTAATTGGCAAACTCTCCTTTTCATTATCAATTCTAGCTAAACTTTCTTATAAGGCTATTTCTATCATACCTTTTATCTATTTAATTTTTTGTAAACCTGCCTAAAAAAATCTCTTACAATAATTCTGTTGGACAAGTAAACACATTGACTATGCAATTTCTTAGGTAGGAGACACATGAGGGCTTCTAGCATCTTTCTCACTAGCAGGTTTGCTTTTGATCCAGTCAGACAGGAAGACAGGAATGGAGTCATAATAAGGAGTTAAATAAGCTTACTTAATTCTAGTCTAGTCTCCTCAAAGGGAGTTTGCTGATAATGGGAGCAACAACTTGCATTCCCTACAGCATTCCCTAACAACCATTTTTACAGGGGCTGGCATGAAGAGGGGGCAACTACCCCTCATCTCAATGGAGTCAATCGAGACCAGCACAACTTGTGCACTCCCCTAAGTCCCCTCAAGCCTCAGTGGGGACCATTGAGGCAAACACACAGATTCCCCTTCCCAAGCCTTGATGGAGGCTGATCAAGGCACACCCGGCATTCAGCCTGCACATTCACCCCTATGGGGGTCCCCAGTCGCTGATCAGTGCCCACTTGCTTTAGAGGGCAACAGACAAAGAAGGCATATTGTCAGCAATAGCCTCACAATTTTACATTACTTCATCCCTATATCTACCACAACTGCACAGTAGAAACTGTTTTGAACCATGACCGTGAGAACTCATATCTAACACCTGGTAAGTAGAGATTGTTACGGCTATGGATCCTAAGAAAGAATAACAAAAAATCCACTTTACACACACTAAAATTCACCTTACTTACAAATTCCAATGAGGGAGTATGGTGCAATTGATAGAGGGCTAACCTTGGAGTCTGGAATATATGGATTTAAGTCCTGCCTCCGACACATATGATCTGTGTGACCATAGTTGAGTCACTTAAAATCCTGGTGTCCCATGCTTCTTAACACTGAGCTACAGATAAGCTGCTGATCTGCATCAATGGAGGGAGTTTCCACACTGGGCATCAACTATATCAATAAAATCACCAAGGAAAAAATAAACCAAAAACATCTGGAAACCAGCTCTAGATCTAAGCAAAGAAAACATTTTAGAGTAGGCCAACTAGATTACGTGGTAGATTTCAGAAGTAATGATAAACAATAGATTAGCTGAGCCTGGTAGATGCTCTCCCAGTGTGGATAAAGCTTTCTCCAGGGAAATAAGGGTGAAGTCCTAATAATTATGAGATGACAGGTCTACTCAAATGCCACCTCTGACATGAGACCTTTCCTGATTCTCAGGGAATAGCTATGGAAGAACTTGCTGGATAGAACACACTGCCTACTTTTCTCCACCTGTAGGTTCCTAAAGAATTAGAGTTAATTAGGATCAGGCCTTTTCCAACCCCACCCACTCCAATTGTTAGCAAGTCTTGAAATTCCTTCATATAGTCAGTGTATTTATGTTGTGTCTTTGCTGTAAAAGATAAGTTTATTGAGGGCAGGTAGTGTTTCCTTTTAGTCTTTGCATCCCTATAAGCTCTCTAGAGAAGGTAGTGCCAGTGAGGCACATAGTAAACCCTTAATAACTTTTTAATTGAACAGTTTCATTTTTGGGGGACAAGAAAGGGGGAGAGAACCCTGCAGAGTTTGATATTTCTTTATATCATTATGCACCTGGCTATGAATCAGGTTCTTGCTAAGTTGGTCATATCTCAAGCAAGTAGCTACAGATATGGCCATTGATAAATAATATATTTTTTCATCTCTTTAATTCTTCTAAGAATTCTAAAAAGAGAAAACAAAGTCATGTATGTTAAAATGAAAGAAATGTAAGTTCTGATAACCTGATGCTCTCAAGTCCTTCTGATTAATAATACTACAGGCAACCAAACAGAGACAGATTAGAAACTTCATAAGCCAGTTGCTTACATTTTCACAACAAAACAGTAAGACACATAGATGCTTATTACTTAGCAAGACAGTGAAGCCTGAAGCCATGCATTAAGTTTGGGTACTCTTGGTGAAAATGAGATCTGACTTCCTCATTATACAATCTGACATCCTTCATCTAAAACCAAATGAGATAATAAAGTAAGAGAGATGAGATATATTTTCTGCATAAAGAACCATATAATCCTTTACTTCATCTAAATAATAGATGCATAAAATCCTCTCATTCTTTCTAAGATGTCTGTGAAAAACTAACACATCCACGTTTGCAGATGCCGCATGCTGAAATATATCCTGAGTATTTATTACAACAGAGGTGATGAATATACTAATAGGTATTTGTTTGTTTAATTTCTCATCTGGTCATTTTAGACAGAGTTTGTGATGCTTTGGAATTTAAGCAGATTATATACTAAAATGGAATAATGAGTCCAAAAGTAAATTTCATTCAACTCAAAAAGTGATATTCAATCACAAAGGCTATTGAAGACATCACATTCAAAAGACACACAGAAGTAGTCAAAGAACCAAAATCTACCTTCACTGGAGTTTTTCATCCAGAAATGAATGTTTTAATACATCAAGCTAGGATAGAAATCCAAATGCAAATTAACAGCTTTCTCAGTGCTATAAAGCATGCAAGAACTCAATCCATTTAATGAATAGTTATTGGATAGCTACATCATGCAAAATACCAAGCTAGGTGCTGGGATGATCAAGAATACACCTGGACTTTGATGATTCATAAAAAAATAAATTATAAAAGTTTGAATCACCTTTCAAAATGCAGAAACTCTTTTAAAAATCAGCAGGATTTCATTTAATTACTAAGTAGAAGATTCATGAAATTGTTTCTTTTTTTCTTAAATTGGACAAACATAATTAAATCTTTATTTCATGCTCCTCATTATGCTAAGAATTTTGTTCCCACTTTCTCACCAAAAGTAGCAACAATTTCTCATAAGTCAAGAGACTGACAATTAATCATACACTTACATTCATCATAGTAACTTGGCAGAGGTGGTATGTGTCCTGCCAACAATAACCAAGTACATTAAAAAATAAGTAAGTAATTTTTGAAAAACAGACAAGGGAACAAGAAAAATGGATATTCTTACCATATCTATCTAATATGTGTTCATATACATATTAAACAATCATCCATGTAAAATATAAATCTTTTAAAGTAAGCATACATATGAGGTTATTCATTTCCATTGACTCTGCTACCCATTATCAGCTATAGAAGAACAGATAAAAGAATTGTGCATCAAACCAGTAAGTAGAGCAGAATATGTCAGGGACTCCAAAGTCTTGTTAGGACTAAGATAAATTAGATCTTCTGCTGATTTTAACATAGTCATTGATAGAAACCATTTACCAAATACTTTGAAACTAAAAGTATAATTTGAATTAAAGGAATTATAGTTGTTACTATATATTTTGAGAGAATCTACAAAAGTATAACTGGGAAAAAGAAGGTAAAGCCTAACGATGAAAACACTTATGAAATGCCATTTTCTGAAGTATTTTCAGTGATGCATGGAAGCTCTAGTCTTATTGAAATAGACCATGACTGGTAGTCAGTGAGCATCAGAAAGCTCTGTCTCCATTCCACCTAGTACATCTGAATAACTAGAAAAATCTCCAGTTGTCTAACTTTTGCTGTAGCTAAGAGAAAGTTGACATATCAGCATATTTACATTCCCCTCAAACCAAATGAATATATCTGCTACAAATTTTTAAATGAATATATTAAAAGGATATGTCCATTTATTTCTAAAGTCTTAAGTACCTTTAACATATTTAAGAACTCTTTTGAAGTTAACAAGCATACACTAAATTTTATGTATCATATGGTTGTAGCCATTTAGACCAAAGTTCACAGAAGAGTAATAATTTACCAGACTCATTAGAGTTTTGTTTACTGGATCTATGGTCAATTTTACCCATTTTTCCTTTCAAACAGAACTCTCCTTAGTTTAATAAGACTATGGTTGCCTTTTGCTTCTAACTTCCTCCCTGACTCCCCAGGCTATTTCTACCTTCACTCCTTTGGCCTTCTGGCTCCAAATGGTGAGTATCTTCCCAAAACCTCCATTTGAGGAAGTACATGCTCAATTCTTACCAGCATGAGCCCTCAACTCTCCAGAGCACTTCTCCACCTTGTCCTAATGCAAAGGTGCCTCCCCTCTTTCCCAACTCTCCACTTCTGCTTTTCAGCTCTTCTTTCATGTACTGTCTTCTCTTTATAGAATATAAACTCTATGAGGTCAGATCTTTATTTTTATTTCTTTGTATTCCCAGTGTTTGGAACAATGCCTGGAACATATTAAGTGCTTAATAAATGCTCTACCTAATTTGACTGGCTTCCTTGTGGTTTCTCATACATAAAATTCCATCTCCCATCTCCACCCCTTTGCACAGGTTGTCCCACATGCCTGGCAAATACATTCTCATCAACTTGCCTGTGAGTCTTCTTGGCCCACTTCAAAGATCAGCTCAAGTGCCCCCTCCCACTTGAGTTCTCTCTTGATCTCCTACCTACTAGTAAATTTGCCTTGTATGCTGTTTGTATTATATTTACATGTTTTCCCCATAGAACATAAGTTCCTTGAAGGCTGGGGCTGTTTTGTTCTTGTTTTTGTATCTCCAGTAATTGACACATAGTAGGTGTTTAATAAATGCTTAGTAATTACTTGATTTCAGGAAGAAATACTTTGGCTGAATACCAAAAGCATGTGTGAATTATTCACACTATAGCAGAGGTTCTCAACCTGGGGTCCATGAACTTTTTTTTAAATATTTAAATAATTTGATAGCTGTATTCCTAAGACATAGCTATTCTTTGCAACTGAACTAATAGGACCTTAGTTGATTAAATATCAAATAATTCTCCCTAAGAAACATTAACTGAATTCTCGGACTCTAAGGGTCACTGCTCCCCCCAAAAAAAGATAACATACAACTGCTTTGTGAGACAGCCATAATCGTGGTAATCTGTATGAACTCAATCCCTCAACTTCTATGTATACTCAGAGTTTTTATTTTTAGTATACAATTTGTGTTTCACTGCTCAAAATAGACATATATCAAAAAAAAAAAAAAAGGAATGGCTTTAAGTTTTACAAACTATTTCCCTAACATAGAAACTGAGAATTTCTAGATATTTTTACTTTGGAAAGCAGAATACAATTTAATTCTTAGGAAGTGTTACATAGATTAACATCTCCTGCTTATACTGAATCCTTTCCCAGGGTATCTAGAATATGGACCCTCTATTTGTCTTGCTTCTTTTGGATATCTCATCAAAGTCAAATCCAATCTACAGGAAATCATTAAAGATATATGTCTCCTAATTTAGAGTATTTCTTTTTAAGCAAAGATATTCTTTAACATTGTGATGGGGACTGGCACATACACAAAACACTTCTGATGGCATCTCTCCATGTGGAAGAAGCTAGGAGCCTGCTTCCAGCAGAGTGGTGATGACATGGAACAGACGTGACTTGGAGAGACTTGAGCATGCCTAAACATTCCTTAACTGGTATGTTAACCATATGGTTGGGAGAAGCTTTTTCAACTGGCTAAGTTGCTAGAACTCAGGATACCTTCCAAAAGGTAACAGGACTAGAACCTAAGCCATTTTCTCTTTGGCTCTTTTCTCTTGGTTTGATTTCTTCACAAACACTATATGGTGAAAGACAAGGCTGGAAAATGGGAAGCCTTTGGGCTCTCCCAAGTAAGGCCTCTATATGATCCTATGGAATCCAGCTTCAATCCTTGCTTCTGTGTTTGTTTTTTTTTATTTTCAATAAAAGGATTACAGAATCTGACTTCGTGAGGCTTAAAAGCTCAGGAGAGTAAGCTGCTAATATTCAAATCTGCCAGTGTCTCAGTATCTGGATTTAACCATCAGCATCAATGACCCAAGGAGGAAGGAGTGACTTTTGAGAGTAACCTTCAGTCAATTAATCAATAAGCATTTATTAAGTGCCAACTATATTCCAGGGACTGTACTAAATGCTGGCTAAGAAGTTGAACAAAATATGAATCTTGTGATGATTAAAAATGTTCAAGAAACATAGTTTCTGGGTAATTTAATCATTTTATTAGTTAGGCCAGCACAAATAAAAAGGATGGTCATTTGGCTGTCTCTCAGAAGCCAAAGACAATCATGACAGTGGGCTCAGGGCTTATATATTCTTTTAGAAGAGGAGTAGCAATCAACTCTGATTGGTTAACACTTTGGGAGGTGGGCTATATCAAACTGAGAGGCTGAGAGTAATAGGTCACCCTTGGATAAAGAGTCTTACCTCTATACTCAGACCACCCTCCAGCCTAGGGCCATCTATTCAAAGAATGTATGCTCCACCCAAGCCTAAACAGAACACAAAAGCTGCCCCAGCAGGCTGGGGTCCTAGGCCAATCTCATTATCTGCAATGTCTTTCAAAAGACTGAACTTTTAAAATCAGATCTTTAGATGAAGGGGAGAACTCTGAATCTCCCCAAATTATTGGTTATTAATAATCATTTCTCTCAATCCACAGAAAATATGAAGCCATGAATAACTGATTTCATAGTCTCTAAACCTGGAAAAGTTTGGGGGGGAGATTATTTTGGGGTTTCTTTATGTACAAAGTAAATATCTCTTTGAAGAAGTCACTTTGTTAACTGATCAAGTGGATTGGAGTGCTACTCACTAGCACCTAAAGAGGTGGTAAAATACTATTTTCCCCACTGTTGATGAGAGCTCAAGCTGATGGCAGTACAAAAGAGACACTCACAAAGCCCTCAGGGTTTTGAACCCTGAGGGGAAGATAGAGCCCCCTGCCTCTGAGAAAATAATCTCAGAGCATACTCACTCCACTATATCAACTCATTTCATATAAAATATGACTTTCTTTAAAGGAAGATTGAGGAAGTGGAATTTTTCTAAGAGGTTGAATAAAATGTGAATCTACAGAAGATATGAAACCATGAATGACTTATTTCATAGTCTTCAAACCCGAAAAAGGTTCGGGGGTGGGGGAATTACTTTGGGGGGGTTCTTTGTTTTGCTTCTGTGATCTTTACATAAACTAAAGGAAGCAGAATCTCACTGGATCAGAGAAGAGAATCCAAGAGCTGTGCCTGAAGGCACCTTAGCAGACAACTAATCCTCACCTTGCACATGAGGGAAGAGAAGTATGACTAGCCCCAAATCACACAGGTAGTGAGCAAGAGAGCTGAGATTTTAACAAAGGTCCTAGGACCCTATGTTCAATACTTTAAGACTGGAAGGGACCTTAGATATCAACCAATCCTGACTTTTACCGACAAAGAAACTGAGACCTAGGAAAGATTAAGTGATTTACCCAAAGTCACATAGGCAGTAAAGAACAGAATAAGGATTCAAACCCAGGTTGTCTGAATACAAAGCAATTGCTATTTCCAGCAAATTATACTGTTTTGTGCCATGTCTTACCATTCCAACACCTTGTAAGAAAACAGTTAATAATAGAACCTACCCACTATCGACACACTACACATCTGATTTTTTAATCATTTAACATGAAGCATGGACCAATCTCTTACATGTTTTACCAGAAACTAGGCAGCACAGTGGATAAAGTGCTGACTTGAAGTCTCAAGGACCTGAGTTCAAATGGTGCTTCAGACACTATGTAGCACATAGCAAGTCACTTAACTTCTGTAACTTCATCTGTAAAATGGGGATAATAATAGCATCTACCTAACAGGGTTGTTGTAAGGGTCAAATAAAGTACTATAACTCAATAAGCCAGACCTTAAAATAGAGTTATTATTATGATCAAGTTTCCATTCAGCAACAGGCTTTCACTTCATGAACCTTACAGTTGTACCTATTCTTGACTGAAATAAAAATAAATTTTTGAGTTAATTAACAAGCCATTGCTGAACACATAATAAAAACGTGCAGAGCATTATATTAGGCAGTAGGCATCAGTACTCATAATCCCATATAAACACAAGGAGGATTTTGAAAGGACCCTTAGAGGTCATTGAGCCCAAATCTCTCATTTTACTGATAAGGAAACTGAGGCACAGAGCAGTCAAAGTTACACAAATTGGAAGTAGCTAAGTCACAATTCAAATACAAGTCACTATGCCAGTTGCTTCTTATTTTAAGCATACTTTCACACTCTAATATAGACTAGCTATGTAACCATGGTCAGATAATTTCATGTCTCAGTGCCTGGGGTGGGGTTAGGGAGGAGGGAGCAAGGTAGATAGCTTTAATGCAAAATTAAAATTCATTCACTTTTTTGACTGAGAAACAAAGACATTTCTCGTATTTCCTTGCCCCTGAGAAAGTACATAATTGAATGGATACAGTCATAAGGATTTAGGAGGGCGTAATACGGTTTGTAATTTATTCACTCTCCCATGAGAAGATGAACAGCTAGAAAAATTAAACCTTAATATTGAAGGCCTAACAATGATTGTGGTCTAGAATTACTCATTATAGATTCATGACTAGAAGAGGCCTTTGGGGTTATCTGGTCCAATTTCCTCATAGTATAGATGAAGAAACTGAGACCCAGAGAGGTTCAGTGATTTGCCTAAGGTCACAAAGTTAGTAAGGGACTTAACAGCAAGGTCTTGTAACTCCAAATCCATTGATGACTCCCTTGTAGCTCACTGTCTCTCTGCTTGTTTGTCTTCTAAACAAACAGCATCTAAATTTTCCTTCTTCCAGGTCTAGCTAAAACACAACAACCCTACACTTTTTTTATTCAACAAGAATTTTAATAATCATCTCTATTTTTGAAGGGCAGAAAGTTGTGATAGAATGAGCACTAAACCTGGAGTTAGGAAGAGCAAGGGTCAATCTGTCGCTGATACCCCTTAGCAGTGTGAGCAAAGGCAAGGCTCTTCATCTTTCTGTTCCTCCACTTCTTCAAAATGGGGCCAATAAGACTAACAATATTCTGGTGCAGTTGTGAGTAATGCTCTTCATTATAAACCTTGAAATGCTTTATAAATGTGAGTTGTTATGAATCCATGCTTCAAAAGCAAATCCAAGCATTGAACATATTAGTCTGTTAGTGCACACTTGTCCATTAGAGCGTATGTTACTGGTAACAATAATTATTTACGGTAGATGAAGGAATCAGCTTCCATTTTTAAAACCGTAATTCCATCATGACAAAATGATGCTTTGCACATTATTATAAAAAGTTCATTGCCAAATTCCAAAATGGCAAAATATGCTATCTTGCTTCAAAGTGTCTCTTTTGTCCCTCATCTCCTACATTGAAGACATTGTATTTTATAAGAGGGACAGGGTGGGGGTGGGGGTGCTACAGGAGATATTTTTCAATTACTAATTGAATTTTGCAAGATCCCATGAACAACACTCATGTAAAAGATCCCACCAGCAAAACCTTTTTTTTTTTTCCCTTTGAAACACGAGCCTTTAATCAGACATCCCTGAGAAATGGCAAAGGTTCACTTTCAGTCACAAGTCAAATAAATTGAACCCTAACTTATGAAAAATGCAATTTAAGAATAAAAAGGATTTTGCTGCAGACTATGTGATGGTATTTCTGTACCTTGTGCAAATCGACTTCTGCTAAAGCAATGACTTTTGAGCGTTAGCCGTCCTCATTAGAGTTAAGAAGACTGTTTTCAATTAGATGACCACAAAGAAATCCCCAGGCTCTTTAAGCATCCATTTCTAACGTAGCTATCTTGGTGAGGCACATTAAGAGCTTTGATATCTCTGACTGAAACTCTATAATGGCAGGGAATTATCATTATTGCCCTACTCCTAATATCTCTGACACAAAGGAACAGAAAAGCAGTGGAGAACAGCTTCTTTCCTAAAGCCATCCTTGGCTAACTGAAAAGTAGGTGTCTAGTCCCAGACTTTCTATTTCCAGCAAACAACTTTCATTACTCAAAGACACTTGTGTTCAAGCATGTATATCAGTTTGTTGAGATGTTGGGTGGTTACAGGAGTGTGACAGCCTCAACATTATCCTCTTCCATGGTTCTGTGAATTTCCTTCAGTCTTAAGTTATCAGCTTGAGACCAAGTACCAGATCTGCTAAATGTTGTACACTGACAGATCATGGGACTGAACCACATGAGTGCTCAAGATAATCTTTCTGATAATGATGTGGTGATGAGAAAAATAAGTAGAAAACAATGTACAATATCCCCTGAGAGTTTCTGGTCACCTCCTAGGCATCCATGACTCCCTTCTTGCTCTTATTTGATTTCTTAGTATTTTTGTGGGGGAAATGGATTACCCTTCTCTATATCCCTTTTACAATAATTAAGGACTTGCTCATGCCTAGTTTGTACTTTTGGTTGATTTATTCAGTAAAACTTCCTGATTTAATTGGGGTGTGGGCAAGGTGAAAGCTCCCACCCTTAAAGAAGGATGAGTAAGATTTCAATAAGGAGATAGAGATTGGTAGGGGTTAGAGTGGGAGTAGGAAAGAATATTTCAGCCATAGAAAATGGCATGAGCAAAGCATGGGAAGAGAGAGAATCCAGTTGGGAAGAACATAGGTTACTATGAAGGGGAGTAGGGAGAGAGAGATGGTGGGAGAGAGAGATGGTGGGAGACAGAGAGGGATACTAGACTCTATAGGGCATTTGTAATTAATTCATCTGATTTCTATGATGGGGCGGGGGGTGGGGAGGAATGTTGGAAGGATTTGGGCCAGACCTGTGATTTACTTAGGTGTAGAGAACCCCTGGTGAGGAATTCCTTCTACCAATACAATGTATAGTCTGAAAGAACTACCTGGAATATGGAGAAGTTGAATGATTTATACTTCAAGTCCAGTCCTCTGACTGATCCATCAAGCTGCCTTTTATTAGATACATAGTAAGTGTTTAACACTTGTTGAATTGAATTGAGTTGAAACTTAATAACAGATCCCACCTTTCTTGCACACCCCTTTTGGCTGAATTCCATATAGATGTTGAAAGTGAAAGTGTGATGGGTCACTTCATGGTTGAGAGCCCTTTATTCTACAAAAAATGTTATAAAATCACAGAAGTATAGAATTTTAGAGCTCAAAAGGACCTCATCATCCATCTTGTTCAATCACTTTGCTACCATCACTTGAATAAGGAATAAATATCTCCATGATTCTAAGGCAGCTAATTTTATAAAAGCAAAACAAATTAATGAATTATATGAATAAATCATAAATAGGCCATAGAATTAAGCCTTGGAAAAGACTTTAGAGATTACATAGCCCATGTTGTAAGTAAGGAAATTCCCCATTATAGTGAGAACTCCTCGAGAGCAAGAGTTATTTTTTGCCTTTCTTCTTGTCCTTAGATGGCACATAGTATACACAATGTTTATTGATTGACTAACTGAAACCAAAGCCAAAAGAAGTTAAATGACTTGCCCCAAATTACATGGTAATAAATACCATTTTAACACAGATCTTCTGACTGTAAATACAGTACCTTTCCCATGATACCACCAGTCTCAGTGCTTTTGTATTTTCTAATATTTTCTGTATTTTCTAATATTTTCTTCGTCCAACTCCTTAAATAATCTATTGTGAGAAGGGCAAGGTTTGTCACTTCATCACCCAACAGATATTGCTCTTTGCTTTTCAGGTAATCAACCAGCTTATGAATCATTCTTCTTTTGGATTGCCAATGCTATCTCCATAATTGTTCATTATGAAAGGAAGACAAAGACAACTTCCCCACATTCCTCTGCTCTGGAAGGTCATCAAGTATTTGATGTCAAAATGCCTAAATAGAGCTATTAAATTTTCTAATGAAACATTTAAGCATCAGCAGTTCCCTTAATGGGAAGCACTGAAGACAAACTCAGGTGTGAGCAATGTTGGAGTGAATATTTGAGTTGATATGCCAAAGGAAAAGTCATCACAGTGCATGAATGAATGAATTAACAAAAAAGCATTTATTAAGCTCTTACTATGTGCCAAGTACTAGAGGTTCAAGTACAAAAGTAAGATCACCTCTGCTCTCAAGGATTCTACATTCTTTCTTTTTTTTTTTTTTAGTTTATTTTGATTTCTCAACAATCACTTCCATAAGCTTTTGAGTTTAAAATTTTTCTTCCCCTCCTTCCCCCCCTCCCTCCCCAAGACAGCATGCAATCTGATATAGGGTATACAAATACATTCCTATTAAACATATTTTCACATTAGTGATGTTGTAAGGAAGAATTAGAACCAAAGCAGGACTCTACATTCTAAACAAGGAAAAATAACACATTTGGGGAGTGGTGACCAGGGAGGGACGTTTTGGTCTGAGAAGTCACAGTGTTGGCAAATGGAGCCATAGGAGAATTAAAGGACATGCTTTTTTCAATAGAAATGGCAGCATTAATTTAATGTAATCAATTAATTTAATTATGGTTCCAGAGCTGGAAAACCAGGATGGAGGAAGGGGGGTATAAGGTGTACGGAAGCAGGACAAATGGTGAGAAGACAACCAAGAGGAATGTGAAGCATGGATTGGACTGGTTAGACATGATGAGCCATGTAACATACTTCCTAACCAAGACAGCATGGATCCCAGGAGACTAGTTCCAGAGATAAGAGGCTACAGTAGTACAGAGCATGATCTCAAATCCACTGGATGATACAGCAGTTGTGATGGCAAGGTCCAGTGGTCTAGAGGGTCTAGTAGCTAGAAGCACAGGTGGGAGGATTCAATGTCCAGAGAGTGTACCAGCAGCAAGATGATAGTTGGAGTAGAAAAGGATCAACTTAAAGTAAGTAAGCACTAAGTTTAAATTTCACCACAGCTATGTGAGCCTGGCCAAGTCATTTCAGGCAGTTTACAGTGGTGTCCAAACTTTTTGATCATATATCCTAATTAGTCAGAAATTTTTAAGCATGTATATCCCCAATTTGTGTATATTTACAAATTTATAAATTTATACACATACTACTATGATAAAAATTGTGTGCATTTTCAATTTTCACAAAAATCAAAATTAAAAAAGTAAGATAAAATAAAAAATAGCATTTGATCGTAGAGTTACTAGGGAGCCTCTGGAGTTGACTGAGCAAAGGAGAGATATGATCAGACCTGTACCTTTACAAAAATCCCTTTGACAGTGCTGTGAAGAATGGACTGAAGGAGAGAGACTTAAGTCAGAGGGTTCAGTTAGGGGGCCATTGCACAAGTCCAGGTGAAAGGTAATGAAGGCTAGTATACGCATGAAATGAAAGAATGCTACAGATATGAAAGATGTTGCAGAGATAGAAACAAGTTCAGCAACTGACTGGACACGTAGGATGATGGAGAGGAAGGAGTTGAAGATGATATTGACATGGAAAACTTACTTCTCTGAAAGGATGATGGTGCCCTTAATAGAAACAGGGAAATTCAGAAGAGTGGTAGTTGTAGGAGAAAAGCTGTGTTGTACATATGTCTATCTAACTATACCTGCTTATCCTGTTCTAGACCTAGAAAAGGGTGAGGCCAGGCCCTTATTCATAGGTCACTTTCCCAAAGCCAGAACCCCATGTTGGTAACTCCTGCCATAGCCAAAAAGCGATCTGAGGGTCGTGGGATAAGTACACTGGGAGCAACTTTCCCAACAGCGGCTTGTTTATCTGTGGCTGTGTGCCTGGGCAGTGATTAAGTTATTTCTCCCCTGAGGGATGAAACCTGATGCAGACATTGGGAGGCTGAAAGCTTGTACAGTGGAAGGAAGGGGCAGAATAGAGGGAACCTTGGGGGATACGTATCAATGTGGTTCTGAGGAGACAAATCCCACAATTGACTATCATAGGACCTATCTCCCTACCCTCTGATTGATCATACATCCCTAGTAGTCAAACTCTAGTCCCCTTGGAGTAAGACCACAGCTCCTTCTTTAGAACCTACTATACTAAATCATGGAGATCTTGAGATCAGCATTGATGGAGGAAGCCACCCATACTACTTCTCATGTTCACATACACCAGGGGAAAAAATGTGATTTAGTGTAAGAAGGACCAAATTTGAATTCTGGGTTGAAGCCCCTTCTCTGACTTATTAGATAGGTAACCTTAAGAAGGTTCCTTAACATCTCCAAGTTTCTTCCCATCTGTATTGGTGGGGGCAGTTCCCACAATGACAAAGTCAGAGATGTTTCAAACATGCCGAATGGAATTTAACAATTACTCAACCTGATCCTATGTGCACAGTTCATTCTTATTTCCTATCCTGTAAAAATGAACCAGGTTTCTCCACTTTTACTACTTCACCAGGAGCCAGACAGAAACCATGCTGCCGGGTTCTTTCATCACTTGCTATTTTGAAGATTTATCTCCCATCGATTTTGAAATCTAATGCTAAAGTTTAAAGTGACTCATTTATACTATCCTCATTTCCATTGAGTTACATTGTACAGCAGGTTGACTCAGGATGGAAAGCAAATTTCTGTAATTGCATTATCGTGATAAACTGACAAAAGACTTGCATTCTGACATTAAAATCACATCCTTTCTCTCTCTGGGCCCTCATGCTAGCTTCACTAATGGGCCACAGAGTATTTCCTCATTCTGTGCATACATTATGTGTGGAATTAACTTACCAGTTGAACTATATAAAAATTACATTGTTTCTCATTATTCCTTATGAGAATGAAACCACAATAGCTCATATTTTGCTGTGACATTAGAAGTGATGATGGTATCGGGAATGCCATGTCTACCATGCTATTTCTTTACTGAAAATAACTTGCATTAGCATCATTAATCTGTGGTCATCTCCAGAACAGCCAAGAAAATACACATTGGTTTATTTGTCCAGAACCAAAGGAATAAGATTGGGAGTTAAAGAAATTAATTTCCTTGGATAATTAGAGCTAGAAGGGGCTTTACACCTAGTTCAACTCCTTCATTTTACAGTTTTGATAGCTTATCAAAAGTCCAAACTCTAATCCTGTCATAAACATCATTCAGAATCCAGAAAATACTTACACACTTCCCAAATCTCATTTTATGCTTCAAGAATTATATTGCCCGGGAGAGAGTCAACCATGGAGAAAGAACCAAGCTCTTGAGATGGAACTTCCCTTCACTTTTTACCTGGTGCCTCTTCCAGTTAGGTGTTTGTGGGATGGAATTTCTCTCTCCTTGCACAGCCACCGCAAAGGTGTTCCACAACAGTGCGGTTTGCCCAGTAGGAGATGCCATATCCAACAGACAGTGGGACCAGCTGTCCAACTGTGGAATCAAGAGGAAGTTTAAGAAGAGCAGCGCCAAGTAACTGCCCAGCAGATACAGTGCACCAAGGGAGAGCACTGTGAGGAGATCACAAGAAAAGAAAAGAAGCAGGGCCCTCAGGGGTCACAAGTGACTTGCCTTGCCCATGTATATCCTCTATGTGTGTTCTTCTGTATAAAATCTTTTCATATAAAAATGAGATGGTGCCAATCTACATGTTTTATAGGAAAAAATATACTCTGTAGACCTTTCCTTGTGAATATATTTTATTTTCTTCAATTATACTAAAGGTCTTGGAGATCAGATTTTCTATGCCTTTCATTTCTATGTCCACTCTCCCTGACTCCACCACCCACCCCACTCCCAGTCCAGAGCTAGCAGCACACAACACATGTTCAGTAATGTTGACTGGCTACCTTTGTGGGAGGACAAAGTAGAAATGCAACATTATTTTTTCCCCTAAGAGAAAAGAATAAGGCCCTGATCTCTAGCTAGTTCCTCTCCCCTGACTGTCATCTGACATGTAGCCCTGCCTACATTCACTGCACAAATAGTTCCAAATTGAGAGAAGATGTAAGGGGTGAGTTAGCACTCAGCAACTATTAATTGCTTGAATGGGACAGAGCCTTAGGTGACTGGGTTCTAATGAGGGAGGATAGGAAGGATAGATGGAGGAAAGGAAGCTTCTTATTTCCTTAGAAAAGGAAAGACAAACAGGAAATCTAGAAGACAGACCTCAAAGGGCACTACCATTGGGTCCTTAGTTGGGGCAGTAGAGATTCCTTATTTATTGGATAAAGAGGGGAATTGGGGAAATGGTTCAAAAAAGACACAGTGAGGGCACATGAAACTCACCTACATAGAAGGAGATAGCCTAAATCTGTATGGGTTATCCATAGAACCTAAGTCTCAGGCACAGGCCCACCATCCCCTAAATATACAGAACTCCCTCCATCAAATGTAAGTTAGACCCTCCAGAGGAAAGGGAAACAGAATGAACTGGACATGTAAGGAGTCTAGTACCCTTTTGGGAAATTATATTCTACGGACAGAGCATTGTGCTAGTGAAGTTGCAAGGTGCAGATAGGATAATAATAATAATAATAAATAACTAGCATTTTATATAGACCTTTATGGCCTGCAAAGTTACCTTTACATGCATTATCTCATATGCTACTCACAAGAATTCTATGAGGCATTAAATGCTATTATTATCCAAATTTTACAGATGACAAAACAGAGACTGAGAAAAGCAACTATTCCCATTTTACAGACAAGAAGTGAAGTGATTTGCCAAAGTTCAGACAGTTCATAAATACCTGAGATGGGATTCCAATCGAGAACTTCCTGACTCCAAGTCTAGTGCTCTATCCACTGAGCCATCTAGTTACCTCACTTAATAAGATTTAGTAGCACCTTTATTTCCAGTCTAAATACCTTCATACCATTTTAATTCCTCCCCTCCCCCAAAAAAGGTTATGTAAAGCTCTGTTTCATAAAAGGCAGAGATGCTAAAGATTAATTCATTCTTTAAAAATGAAAAGGCAGCAAATTAAAAATTGAGCTATGGTGTCAAAGATGTAGGAAATGGTAGAAGATAGCCAAGCACGAGCGCTTTATGTAGAAGCCTCGGGATTCAGCAGACCTGCCAGCAAGTGGAAAGCAGAGGGGAAAATCAGGAGCGGAAGCTGCCAATAATTGGAATGGCCTGGTGCAGAGGAGAAGCAAAGCCCTATGTCAATTTGCAATGAAGCAACCTGAAGACAAATTGGGTAAGAGCCAAGTAATCAATGAAGGAAAAAATGAGTTTTACTAAGTTGTTTTCATTACCTACATATGTTTGGTGTGTTAATGAAATAAATAGACAAGACTTGGGGCTGAGTGAAGGAATCAAAAACTGACTGGGCCAGAAATAAGCTTTAGTACCTCCTCCCCTTCCCCACATCCCATAATCTTTTATTCAAGTCAAATTGAATTATTAACTATTTGAGAGAGAAAAAAAATCCAACTTTCAGTATTTACCATTAAATATTAGGAAATAATTCAACAAAATAATTATTAAAGGATTGGGTTTCTTACAGATAGGGAAAGAATAAAATGCTCTCCAACTAAGATCTATTTGGTTTCATACCTACCCAATGGAATTCCAATTTTTAGAGATTTTAAGATTTTAGGATTTTAATGATCCTCTACTCCAACTTCCTCTTTTTACAAATGAGGAAACTGATATCCAAAGGGATAAGTGGATAAATCAAGGCCCCATGACTAGTAAGTAGAATAGTCAGGAATAGCAAACTCAGGTCCTTTGAATGAGTGAATCAATGAGAAAGCATTTATTAAGGTCTTACATTGGTGCATGTTTGCACCACGCTGGGGATACAATTGGCAAAAAGCAAAGCCATTCCTCCCCTCAAAGAACTTACATTCCATTGGGGAAGACTACTGGGGAAAGGAATCCCCTACCTGGGAGGTAGGGATAAAATTAGAAAAAACAAGACCACCCATCCCCTCAGAGAAGTTATATTCTATTTGGGCAATGATAGCCAGGAAGGGATGTTTGAGTCCCAAAGGGAAATCAGAAGTCCTCTATGTGAGTGGAGTCATAGAGTAATTGATTAACATACGCTTTCCATAAATTATTCATGTTCATGTGTTTCCATGGGGTGAGGTGCAGGCATAAAGCAGAGAAGAGAGTAACAGTAAGTAAGGCAGCATGGCATGAAGACAACTTGGGCATAGCACCAAGGTAGGTCTCAGGAGGTCTAGAAATGGTGAGATCTGACCAATAAAAAGCCCAGGGGTCTAAGGTGGGAGCTGAAGCATTGTAGCATAGCAGAAAGATGTCCCTTTTCACTACCGTACACAATCTACAAATATGACAAATTCCACTGGTCCAATTTCTTGTCACCCAAATCTAGTCTCTAACCTGAATAGATCAGACACAGCTCTTTGGGATGGATTTTAAATTCTTGGTAAAAGCAGACAAAAGGCTTGGAACTACTGGTTTATTCTAAACAGCATTTTTCATTCTTTATTTAGAAAATTTCCCCAAATATTCACACTCTAAAATAAGAATGGATATAACTAGAAAAATATGCTTGCACTTCTGCATGATCTATAAATTTTTATCATAAAACTTCATGCAGTTCACTATGATTTCCTCCTATAGAAGTGTACAAAATGCTTTTAGAATTAGAGAAGAAATTTGAAACTATATTGCCCTGAATATATTGAATTATATCATCCTTCAAAAAAAATTTTTTTCCCTAGGCATAAGCTATTTTTTTACGATTTGTCTACATGTAGCATAAATTAGATGTTTTTACATAGCAAAAAAAATTATGTTTGCATTTTTCTTTAAAATACAAAAAGCAAGGCACTTAAAACTATGTTTTCTAATTTGTTTAAACTGGTTTCCTTTAGATCTTGGGGTAGGGGACACAGGGCGGAGAGAAGTACTGGCTTTATTTCACTAGTATTATTGATTTTCTACTAAATAAACCATTCAAATCATCACACACTCAGAGAAAGGCCTCAAGAAAATAATAAGCTGGTCCTAATTGAAATGAAGAGCAGAAAGGTGGTGCAGTGGATAGAGCTCTGGGCCTGGGGTCAGAAAGACTCATCTACATATTACCCTTCCCTCCCATTCCCATATCTTAGATTGAGGAGAAAAATTAAAATGAAAGCTCTCTCCTCAACAAAAATCTTTTTTTTTTTTTTAAATCCTATGTGGCTAGACTTGGCCATGCTGTAGCATTTTAAGCATTTTGAAATTGAGGAGTGGGAGGGGGAGGAAAATGAGGTAATAATGTCCTGGCAGTAAGGGACCTGGTCAGCATTCACCTCTGGTCAAATGTTATCAATAGTGAAACATTTCTGGACCTGATCTGTAAAATGATTAGGATAAGGCATGTCCTTTAAGGAGAGGATCAAATGAGTGCTTAGAAATGGACTCAAGCCAAAGCTATTAGAACACCACACATTTAAATAGGAAAGAAAGATTTTTGTGGTGATCTGAGTATCTAATAACAGACGTTGCCATCATTCATACTCCATCAGTATAAAATGTTCACTGTCCCTTGAATGGCACTAAAGCAAAAAACATTCTGAAATATTTGCATCCTGCAGAGATGACAATTTGGGGAAGAGTTTGCTAGAATTTTGCGGCAAAGAAAAGCACCTTACACAAAAAAAATGAATAAAAGAAGGTAGATGAGTGAAGGATTTTGGGAATACCTGCTGAGTAAGGATTAGCAGCATAAATCATACCATGCCTGATTAATAACATTCTGGTATCATAGAAATACCCTAGGAAAAGGAGCAATCATCCCTGGCAGATGGCATCCCACTGGCCAATCATCTTTGGATGTTGGCAGGGGATTTATCTGAGGCTGCCTTCCAGACCCTAAAGACTCAATATCCAGGGTGAGTTTGGAATTTCTAGTCACAGGTGTTGAGATCATTACTTCTCAAGCCTTTGTCCCAGTCCACCTCCAACAAAAGACATAGGAAAAAACATCTTTGTGTAGCAAGCAGATGGCAAAGAACCAAAGCCTAAGGACAATACAGAAGGGTCTAGAGAAAACATCTATTATATGAGTTATAAAAGGATCTTCTGATGAAAAGAAAGCAATCCCATCAAACGTCTGTTAATTAGATACTCAGATCACCACAAAAATCTTTCTTTCCTACTTTAATTTGACAGGATATTTTTTTTTTCAGTCTCACTCACAAACAGAGATTTAATCTCACATACTTCCCAGGTACCCTTGTGGTAAAACCTAATGGTCTTCCAAGCTCAGTAGAGTGGCTTCCTGTATTAATGAAAGGTTGTTCAATTCACATTTGATAGAAAGGGGGGGGGGGGAAATGTAATAAAAGTTAGGAGAGGCAAATAGGTCTCTATGTAAGACCTAATTGTAATTCATTTGATCCAACAGAATAAAAAACAAAAGTATAGGACACTTTTACAAACCTGTTAGCATAATAAGTCACTAAGAGAAATTCATTAAACATTTGAGTCATTTAGGGTTTTACTATAAAGTTGTAACAGCTAAAGTTGTATTCACTACATTCAGTAAGGGCCTTTCTTTAAAGCTACTACTACCATTTTTGTGCTTGGAACAAAGTACAGAAAAAACATGCCCAGAGCAAGTAACAAGAAACAAACTCTCCATTCAGATAGGAGGGAAGATGGAGCTGTGAGGATAACATGAGGCTTTGGGAGAGAAACAGAAGAGGAACGGGCCAAATCAAACAGGACCTTACCTGGGATGCAGGTTAGCTATCGTTCTGTTTTAACTAATTATTCTTACTAACCAGGTATTAAACTCAGTTGTTTCCAACTAGTGAGAGATCAAAAGTTCTCTCAGTTCTCTGAATTCTGGCAGTCAGGGACAAAGCCCTGATCACTCTACCATAGTTACAACTCTGCATTTCTTCCTTCTTTAGTGATACTCAAACCATCCCTTCTCCTAGATGTACAGAAGACATACATTTTCAGATATAGCCAAGGTGCTGATTTGTTTTCATGACCGTATGTCTTTGTTATAGAGGGGGATTTGCTATTGAGGGATAATGAATTAGTGGATTAGTGATAGGGATGTGAAAAGAGCATCAGTAAGACATTTATATACACACATACAAAGGAAAATCGGAAAGGAACATCTACAGGACAATTTTGTTATTTTGTTAAATTAAATAAACACTATAAAAAACAAATTATAGATCATAAGTACATGGGTTTATATACAATTCTTTATTCTTTCAGTATCTAAAAGTTTATGTTCATTGATTATTATATTCTAACAAAATAATTTTAAAAATTTTCCCTTTTTTTCCATTCCTATTGCTACTAGGCCCTTATTACTTCTTGCTTATTAGTCTCCTAATTATTCTCCCTGCTTCCAAACTCTTACACAACTCCAATCTGTCTGGCACATAGCTTCCTAAGTAACCTTCCTTAAGTACCATTTTGATTAGGTTATAGCCCAGTTTAGGGCAGGTAGGTGGTCAGTGGATAGATCACCCAGCACAGAGTCAGGAAGACTACTCTCCCTGAGATCAAGTCCAGCTTCAGACACTTACTAGCGGTGTGACCCCAGGCAAGTCACTTAACCCTATTTGCCTCAGTTTCTTCACCTGTAAAATGAGCTGGAAAAGGAAATGGCAAACCATTCCAGTACCTTGGGACATAAAGAGATGGACATGACTAAAAATGACTGAACACCAACAATCTGAGAGAACAGATCCAGTAAATACTTTTCTCTATATGAGTCACCAAACAAACAGCACTTCCCATTGAGTTTCTAGCCTCAGAGGAGGAGAAAGGAAGGAGGGAAGAGTGGAGGAAGGGGAAGAAAGATAAGAGAGAAGGGAAGGAAAGGGAGATGAAGGAAAGGGGTGATAAAGGAAGGAAAGAAGAAAGAAGAGGATCAAAGAAAAGAAAGGAGAGGGAAAGAAGGGAATAGGGAAGGAAAGGGAAATGAAGAGAGGAACAAAGGGAAGGAAGAGGTAGAAGATATAAACAGATAATCCTTCTGTCAAATCACATTTTTCAGTCAAGAAAATGGACAGAATAACTCTTGAAGTTCCTGCCTAGCCAGTCCAACTTGTGATTCTTATAAATTAATGATCATGTAATAACATAAATTATTCCCCCAGATGATGGGACAAGAGAGAATATCTTTACTTTGTGTTCATAAGATAGCACAGCATTAACGTAATGGGCCTTGACCTGGGTGTCATGATACACAAGACTGGGTGTTTGATTTGTCATTATCTACATGACCTAGGCCATTTTAACAAATAGTTATTGTCTATATATAGGGTACTGAGGGAGGAACAAAGATCAGCCTTTTAATATTTCTAATGGCCGTACCAGCAGCCATCACGAGGTAATGGAAAGAGAACTGGGCTTGGAGCCAGGAGACTTGGACAGCAGGTTCCAGATCTGCCACTAACCAGATGACCTTGTCTTAATTTCCTCATCAGTGAAATGGAGAGATTGGATTGGATTATTCTTTAGGTCCTTTCCAAGTCTCACATTCTACGATCCTAATTCTTTATAGACCCTAAGATATTGATGTCTTGAGAGAAAGGGATGAGAAGGGACCTAAAGCTGGTCAGGTCACCAGAAATGCCTTTCAGCTTAGTTCATTTCATTAATACGCAGGGTAACCAGTTTCTGCTGAGCTATAACATAGTGTAGATACAGCCTATTTACATGCAAAGCTTGGGGTTTGAGGGTTTTCTTTTTTTTTTTTTTTCATGTAAAATGTAAGAAAATGCCTGGCATGTCAATGGAATTCATTTCCTTTGAGGTATTATTCAGTTCAGAAAAACAGGATGCAAAACAAAACCGAAGTACTGCTGGAGGTGAAATATGTTTCTCCTTGATGTTTGGGGACAAAGACAGGAGGCGGCTCCTTGGAGACTTAAATGAAGCCCTGAAATGTAGCCCTTCAACTGTATTCTGATAGAGCTCCCCCATCAACTTAGTCCTTCAGTATTCAGACCTCAGTTGCCTAAAGGGAATGTATAATGAAGGCTAGCTGTCCACAAATTTCAGATGCCCTGCTGAACTATAAGGGACAAAGAATACCAGCTGCTATTTAAAAAGAATACAGCAAAATTTCCAGATTCTCCGTTGTTTCCTTCGAGCTACTTTAACCTCCACCCATAACAAAATGGGGGTGGGGGTGGGCAGAGAGACACCTCATTCCCATGGCTTGGAAATTACTGGGCATTATTAGTACTAGGTCAAAACCTTCAAATGAAGGAACCGTTTAGTGAAGACTAAAGTTTTCTCACTTTCAAACTAAAATTAAAATGAAACCTTACAGATGTGATAGGAGAGAAGACTCTTAGAAGAAAGTTAGCTAATGAAAGATTGTTTGGGAATCTTTAACTCAGGGATGCAGATTTACCCTTAATTAACTTATTTCTATGAAAACATGGCAATGACCTAAGCTTCCTGATTCCATTATGCCATTTAAGGACTTAAAAAAATAATCCGGTCATTTATTTAAATGACCATTAAGAAAGCAAGTTAAACTGCAATTAAGTGTAACAGAAATAAAACAATTTGCAAAGCTCTATTTTTCTATTTAGCAGCAAATTATTAGCATCAAAAGCACTTACTAAACATTTATTTGGGAACAGTGCAGCAGGCAGTACTTAGTACACATATTTCACTGTCTTTGGCGTTACATTGTAACACTATATCACTATTTGCATGTATGTATGTGTGTGTGTGTGTGCATATGTACGTGAGAGACTGAAAATAAATTTCATTATTAAAACCATGGAATCATAGTTTTAGAGTGCAAAGATATCTTCGAGGCCATGAAGTCCAACCCCTACACTCTGTCTTTCTGTATTTCAACAACATGCTTTCACTGCAGTCTATTACCACCCTCTCTGTACCCAGGGCCTCTTCTCCTTGGAACATCCATCTTCTACCATAACAGCTCTCTTCTCCCATTGATGAATTCCTTCCAGGGCCTCCACTTTGGAGAAGGGCCCAAATCATCCCCTCCCAGCAGTGTGATATTTGGAAAAGCTTCTTACAAAAGATGGGATTTAAATTGAGACTTGAAGACAGACCAGACTATCCTTGTTCATTTCTTTCCCAGATCTGCTCCCAATACCCCAGACTTTTCCACTTTGCCCTGTCTCCTTCCTCCAACCTTCATTTTTTCTAGCTCCCTTTCATGTGTCATCTTTTCCCAACTGGAATGCAAACTCATTGAGGGACTTGGTTTTTGCTTATATCTTTATTCCCAGCACATCATCTAGCACATAGATAAAGCGCTTATTAAGCACTTACTATCAAATGAAGGGTAAAAGTTAAGACGAATTGAGTATCTTCTGGGGCTTATACTAAAGGAATTCTTGCATTGGAAACTGGATTGAAAAATGGGCAAAGTTGGACTAGATGGTGGCCTTTTATAATTCTAATATGGTATGACTCTTTATTTGCCACTAAAGAGTTACTTACAATATCTGGCACTGCCTTAGACTCTCTGAGATTCACATAACCCTGCTTAGAAGGAATCATTCCATTTTAAGATTGCTATATCCTGATATGATGTAATGAACCAGCCTGCCATCTCACCCAAACCCATCTAGATGGAGACACTGAACATCCGATCTCCATGCTTGACCTTGGAATCAGTACCATTCATGGGGAGCTCAACACCAGGTCACCCTTGCTGCTCATTCTATTTTAACCTTCTACATGAGTTCTAGAAACCAAGCTTTCACCTTGTCTATTGTGTCAAAGCTTTCTGCCTTGAGCCTCCATTCCAATACTGGGATTTTACTGTGTTCCCATCCTCCACTTAAGTCTGTCTCTTGTTACTTTACTATATTTACTATGGAAGTGGGGCCCCGGTCTGCTTAAGCCAGTCCTCTCAAGACCCCTGTCCCTGTGGTTGCTGCAGGGCCTTCCTCACACTGGCCTGCCAGGCTGTACCTCTGCCAATTTGCCACATTCCCTAGTGCTCTCAGGTCCCCAGAATTACTCCTATCACTCACTGCTGGGAACTATAGGAAAGGTCTGGATTATGAGACGGCAATTGATTTGAGCTTTGAAAGGAACTTGGTATTGTAGGAGGCAGAGATGAGAATGGAATGCATTATAAGCAAGGGATACAACCCACGCAAAGTCGTTTCATAATTCAGATCTTTCCTGCATTCATGTCTCCACCCAAACCTTACTCATATTTTCTGTATGTTTTATATAAACTTATATATATATATTTATATATGTACACACCCACATATACACATATATATGTATGTATGTGTGTGTATACACACACACACACTTATATGTATGTATTTGTGTGTGTGTATACACACACACACACACACCTATATGTTGTCTTTATCCAAATAATGCAAATTCCTAATGGGCAGATACTGTTTCCTTCTCCTCATTGTCTCCTCCATGCCTAGCACTCTAAAACACCTAGCACTAGTCATACAGTAAGCCTTTAAACAGATGCTCCTTGAGTGATTAAATCTCATCGAAAAGATTCATATACCATCTAACATTACCATGAATCCTAATTCTAAATGGAGAAATGGTTGCAAAGATGTTGAGATTCACCTCTAAATCAAATAGTTATCAGCAGAACAGTGAAGAACAAAATAGAGGCCTCCAGTGTCAAAGTTTGATGGGACCACAAGGAGCATGAACCTCCATTTGAATGGGGTGTATTTTTTAATGCACTGGTTTTCAGTGGGTCTGGCTGGCTATAACTGTCTTTCTTTAAACATAACTTAGTTGTTAAGCAGGATAAAAAGGAGACCCACAATAATATGATCTGGAAGCCAAATGCATGCACTAGACTTAAACATTTATTTTAAGATCAAAGCTCCTTCCTTAAAGCTTCACATAGTAGTATTTATTAACAATCTGGAAATAAGCCAAACATCTAAACAGCTGGGTAGCACAGAAAACTGCCATATTAAGGATGCCAAAAAAGATGTAAGCAAAACTCCTAAGAATAACAAAAACCACTCTTTCCAAAAGTTGAAAATATTTCAGGGCAAGTAAATTAATGCATCCAATAATGAGTTCTAACCATCTCTAGCTTGAAAATCAACTCAGTCACCTTTAAGAGTAAACTCCAGAGATAAAGAGAGAGAAAATTGACAATCCAGAAAAATTATACCTGACATATCAGTTCCAGGCATTGACTTCCTGGGCAAGGGTCCTGTTTCAACTGGCACATTCCACAATCCTGGCATGTTATCGACACCCAATAAATGTCTAACAACAACATCAAAAAGGAAGGCATCTCGTTCAAGCAGCCTGGTGAGGCCTGACAAAGCAAGGTACAATGATGACCAGACCAGGAGCCTTGTTAGAATGTTCCCTTATGAAAATTTGAGCTCAGGCCAGAACCCCAGCCACCATTTCCCACCCACACACCCCTCTCACTCCCACCAGTACTTCACCAATCAATCTGGTGCCTTAAGGAACCACTACTAGTCATCCAAGTAATGAGGTAAACTATTTTCCTCTCCCATGACAAATTTTTAATTGAGACTCTTCAAACTCCAGCATCTAGGGATATGAATCAGGTTCTTAACTTAAGCTTACTATCTGTTTAGAGACAGTCACTCTCAGCAGCACAGGGAACAAACAGTCTAGGATACATGCCAAACTCTCTTTGTAGCAGATTACTTTTTTTAAATTACCTGAATTGTGGAAAGAAACATACTTGATTTTCCGTCTTTGGTTTCACCAACCTTAATAGAGAAGTATGTCTGTTTCTAATTCAAAGAATCCCTTGGAGTACTGCATCTCTTACCCTTGGTCCTGCATGGTGGGAGGAAGGGAAATACTTGACATTTTTTAATCTATGTTTATGGTATACCTCCGCAATAGAATGTAAGCTCTTTGAGGATAGGGACTGTTTTCTTTCTATCTTTGGAGCCTCAGTGCCTGATACAGTGTACATAATAGGTATCGATAAATGTTTACTGAAGTGAATTTTAATGTAGTTGTATATCATGTTCAAAATATTCCCTTTAAGCAGCCATTGCTGTCAACACCAGCCAATTTAACTGACAATCAATGTTTCCTCTCTGGAAGAGAAGAGAGTAAATAGTTCTCAACCATACTATTTTGATCTATTTGCAGACAAGAAAGGGATTATGATTTTCTCCTATTACTTACAAAAGCAGTCAAACCAGAGCTAAAGGAAGAAAGGATAGATGCTTTGAAAGTGGGAAAGACTCACATTTCTTCCTTGTGTTCAATGTTCTTTTCATGGGGCTAAATACAATCCCAGGTGCAAAAGATAGAGCCTCACATTACCTTTTGGGTTTTGTGCTATTGTAGCCTAGAGAAGCATCAGTGCCCAGATGGATTCAGACACATTAATTACCAGAAAAGGTAAGGTCAAGAGAGTGAGCCAATGATTCTAACCAACTTCACCCTGACTTTCTAAACCATTTCCTCCAGTCTATTGCTGGATATTTGCATATGACCTAAGAAATCTGATAAAATGAAATTTAATGAGCACAAGAGTAAGGTTTTGTACTTGGGCTCAAAAATTCAACTTTGCAAATACACGATGGAGAAGGCTTAGGTAGAGAGCAGTTCTTTTGAAAAGGATCTCAAGAGACTTCAAGTTCAATATACAAAGAAGTTATTCCCAGCGCAGGTAGCATTAAGAGGGAAATAATGTCCATGACAAAGGAGGTGATAATCCCACTATATGGATCAGACAATATATGGAGTATTTAATTTAGTTTGTGGTATGACATTTTTTAAAAAAAATTAATAAACTAAAGAATGCTCAGAGAACTATTATCTCCTATACAGAGGAATGTGAGTTTTGTGTTCACCAAAGAGGATATGACTGAAATTGGGAACAAGCTTCAGGCCAATGAGGTCCAAGCTGCTGCCCATGATCAAATCATTGCCCCATGTGGTATCACTGTCCCAGCACAGTCTGATTATCTGGATGCTTCTTCTCCCAGGCTTTGAACATCACCTCAAAGATACTACCAATCAACAGATTTCAAAGACTGTCAAAGGAATGCCAACATGGAAATAATCATGATAAGGACGAGAATGGTCTCTAGTAATAAGATTCCAATAGCATTCACACAGTCAATCAATTGGCTTGTTGAATATAACAATGAGAATGGCCCACTAGTGTACCCTGTCAGCCCAGCAAGGCATTAACAGGTATGTAAACTGTTTTGGATAAATTATTTCCTTGACTTCTTAGATTACAATGTTAGCTTGACTTGGCATTTGGGAGAATTGGAACTTAATGAACTTTGGGTGAACTGGGACACAGATGGTTGTCCCTAATGAATCATAGTGATGGAGACAACTTCCCTTGTACTTTTTTTTTTTCAACTAGAAAAGTGAATTCATTCCAAGTTCCAGAGCGGTGTTAATTTCCACCAAAAACTTACAGTTTATAAGGTAAACGGGATTGTGAGACTTGGTTTTGATGAATATCCAAAAGGACTTGTTTGTTGAATACTGAATATTGAGTGACTTGCTGTACCTTTTGAAAACATAGCCTTCCTAGCACTGAAAAAAAAAACCCAGATGTATTTTAGCTTCCATGTATGTCCAGAAGATTTTATCAGTCAAAAATAGCTTGACTTTCCCCCTGTAGACACAGATTACATCCAATGAACTACATCTCTGGGAATGGAGAAAATTAACAAGTTTTGTTTACATTTCTTATGAAAAGGATTCACATACTAGAATGAACCTGAGACAACTACAAAATGCTGGACCTTTGATCAATAGTGTACACTACATTCAACATTGCTAATCCCTTAACAAGAGAAGGGGCTCGATAGAGCCCCGGCCCTGGAGTCAGGAGGACCTGAGCTCAAATCCAGCCTCAGACACATGATACTCACTGGTTTTGTGACTCTGGTTAAGTCACTTAACCTCAATTGCCTCAAGAAAAAACAAGAGAAGGGGCTCTTTCACCATGTGTCCTCTGAAATTAAAATTGGTCACTACATTTAACCTGCATTCAGTTACCACTTGTAATCTGTAAGAATCAACTTATTTTTAACATGACAATTTCTATTAAGTGTGTGGTCAAATGCAATAAGTGTTAGAATTGGAGTCAAAGGTCCTAGGTTCAAAATCCTGACTCTATCATTGATCACATGTGATATCTGGGGAAAGTATCTTGCCCTCATTGGGCCTCAGTTTTCTCAACTATAAAAAGAGGGGTTTGGACTAAATGGCTTTGAAGATCCCTTCAAATTCTCATTCTGTGATTCTATGACACAGGTAGCCTGGTAGAAAGAAAAGGTTTAATACTAGAATCATATCCTCATGTCTCTTAAATAACTTTTATATTTTTTATTCATTCTCTCATCCCTTTCTCTTTATTCCTCTTTTTTACCACCACCTGCATACCTAGGCTCTGAACAACACATCTCCCTTTTGTGTACAGACCCATGATTTCAGCTGTTGGGGAAATCTGACTGTGGAAATTCCCTTTATCAATGGATATCAGCAATACCTCAGTAATGCCTAGGACACTGATTAGTTATGGAACTTGCTTATTAGATGGCTACTCAACTAGTATGTGATTTGAGGAGGATTTGAACCCAGGTCTTTCTGACTCCAAGCTCAACTCCATTGTGCCACGCCGCCTCTCTTATATTCCATGGTAATAGTCTTCCCTCTAAATAGCAGTGGAACAAAACCAACTTTCTAGTCCCCAGAACCAGAACAAAAGTCATCACTAATCAGATAAGCAATTAATTTAAATATATATCATATAAGACTTCCATGGAGAACTAAAATCATAAATGAAGAAGAAAATTTTCTCCTTGATTTACACATCCCCATTTAGAGCTCCACAGGGACAAAAGACTATTTCCTTCTCTCCCTTCTCCATGCCTGTAAAAAAGAACAATTCTTATTAGTAACTGAGCTATTATTTAACTCCAAATGAACGCCCTACAGATAGAGCCTGGCTCATTGAAATTTAGCACTCCTAAAATCTTGTCTAGCTAGCAGCTAGAAAGTCGCTAGTTTTATTCCCCCAAAGACCCTTCAGAGACTGACACTTTCAACCTAGACTACCATATCCAATCATGCATCTCCTTCTGCTAGCAGCCACCCATAGAGGAGTTCCTCAGGTCAGTCATTAGCTTCAGATTTGGGACAGGAAAAAAAAAGAATCCTCCAACTTTATTTCAGCCAGCACTGGCTATCAGAAAGAAAGGCTGGCACAGAGATGTTAAGATTTTAATAATGTGTGACTATACATCCATATGGACTTCAGATATTTCCTTCCATTTATGGGGAAAGGAAGAGATGTAGGCAGTTAGGACAGCCCAACTGGGAATGGGCCATGGACAAGCCATTAACACCATGTGTTATGGCATTTCGTTTCATTGCATTTTGAGTTCTAATGATGCTTTTATGTTGTTCCCACTACAATCGTTTTCCAATATACCACTCCCCTCCCATAGAATCTCCCCTCGGATCTCTTGTAACAAAGAGAAAGAGTCCAGTGAAGCCAACCATCTGTCAATATACACGAGTCAATATCAATATGTTGCCTCAGTTACTCCACCAAGAGGAAGGGATCTTTCATCACGTGTCCTCAGGAACCAAAGACTGATCACTGCATTTAACCCGAATTCACCTACCTTTGAGGTCTGTTTTTATCTCAGTTAGTGTACAAACCATTTTTTTGATATGTAACTAATAAGATTCACAAATTCTTTTGAAAGTCTTATATAATGGTTTTGTGAATTTTTTCTACTATGATGATTAAATTTTCCCCTAACTATAGGATCATTTCTAAAGCAAGTTTCCCAATTTATATTCCTCCTTTTTAAAGATCTGATCCTAAAGAACACTTTTCTTTCTTTTTCTTTCCCTCTTTCTTTTTGCTTTCCTTTTTCCTTTCTTTCCTTCTTCCTTCCTTTCTTTCTATGTTCCTTTCCTTCTCTCTCCCTTTCATCTTTCCTTTCTTTCTTCCTTCTTTCTTCCTTCTTTCTCCCATCTTTTCCTTCTTTCTTTCTTTGTTTCTTATGCATGTGTATATTTAGGCAGTTAAGCAGTACAGTGGACAGAGCACTAGGCTTAGAGTCAAGAAGACCTGAATTCAAATCTAGCCACAGATACTTACTAGCTTTGTGATCCTTGGAAAGTAACTTAATCTCTGTATGTCTCAATTTCCTCTACTGTTAAAAGGTAATAATAATAGCACCTACTCCCAGGATTGCTGTGAGGATCAAATGAGATATAATATTCATAAAGGCTTAGCACACTGCCTGACACAAAGCAGGCATTAATACATGCTTATTCCTTTCCCACTTTCCCATGTGTTTGTATTTATTCAAATTTCCATAAGATAAAGATCATGATAACAACTAATGATAACCTTACTGTGAGGATCAAGCAAGATGATGTAAATAAAACGCTTTGTAAAATGCAAAGCACTGTATAAATTTCTTCTACTGCTATTATTATTATCTTCAAGTTAGATTAATTGATGTGAACCTAAATTCCTTACTCAATGACAAAGACTTTATTAATGACTTGAATCTGTGATAATCCTGAACAAAATTTAGCATTAGTATAGTTGTTTTTATTTCTAACCATCTATGTGAAAAACTGTTCACTAAAATAAGTGCCAGTTTATCCATTAATTGGCCATATTGGAAGTAGGACATTTTAAGTCCCATTAACAATACAGTAATAAATTAATAGGTTCATTTCTGATCTTCCTATGCTTGGAGTCAGGGAAATGGGAGAGGTAATTTCTAGTTAATATCAAGAATTACATGAAATTGATATTCACTAAGGACATAATCAATATTTACATAAGAGGCTAGCATCAATCAACTTGCAAAAAAAATTTTTAAGTATTCAAGGCACCATGCTAAGCTCTGGGAATATAATAACAAAAACAGTTCCTGCCCTCAAGAAGCTTACTGTCTAATGGGGAGACAATATGTACATTTAAAAAGTACTTACACATACAGAGTAGAGGGGTAAGCACCTGCAACATGTACATTTTTAAATCTATAAATTTTATAGAAAACATTAGCTAAATCATGTACCAGTAAAATTTTGTACTTTTATAAAAATCAGTGAAACTCAAATGAGAAGTCACTGCCAAAGGAGAAAGAAGAAAATTCTAACGGGGGTAATATTACTACACAATAATGGTTTCTAGGCCCTTGGTATTACAAAACACGTCATTCTACAGAGACAAAATAAGCAACATTGGCACTGGGGGAGAAGTGCCTCTCTTCTAAGACAGAAGATTTAGTAATTTTCATTCCCAACCAAATGATTATGGTGACAGATGGTGTTTGGAGACTATCATGGGGAAACTTTGCCTAGTAAATCTAGTGAGGCAACAAAACTCCAATTATTTTTAAGTTTTCTTCCCTTTATGAACCAAAAAACATCTGAGTTGGGCAAATGAATGAGTCATTGGCAGCAAAATGATCTTCTCTCCTACTAAACTAGCCAAGTAACTCTGGCACAATGTGAAGCAGAGAAGATTCCAGGTGCCTGTAAGTCTATTATTTCTAGTGACAATAATACATTTACTTGTTTTGTTTATTTCAGAAATGTATTTTGAAATGTTTTTTGGTCAATGCATGAGAAAGTTATGCATGAAATGATGCTTTCACCACTGCCTTGTATGTCAGTGTTTAATAGTAGTAGAGTCAGAACAGGGCCCAGACCTGCTTGCATGGAGCTTCTCCCATGGAGCTGAAATATACATGTTCTCCTTCTGTGATAAACCAGATCCCATTTCTAGCCCCACGGGCACACAGGACTTATGCCAATAGGACATGCCCCAATCCAGCAGATCAGAGTTTCTTCTGATCACACCTGTTACAGGTAGCTTTCACCATATATTTTCCAACATTTTATTGTTGCATTTATATGAAGGGAATTAAAGATAAAAGGGACGTTAATGTTATTGAGGCTGCCATACCCCAAAATAATGAGGCCAGTACTTTCAGGATTTTCTAGGCACTCCCTAGTAGAGCACCCGGTGATCTGAACCTCTCAATATGAGGATACAATTTTGCTTATGAGAGAAGGAAGGATACAATTTTGTTTAATGAGGGAGGCATATTCCTTCATGCTATGATACAAGTCTACTCCCCAACTCTTCTCCCAAAGAATAAAAGTGACACCTTGTCTTCTGTTTTCTGAGTTCTGCCAGCTCTGAAGGTCAAATGGAGCTTCCTCCCACACTGCCTCTTTTTCATAAAGCAAATCAGTTTTGAATGTAAGAGGTTCTCCCCTACTGATATCAGAAAGCTACCTCCTCAGTCTAGTCAACACAGAGCCCAGTTTTTTGACAGGACTCATGTAATGGAAGAATAAGTCATTCTATTCATATCATGCCAAACTACTAGAAAATAACAGGATGTCAAGTGATAACTCACAATATTACCTAGTATATTTGAGAAAGTAGACTCCTTACATCAAATACCAAACTCTTTAGCCTTTTCATGGCTGCTTTGACAGGCTGGTGAAGCCTAAGGACCTCTTCTCAGAATAATGTTTTTAAATGTGTAAAATAAAATAAACAAACCTATAAAGGAAGCTAATAATACCAAAAAGTTATCAAAAAATTTAAGTTCATAGACTCCAGTTTAAAAATCCCTGCTCTAGACCATTTGACTTACATAAGGAGAGTCCTAGATTCAAATCCCATTTGATACTTACTAGCTCCCATTCCTTGGGGAAGACATTTAACCTTTCGGACCCAATTTCTTCATCTATAAAACAGATGTAATAATGCTCCATCTGATCACTTCACAATGGTAGAAAAGTTCTTTGTAAACCGCACAGGGCCAAAGATATATGCCATTATTATTCCACATTACTTCACTTGCCCATCACAACAAACATCAGACGCAGACACCCCCATTTTACAAATGAACAGACAGGATCAGAAAAGATTAAGTGACTTGCCTAAGGTCAGGCAGTCAGTAAGTATTAGCTGGGATGTTCAGAATCCAAATCCAATTAATGCTCTTTCTTCTAAACCACATTGGCCTCACATTTTACACAGTAAAATTGCCTTTATATAATCTTCACAGTCATCTGGAAGTTATCTGATGTTCAATAAGCTCCTTGAGCAACCGGATTGTTTGTCTAAGTAGGCACAGTATCCAGTACAACAACGTGGACATAAATTAACACTTCAATTCAACAAGTGTCTATTATGCACCTGTTTCTTGTAGGAACCAAAGAATCACATTCAAAGTCAGATAAACAGTCTGTGACCTCAAGGATCTTTCATTCTAGTGGAGAGAATATAATGATACTGGCAGTTTAGAAGACTGGCAATGAAATTTAGAGCTAGGATAATAATTTTAGAAATTAAAAATAATTAGAAGAGATTTAATTAACCAACCATTATAGTCATAGTCCTTTAAAGTGGAGTTGGTGTTTTAAGATGCCAAACCAAGAAAAGAAAAGAAAAGAAAAGAAAACTGTGCCAGGACCCAACTCTGTAGGTGAATTCTTCCCAAATATGCTTCCTGTGCTGTTCTCAGAAAGTCAATAAAATGGAGCTATGACAGGCTGGAAGAAGGAGCATATAAAGATGTGGGTTAAATGCCTCATCTCTAGTCTCTAGAAGTTTAATCATGGAAACAGCAGCGGGAGCACAGGGATTGATCTCTCCCATTTTGAGAGTACATGAGAAAAAGGCAGTTTCTAAGGTTAACCAACAGCCCAAATCAAAACACTTTTCATTTAAACTCAACACCTTGAATTGCATCCTGGAGGAGAATCACAAAAAAGCTATAATGCATAATATGGCAGTGTGCAATCCAAGCAGAGAGACCCTAATGTCCATCTCAAGGCAGCAATGCAAATTCTCAACTCTTATGTGGCCCTACCCCATAAAGTTATTGAGTTGTCCATATGCAACAAAAATACATTGCAATGTGTATGTATATTATAAGAAAGTTGAAGTGCTAGAAATTAAAGGGAATTCAAAAATAATCATTATGATAGCAAGAATCAGAGACAAAATAAGAGAGTCAAGGAGTGAGACTATATGGATGATACATGGCTACTGTCCTCATCTCTCAGTTAAATTCTACCTGTGCTACCAAAAAGACATAGTAGCCTTCATCTACTCACAGTTTTTTTGCCAAAATAGTTTTAAAGATGTAGGCAACATAATGCAATAGGAGGAAAAACTTTTTTGGATGCTGAAGACCTAATTTCTGATCCTGGCTCTGGAGGAAAAATACATCTTTATTCTAATGGGATTGGTTTCCTTTGTAATCCTATATATTATTCATTTAAAATATTATTCTGAGAAGAGGGCCATAAGCTTTACTAGACTGTCCACAGTAACAAAAAGTTAGGACCCCCTGCACTAGAAGATCTCTAAATTCCCTTCCTGCCCTATAATCCATGATTCACAAGACAGTGAAGAAAAGAAAGGTAAAATCTATACCATTAATATTTGCTACTTATTCATTATTTATCAGACCCATGATTTCACTGGTAGAAGAAACTCCCAGTGAAGAAACTCCTTTTACCAACGAAGATTATTAATCATGCTACTTACTCATAGTTACCCTTACAAGATTTGTAGGGGTGGTATTTACATCTCTTCATTGACTGAGTGAAATTAAGCTTTTCCCCCCAGAACAGGGACAAACCGTATAGCCACATCTGGATCCTTGTGGTCTCCCAAGTATATTATATAGCCTTTTATCCCATTCTTTAGAAGAATAAAAATTCAAATTCATGAATTTTTGTGGAGATAAATAACATCTAACAGATGAAAGGAGGGAAAGGAGAAGGGAACAAGCATTTATTAAGCACCTAATACAGCAGGCATTTCACTGAGCACTTTACAAATATCATTTCACCTGTTGCTATCAATTTAAAGCCAATATACAAGTTTTAAACCATAGGTCTATCTAGGGACTTCCCTCATCCCTGCCATCCTTTACCTACCATTTTCAAATGTAACTGAGACTTAGCCATCAGGCTTCCTGATAATTGTGAAGCATACTACTATAACTTCATCTTTCCTTTCCAATTCTGTCCTTTCTCCATTTTATACTTTTTCCCCTGGAAACCAACTACAATTTAGGATTTCATTAGCATCATGTTCACTGTTCTAACAAAATGTTTAGACAATAAAATAAGGCTTTATCCAGTGGCTTTTTTCTGCAGGAATATATACATATTAGCCCTAGAATCCCTAAGGTTTTAGAAAAATGGAATATCAGCAGTTCCAAACACCTGGGCTTCCTATTCCTCTGACATGGACATCTTGAATCTTTGGCAGTGTCTATGCATTCATTTTCTCAAAAAACTTTGCTGGCACATACAGGCAACCAGGCAAGCTGTACATTAGAAGCAGTGAGAATATTTTCAAAGGGAAGCACAGTGGTTTCACGGGTAGACTCATTTGTGGATTTTAAAAGGGTGCCATGGGAAATGCAACCAAGATGATGACTGGATAGGCCAGTTCTCAACATAACTCCTGAACCTGGAATCAGCAAGTACTGTTCCAGATAAATGGTGATTAACTTTGTAGCAAGAGAGCATTAAAAATACCTCTATATGATGTGAAACCTTCCGAAATAACAGTGGAAGGATGAGTGCAATGGACAGAACACTAGATTTGGTATCAGTGGATGTAGATTTAAAACCTAGCTCTTGTACTTATGAACTGTGTTACCTCGGAGAAGGTATTTGACCTCTCTGAGCCTCAGTGTCTTCATCTTTAAAAGGATAGGACAACTAAACTAAATGATATGATGATCTCTCTAAGGTCCTTTCTCATTATAAATCTATAATTTATGCACTCTCTCCTCTCTCTCTTCTTTCCTCTCTCTCTCCCTCCCTCTCAATTATTAAGCTATTTCTACTATGTGTCAGGCATTGTTCTAAGAGCGTTATGAACATTATCTCATGTGATCTTCACAACAAATCTGTGAGACAGATTGCCATTTTACAGTTGAGGAAACTGAGGCAAACAGGGCTAAGTGACCTATCCAGGGTCACAGGTAGTAAGTGTCTGAGGTTGGATTTTAACTCAGATCTTTCTGACTCCAGGTCCAGTATTCTCCATCTACTGTATCACTTAGTTGCTCTGTGTGTGTGTGTGTATGTGTGTGTGTGTGTGTGTGTGTGTGTGTGTGTGCGCACGCACGTGTGTGTGTGTGCGTGTGTTTGTGTGGGGGATGCATATTAATTAAAAATAAAATACTGATTTAAAAAAAATTTTAAGATGCCTAGAATTCATTCTCTTCCACTGTCCTAGTCCATCCCACACTTTCATTACATAATGATTGTATTACAAAATGAATAGGAAATGTAGAAAGGATCATAACATAAAGAAGAAGCATGCTGCAACATAAGATAAGATCAAAAGCATTAATGAAAAACAAAGCAAGAAAACAAATGCAATGGGACCTCTAACTGAAGAATAACAAGAAATTGTCAAGTGATCCAAAAGATACTCAACTGGATTTGTGATATCATCAATTCAGAAATCCCTTCCAACAATGCATAACAACCTATGTCTCCCTACCCTGTGTACCTCTTGCCTACTTTCTTCAAAAAGTTTACAACAAAGGATCCAAACAATTTGCCTGAAGGCTTTCCACTTTCTTTCCATAATATAATTTATGTTCCAATTGAGCGCTGGGATGTCCATCTGTCATTGCTCACTTCTGTCGTATGACTAACTAATCTTCTCTCCCTATCATACAATGCACTGATAATGTCCTTTTCTCCTGTTCTCCTTTGCACTTCTTGTTGTAGCCTGCTAGTTCCCATCATGCACCTCCCCATTGTCCTCTGTATGATATTTATCTTGAGTTCTTTGTAGACAGTGGTATTTTATATCTCACTGCCCCATAGCACCGACAGTAAAATGGTAGAATTTGAAAAGATGGGCTTTTGATTTCAGCTTGGAGTTGGTGAAAAGTATTTTGCAGTTTCCCAAAAGCAACACAACCCATTCTTCCTCCTGTTCAACTTTGGACTTGTCCCAGAGTAATGTTCATTTGTAATGTCTGTTTCAGATATACCAACTATACACTGTAAAGACAGCGAGGTAGTACAGTGAAGAGAGGGTTGGATGTGAAGTCAGAAAGTTCTGAATTCAAATCTGGCTTCAGACACTTAACAATTAAACATCAGCCTCAGTGTCCTGATCTATAAAATGAGGATAATAATCATACCTATTTCTCAGGGTAATTGTGTGAATATTTGCAAAACCCTTAAAATGCTATACAGAATATTAATATTATATTACTATTGGACCAGTTCTATAAGATGTCTACCCACATAAATATGGAAATCTGAGCAATAGATAATCTTCACATATTTGGTCTTTCCTGACAAGCTAACCTTTTTTTAACTGACTACAGGTCTCTTCCAGGTAGCTCTACAAGGTTCTAGAGTTTGATGCAATCAGCATGATATCATCTATAAGCAATAACCCCTGAGAGAACACACCATCCATAGAGAATTATTCTTCAACTTTAACTCCATGTTGGATCTCCAACATAGTGAGGAAAACCTTTGGCAAGAATATATCCTCCTGTTTAATGCATCACTTGATGTTAAGTTCCATAGGGTCATTTAATAGGGCTATTTCTGTCATTCATATTCCAAGGAATCTTGATAAATAGATGGGAGGAACTTTGCTGTAAAAGAGCCTGTGAGCCAGAGTTTAGTTGTTCTGCTGAGGCAAATGCTTTTTCATAATCACCAAATAATAAGATACAGTTTATCTGCATTTTTCAGTTGATTATGAAATGGTAAAGATGTGGTCCACTGCTAAATATCATTTATGAAAGCTTGCTTCTGCCATGCTCATATACTCAAAGATGAATGTTTATTAGAATCATGAAAAAAATGATTCTAATAAAGATTTTGTATAGATGAGGGAGTAAACCTAAAAGGCAGTAGTTACTGATATTTGCTGTTACTTTTTTCATATAAATAAGGTTTGAGAATTTTTCCTCACCTTTGATATTTTTTCCTCCTTTAAATATCTTGCATATTGGTCCCTCAACATACTCAAAATTGCATCACTTCCAGTACAGATCTCCTGCATATAGACTTGGTCAAATCTGGCAGCTTCCCCCACTACTGTCCTCTTTAATTTTTTTTAAGCATATCTGAGACTGTGATATTAGGATCCAAGTGTTATGGATCCACTATCCTTGATGGGAAAATAATGATTTGCTAAAAACTGTTCCTGTAGTTGCTTTCCATTTTTCGTCTATTTGTAAGTCATCTTTCATTATTTTCTTTCGGTGCTTCTAGGATGAATTTGCTTGGTTGGGTATCTTCCAAGCTTCCCTAAACCTGGTTTTACCCACCACCACCACCACCCAGCTATTCCTCACTGTCTTCTGAGACAATACTGCTCATGATCAACCATCACCTTTTTTTCATAAGATTTTACAAATGAGTTTATATTCTAACCAACTATTGTCTTTGGTAACTATTTTCCTACAATTGTTGATTAAGTCCAATATTTGTTAATCAGAATACTCTCTGAATTCTTTTGGTCTCCTTGTCATACCAATTAGTTTGCATTGAGTGAAATTGGATGAAATAATTTCTGTATGAAATTATTGTAGTAAGGTGTCAATCTCATTTCTTTTGTCCAATACTCATGTGTGATTTTCAATTATTTGTTCAATAATTCCAAGTTACATCTTTTCAATTGTCTACTGTGATTTTTTTTCATCTTTTCTTCATGGCAGCAGTATGGTTTATTGGCATAGTAAAGAGAAAGTTGGCCATGGAGCCAGAATGTCCTTCCTCTGTCGCATAGAGGCTGTGTAGTCCTGGTAAAGTTACTTAATCTCTCAGTGTTCTTGACAACTCTCTAAGACTATAAATTCCAGAGAAGGTGATGACCTGCATTGGTGGAGGAAACTTCCTAAACTATGAATTTCTTATCTCTATTAAATCACAGGTCCAAATGCAGTCCCTGTACCTATCTTGTAGGTTTGTTGTTGTTGTTGTTGTTTTCACTAACTCTAATGTTGGCTCTAAGGAGTTGATGTCTGATTGACCACAAACAGCTGACTCAGGGATAACACACAGCAATAACAAGTCTGTTAATATCTATTAAAGAATAATATATTTCATTCTTTGTTATATTATTTAGTGCTTACCACACCTAATGCTTAACAAGTACTTTTTTGAAAAAGGTGTTCATGATGTGGAAGGGTAGAGCTTCTGTCTCATCTACAAAACTTTAGCTTTTCTTGTTCCTTTTTCCTGAATAATGTTTTCCATATATTTTATCTACCTCTTTGTTGAAATTATCAAGTATCAGAATATATTTGATTTGATTTGGAGATTTATCAAGTTCACACAACTTCTTTGCCACTTCCTCCTCAGCAACTGGTGTTGTTATATAAGCTATACTTATTTTCATGATGGTCTTTCTGTAAATATTTGTCATAAGTACTGCAATACTAAATGGTTAAATATCTCATGAAATTATATTTCTTGTTTTCTCTGAGCATACAGTGAAATTTATTCCAAGCATGGGAACATTAATGCATTTTAGTGGAAGCTGTAAGTTGACCCAACCAAACTAGAAAGCAATTTGGAGTTGTGTGAAGAGAATGATTAAAATATCCATGACCTTTGATGAAGAGATTCCACTCCTAGGCATACATACAAAGAGGGTAATGGCAGGAATGAAGGTTTCATATACACTAAAATATTAATAGAATAACTTTTTGTAGTACCAAAGATCTAGAAACAAGGTAGATGGTCACTGATCAGGAAATAGCTAAACTGTGTGCATTAATGCAATGCAATGTTGCTGTGTTACAAGAAATGTGAATGGGAAGACATGTGAATTGATGCAAATAAAGAGAAAAGAACCAGGAAAATAATACACAGAAGACATAAGGAAAGAAATAAAGAAGTAAATTAATACTTCTTGGGAAAGGGTATCAAATAGATATTTCTTAAATTAAGAACATGAATGTGTGGGGACTGACTGAGGAAGATTTTGGCTGTGAAAAGGGAGAGCAAAAATTGAAAAAACAAAAACATAAGTAGAAAGAAGAAAAAGAGAATTGCAAGTAAACTCTAGTAAGTTGAGATAGAACAAGGAATCCGATGGTAACAAAAGTCTGTGATCTGGGATTACATTTGTGCTACCAAATATAATTAAAGGATCCAGTGCTGACTTTAAAAGGAAGAGTGAAAATTATACAAAAAAATTTACATGGTAAAAAAGAAAACTAAAATAAAAATTATAACCTTAAATGTGAATGGATCAAACTCATTAATCAAATGAAAGAACATGAGAGAATGGATAAGAAAACTAAACTCAACAATGTGTTCCATACAAGGAACATAAAACACACACAAATGCACATACTTACACACAAAGATAGATATGGGGTAATGGAACAAAATTTCTATGTGTCAGGCAATTCCAAAAGATCTAGAGTTACAATCATGATTTCAGAAAGCACATTTATTAAAATTCACAAGATCAAGAGACACAAACAAGGAAACCACAATAACCTTGAAGTCACCATTAACAATGAAATATCACTATTTCATTACTAAATACAACTCCACCAAATTTTATAGCACTCAGATTTAGAGAAGAGAAAATCAAATGGGAAAAAGACATAGAGAGCAACATAATTATTGAAGTATTAAAAACTAGAGGAGAAAAAGATAAAATGGAAAATAAAATGATTAAAATAATAAACAAAATTAAGAACAGACATTTGGAAAAGTAATAAAATTAAATAAACCATTGGCCTAATTGATTTGAAAAGAGAAAGAGAAGAAAATCAAATAACCAGAATTTTTAAATAAACAAAAATAGGAAATAAAATTAAGAACAATGCACATAGAAAATAATTCTCAGATTTCATACATACATGCATAAACACATATGTAGAGTAAAACCTGAAAATTTAAAGGAAACAAATGATTAATTTAAAAGATATAAACTTCTTAGGTTAATAAGAAAAAAAGATATTAAACAACCTGTTCTCTGAAAGAGATATTGATCAAACCATAAATGGACTACAAAAGAGAGGAAAAAACTTGATACAGATAAATTTATAACTGAATTTTATCAAACACTTAAATAGTAATTAATTTATATCACAAAATTATTCTCAATACTTGAGAAAAAAGATGCTTTACCAAACACTTTTTATAAGATAGATCTGGGGGCAGCCATGTGGCATAGTGGTAGAGCACTGGCCCTGAGGTCAGGAGGACCTGAGTTCAAATCCGGCCTCAGACCAAACACTTGACACTTACTAGCTGTGGGACCCTGGGCAATTGCCCAATTGCCCCCCCCCAAAAAAATAAAATAGATCTGATCCTGGTAGCAAAAGTAAGGAAAGTTAGAACAGATCTACAGCCAATATCAGTAATGAAAACTGACACAAAATGTTTAAATAAAATCTTAGAAAAATGACCACAGAAATGGATTCAAAAAGATTCATTATGATGAATTTGGATTTATGCCAGGGATTGAAAACTAATTTAAAATTAGGAAATATCTAGTATAATTAATAATGTGAAAATATTATGACATCTCTAGATGCAGAAAGAAAGATTCTTTAAAAAATCTTTCATTTATATTAAAAACCCTTAAAAGCAGAGCTATGGAAGGGCCACTTTTAATATGACTAAACCAATATGTCTATAATGAAGAGCTAATATCACATAACATCAAAACACTGAAAATTTTTTTCAGTAACTCCCTGAATGCCACTACTAATAACATAATTTTAGAAATACTTGATATAAAAATAATAAAACCTTAAAGCTATGAATATCAGTGAAGAATCTAAATTATCCCTTTTTTGCAGAAGACATGATGATTTACTTAGAAAACTCCAGAGCAAATGAAGAAAGTAATTCAGACGATTAATTGCCTTAGTAAATTTACAGAATGCAACTAAATTCACAAAAATAGTCAGATTTCTATATAGTAATAACAAAAAATAAACCAGAATTTAAGGTTTAAAAAGAACCTCCATTCAAAATAATTACACAATGCTTAAAATTCAGGAAAGTGAGCTTACCAAGACACATACAGGATTTAAACAAATGTAACAATAAAATACCATTTACAGGAATAAAGAAATAATTGGAGAGCAATTTATTGTTCATGATTAGGCTTGCCATCATAATAAAAATAACTATACTACCTGAATTAATTTACATATTTAGTGCTATAACAATCAAACTGTCAAGGAATATTTATAGACCAAGATAAAATAATAACAAAATTCATTTGGAAGAACAAAGTTCTACCATCTCAAGGGAAATAATGACTATAAAAGCATTATTGAAAGGGGAATAAATTAAGAGTTGTCATATCTCAAAGTATAGTATAAAGCACTAACCATTAAAACTATTTTGTACTAGTTCAAAAGTACAAAAGTATATGAGTAGAAGAGACAAAATAAGCAAGACCCAGAAGTCATAAAATATAACAGCCCACAATATAACTGAAACACAAATTAGTAGAGAAGTATTCTTTCTTCAATGAGAACTGCTCATAAAATTGGAAAGTAGTTTAGGAGAAATTAAGTGTGAGCTAGCACCTTATATCATACACCATAATAAGATCCAAATGTTTATATTACCAAATTTAAAATGCCACACCATTTATTAAAACTTAGAGGAGAAGGGAAAACTTTTCACAAATATGACTGGAGTGAGGGAGGGAAGAGTTAAGATTCTTATCTTCAAGGCAGGGAGGGAATAATAAAGAAATAAAGAGGAAAATCTGTTCATATAAAATTTTAAATTTTTATGCAAATTAGAGCAATGCAGCTAGATTAAGAAGAGAAATTGTTAAGTTGGGGGGAAAAATCTTTGCATCAAATACCTTTGATAAGGGTCAGATACACAAAATTTATAGGGAATTGACACAAACATATATATACATCTATATACATATACATACATACGTAAATATATATGAAATTTTCACGAGAAAAATTGCAAACTATCAAAAGCCATGTCAATGTCAATGAAAAGAGAAAAGTAAATTTAAACAATTCTGAGCTTTCACCTCATATCCCCCAAAGAGTCAAATATGATGAAGGATTAATATAGTCGATGTCGAAGGGGCCATGGGAAAGTAGGCCAATAATTAACTAGTGGTGGAGATGTGAATTAGCCCAACCATTCTATAAAATAATTTGGAGTTATATGAGAAAAATCACTAAACTTTTAGTATTCTTTGACCCAGTGACTCCAGGAACGTGCATATGACTCAAGAAAGGCAAAGACAGAAAGGCTCCCTATATGTACCAAATATTCACAGTAACGCTTTTTGTGGTAGGAAAAGAGAAACAAAGTCATTGCCCACTCATGCAAAGGATGTCTTTCGTTCAAGTGTGAGCTCCTTGAGTTCATGGAATGTCTTTTGCCTTTATGCTCTCAGCATTTAGCAATATCTGACACATAGTAGGTGCTTAATAAATATTTCTTGACGGATTGACTTTCAGGGTAAATTATTTTAGCACAAAAAGAAAAGACATCAATAAAACTAAAAATTATGAGAGTAACAAAAAGTGTTCCTTGGATGAGTTTCATCTCTCCAGGCTAATTGTGAGATAATTGTGGAATCTAGGCATATAACTCAGGCATGAGGAAGCACTTAATAGATGCACTTGAGTTTTATTAGACAGTAATTTTCCTTATATATCTTTTTCTTTGTTGTTTGCTACATTTGTCCATGAGTTACTATCCAATCAGGTAGCAAGCTTAGAAAACTAGAAAAGAGTAGTAGGTCATAATAAAGACATGAACTGGCAGAGATTGAATGAGGCTTTGTCACAGGGTGCTGACAGAAAGAAGGGCATGCTTTGGAGGTCAATGATGATGATGGAGGGTCCCAAGTTCATAATAAGAGGATCAGTTATAGGAATTGAGCACGTTTTGTCTGGGGAAAACAAGAGGAACATGATCACTGTCTTCAACCACTTGAAAGGCTGCCAAGTGAAGGAGAGACTAGACATGTTCTGTTTGGCCCCAGAAGACCAAGAACGATGGTGGTAGAATTTTCCAAGAGACTGATTTAGGCTTGAAGTTAGGAAAGATTTCCATATGAATTTGAATCATTTCCCAAGTTTTGTGGGCTGCCTAGAGAAATGGTGGGTTAACATTTCTTGGTAATCTTCATGCAGAAGGTAAATGAACACTTGTTGGTGTTAGAACGAAAATTCTTTTTGGTATTACTGGGACTAGATGGCTGCTCAAGGCTTTCCAAATCTTGACATCTGAGATTCTCAAATTCTGTGAGTGAAAATAAACAATCTAAGCTAAAAACTGTTCTGGCACAAATGATAAATGTTGAGTTTATGCATTAAAAATATAGCTCATTCTTTTAAATTGTTGATATACCTGAAAGACAAAAAAAAATCTTATTTGTACTTTATTAGAATTAAAGCTCTTCATTCTATCCCACAACTACCATCTTAACCTTTAACTCATCACATCATGTTTGTAAGCAAGAGACAAATTGTTTAAGCATGCAAAAGATACTTGTTCATAGTATATATTAGAAGAAATATCTCAACTCAAAACTTTTTTAAAAAAATGAATGTTAAAATGTTTTTACATGTAATTGGGAAAAAATGAAATATTATTTTTAAAAAAGAAGAAGTATTCCATGCTTGGTTATTAGCTCCTAGAGTAGTGATAACTAACTCAAATAGAAATGGACCTCATGGATTGCACAATGACTTAGAAAACCACAAATGAACATTCTTTATGTTGTATTTTATTTTTATTTACTTTGTTTAATACTTCTCAATTACATTTTAATCTGGTTCTGGCTGCATTAGCAAGTTTTGCTGAGTGCTTGCAGCCCTTCAGCTACAAGCTGGGGGAAAAAAAAGCTGCCCTAAAGTGGCTTGCTACTTTGTGACTTGCAAGACAATAATCAGAAAGAATCACAAAAATCCTCCTTAAATTCTAAAAATTGTATATACTAAAACACTCTAAATGAAAATTTCTGGTTTTAGTTCTGTATTTTAGAAATAACTCATATAAATTTAAAGCATTTTTTAAAATCTAATTTTATTTTCCCAAATAACTGGTAGATGGAAAAAAAATTGCTTGTAGAAAAATGAAAGTTAAGTAAAAAGATATAGTAATGCCAAGTGCACAATCATAGAATCGTCTGACTAAAAACAATTATAGGGCAAGAACACTCAACTAGTTCTTCATCCCCCAACAATAACAAAGAGATAAAATGTCATGTCACATACAGGAAAAGGATATCAAGTGGCATCTAATCATGTCCTTGCCTTCAGATACTCTAGGCCAAAGATTGATGACTGGGCATCTGTAAAATTAAGTTGAACTAAATGACCTTTCAGCTGTAATTCTAAGATCCTGTAGTCTTGAAGTCATATTGAAAGGAGCATTTATAAGCTCTTTAACTGACCTATTCTAGTCTCTAATAACTTTGATAGAGGCTTTCTTTTTGCATACCCTCTGTCTCATGTTCAGGAACTTTAGGCCAATTATCCAACGCTCTGCCCTTAACAAAGGTAAAAAGAATCTGAATATTCAATCTTTTTTTTAAAAGTCTTTCATGCCTTCACCCAGAAACAGAAATTTTTCACTTTGTCTCTAGTCATCCTAATGGAACATCTAGGTGTCACGATGCTTAGAGTTCCAGGCCTGAAGTCAAGAAGAATCATCTTTGTGAGTTCAAATCTGGCCTCAGACACTTACGACCTCTGTGATCCTGAGCAAGTCACTTAATTCTGCCTCCATTTCCTCATCTGTAAAATGGGCTGAAGAAGAAATGGCAAATCATTCTAGTATCTTTGCCAAAACAAACTAGTGGGCTCACAAAGAGTTGGGCATGACTGAAAATAACTGAACAACAACATCCTAATGGCAGGCAAACATTGAGCTCCAGGCTTCTGGTCCCCACCCATAACCTGGTCAAGTCAACAAGCATTTATTAAGCATCTGCTATGGCAGGCTCTGCGCTAAATTCTGTGGATACAAAGAAAGGCAAAAATACAGTTCCTGTGTTCTTGGTTCATTGATTCTCTCTCTCTCTCTCTCTCTCTCTCTCTCTGTCTCTCTGTCTCTCTGTCTCTCTCTCTCTCTGTCTCTCTCTCTCTCTGTCTCTCTGTCTCTCTCTCTTTCTCTTTCTCTCTCTCCCTCTCTACCTCTCTCTCTCTTTGTCTCTGTCTGTCTCTATCTCTTTCTCTCTCTCTCTCTCTCTCCCTCTCTACCTCTCCAGCTCTCCACCTCTCCCTCGTTCCCCCTCTCCCTGTCTTCTCCTTTCCCTTTCTCTCTCTCTCCTCCTATCTCTCTCCTACCCCCTCAAACCTCACAATCTAGTGAGGAAGACAATATGCAAACAATTATATACCAAATAAATATATAAAGGAAAAATTGGAGATCTTAAGTTCAGTTTGAGACATGATGAGTTTGACATGTAGGCAGCTAGGTGGCCCAGCGGATAAAACAATGAACCTTGAGTCAGGAAGACCTGAGTTCAAATTGCGCTTCAAACACTTGCCAGTTGTGTGATCATGGTCAAGTCATTTAACCTCTGCTTGCCTTGGTTTCTTCATCTGTAAAGTAAGGATAATTATAGTATCTACCTCCCAGGATTGTTGTGAGGATCAAGTGAAATAATATTCATAAAGTTCTTTACAAACCTTAAAGCACTATGTAAATTCTAATTATTATTACTGCTGATACAAAGCATCCAGTTCAAGATGTCCTATAGGCATATTAATATTCATTTATGAAATAAATATATATGTATATATATCACACATATATCACAACTAAGGAAAATTAGTTTAGTTTTGGACTTAATGAGTTTAAGATGTCTATGATCTATTCAGACTGAGATGTTCAATAGACATATGAATTAGTCATACTGAATTATCAAACCCAACACATTACCCAATCTAGTTTATCCAATTTCATTGTGATATATAATAATTCAGTGGAGAAGTGAGGGAGCTACCATATTGCTAAAGTTATGTCTGAACTTCAGGGAACTCATCTTTAGAGGACACTGTTAACTTGGTAGGTAGTGCTGGCTTGAAGCCCGGGTCACAGAAGTACAGAAAACCAAAGGTAGAAACCACTTCAGGGTTCATGGGGTCTAGTCTATTCCTAGCATAAAGGAAAGAGGACTGGATTTGGAGAAAGAGGACCTGAGTTCATAGCCCTGTTGTGTTAGTCATCACCTGTGTAACCTGGGGCAAATCACTTAACTTTTATAAGCCTTGGCTTCTTTATCTCTAAAATGAAGATGTTGGTACAGATGACCTCTAATATCCCTTTCAGCTCTAAATCTATAATACTGTGATACCCTAAATGGTGATCAGGCTTTACCTGAAGGCCTCGAGTGATGGGAAAGCCCACCACCTTCCAAAGGAGGCTTCCAAGTTGAGACAGAACCAATAATAATGACTTTTCTCAAACTTCTCCAAATTCACCCATCTTAATTATTATCTAGTTTATATCTCTCCATATTTTCTATAAGAATCACATGACAGCCTTTCTAATGCTTTGCTAAATTCTAGGTAAACTTCACCTAAAGCATTTTTTTCTAATATACTAGTCTGATAACATTGGTCAAAAAAGAATAAAGCTAGGATGAACTCATGCTAACTCCTTGTAATCACCTCTTCCTTTTCTAGATGTGTACTAACCATCCTTTATTAATGTTTTATAATTTTGTTAGGAACTATAGCCAAGATCATTGACCTATAACTGTAGCGAGAGTCACTAGGGGAGCCCCTGAATGATTGACCTACCTTGTGAAAAGATGAGGTATAAATAGTGTTAGACTGGAGCAACTCCTGTGGAGCTAGATAAGTGAACATGGCCCCTTGCTGAGGGCTATGCACCTTGCTGAGAGGACAAGAAGAGCTCCTTTAATTAGTTCCCAAGGACTATGGTAGCACCAAGATTAGCAAATAAGTAACAAAGGGGCTACTCTAGATTCTTGTCAAAGACTCAACAGAGTAAGAGTCAACCCTTAGACCTTTCTCTTTCAGAATTCTTTTCTAATGCTTTCTGTCCCTTGCCCTTCAAGGGGAAGCAGGGAGAAGATTTTCCCCTCCTGCTTTGATCAGCAAAGGGCTTAGCAATATCTGCCAATTCTTTGAATACCCTGGGATCTAGTTCATCTGGGCCCAGGGACTTGAACCAGAGAGGCAGCATGATACGGTATAGTAGAAAGAACACTGACTTGGGAATCGAGGGTATGAGAATTCACATCCCAACTCTGCATCTTATTGCCTCTATGATGTTGGGAAAATCACTTAACTTCCCTGGACTTCAGTTTCCTTTCTCTAAAATGAGGAGGTTGGTCTGAAACCAGGGCTTCTTAAACTTTTTCCACTCAGGACCCCTTTTCGTGTCCTAGCAGCATTTGTTGGCATTGTGTGGCCTGAGGGCATGCACAGTGCAAAGTGCACGTGCTTTGTGTCCAGAACCAAGGCTGCAGTGAAGTTACACCAGGCAACAGGAGCAAGCGCCGCCAGAAACACCTTGGATTCATGACACATTTGATTTTTAATTAATTTTTGGTCCTTGTACTTTCAGAAACCTTTTACTGTTGCCAAATTTTTCATGACTCCATATAAGATTGCGACCCACAGTTTAAGAAGCTCTGCAATGGCTTGTGAGACCTCTTCTAACCATAAATCTAGAACCATAGGAACTAATTGAGGACAAACTATGTGTTCCCATACTATCTCCTAATGTTGCATCTGCCTATTAGCCTTTTTTACATTACATTCTTTGCAATCCAGTCCTCCCTGGAAATAAAAGAAAGTAAGAGTTAAGTAGCCCTGCTTCTTTTCCCTTATCATTATCCCATCCAACACAATCAATGGTTCTGTACTTTCTTTGATCCTCCTCTTTTTTCCAAATATAGCTTAAAAAAAAACACTTTTGTTATCCATAGTGCATTTTGTCAGCCTTGATTCACCCTGGGCTTTAGCACTGCTCTCAGTTCTTACAGGACTATGTGAGGCATTAGGACTTATACTCATTGTCTTCCATTTTCTATACATGTCTTCTTTAAATCTAAGTTAGTTAATGAGTTCCCTGGGTATTCACATCAGTCTCTTTAAACAACTCACTCTTTTCCTTCTCAGAGCCTAGTACAATGCCTGGTACACAGTATGTGGGTAATAAATGTTCATTAAATGAATCGGAATTATTTCTTTTTGTGTCCTTAGAATTTCATTCTAGGGAAATTTCCATCCCTCATTGAATGACTTCTCCTGCAGAATTTTAGGCAATAGGATGCTACCTTTCTGTTTTGAAATCTCCTCTCCTAGGTCTTTCTAGTCATATCTAAATAAATTTAATAAATATGAATATTGGTAACTCACAAAAATCCTATTCAAATGCCTCATCCTGGCATCCAGGTAACTCTAAGCTTCCTACAATCTTGGCAGGCAAACACTAGTAGGAAAGGTTTCAGTATAATTTCATCAGTCATCTAAACTTAATGGCTGTCACGCAAATCAAACTTTATTCAATTCTATAGGCTTGTAAATCCTTTTTTCTATATTCTTTACAATTCAACAAGCATTTATTAGGAACCTGTAATATGTCAGACATTGTGCTAGGCACTGAGGATACAAAGACAAAAGTAAATAAATAAAGAGGAAGTTTAAGCCCCTTCCCACAAGAAGTTTATACTCTATTGAGAAGAAACAGTATAAATAAAATATGTACAGAGTAAATGCAAAGTTATTAGGGAATGAGGGGAAAAGCCTTAACAAGGGGGGAGATCAAGACAGACCTCCTTTAGAAGGTGGCCACCAAGCTGAGCTTAGAAAGAAACTTGGGATTCTATCAACTGGAGGTGAGGTTGGAGAACATTCCAAGTATGGAGGAAAGCCTGTGCAAAGATGTGAAGGCAGAAGCTGAAATGTTGGAAATGCAACACAATGAATAGGCCAATTTGGCTTAAAAAAAAAAGATTGATTGCATGAGGAGGAATGATATGCCCAGATAATACTCTGTACATCTTGTATATGCCTATTTATGTGCATGAATCTTCCATTAAAACATAGCTCTGTAAGACCAGGGGCTGCTTTCACGTTTTTTTGGTATCCTCAGTACTTAGTATTTACTGTTTCCCAGCACATAATAAATGCTTAATGTTTGTTGCATGTATTGTTTATATCTAGATTGTGAAGGGTTTAAATGATAGGTGAGTTTCTATTTTGTCCTATAAGCAAAAGAAACCCATTGGAAACTTCTTGAACAAGAATGTGGCTAGAGACAGGAGATGGGGGATAAGTGGAGAGATAATCAGCAAAGCATTTATTCACTTCCTACTATATGCAAGACATTGGGAACACACAGACAAAATACAATAAATATTTCAATAAATCTTTATTAAGCTCCTGCTACATGCCAGGTAACATGCTAAGCACTAGGGAGATAATTAATAAAATGAAAATAGGACCTGCCCACAAGGAGCTTGCATCTTAATGGGATCCACTCAGACAAAATAGTACAAGTAACTGAAAGAGAATATTCATGACTAAGGAAATCAAATATAGAAGTAGACAGAAATAGAGTCAGAAGTGCACACCACCTTTCTGGAACAATTGTACTCTAGTAACCTGAAAAACAAAGCACCAGAGCTTCCATGTTTGATCACAGGACAACAGTTAGGTGACAAAACCCTATATCTTGCTAAATTATCATACTGGAATTAGACAGCCTTTCCTAAGCTACATCAAATTATTTCAGTTGTCCTTAGTATTATCTCCCATGAGGAAATCTCTCAAACTATGTGAAGAAAAGTTAAAAACAAGAAAGGAAATATTAACTCAAGGCTGATTCTGCTCCATCTGCCTTCCTAGCATTTCCCCTTGCTCACAACTGTGGGGTTTTTTTCCACCTTTTACAAACACTTCATTGAAATTCCTAATCACGGTCATAGGCTGACAGCTTTCCTATTCTAATACCGTTGAATTCAGAGTCACATCCATCAAGCACATTTAGAATGAAACCTGTATCGATTACCTCCAGATGGTGGTTTATAGGGCGGTTGAACAAGTTAGAAAACCCTTCAGATAACAAGTGACTGATCAAAGATGCCACTCACATACACAGCTGTTTTAAAATTATAAACATCTTGAAATGTAAAACTTCCCTTGCATCTTTCTGGTGCAAGTTTCCATTTATAATTTGGTTAGCTTAAAGATATGCTTCTTCCCCATGGCCTGACTCCAGCCTATCTTTCTGGGCTCACCTCAAGCTGCTCTTCTTGCCCCTCTGAACTCTAGCCAAATTGCACTGCTTGTCTTTTCCCCAAATAAATCCCACGTTTCCCTGCTTCCACATCTATGCTTAGAATGGCTGCATACCATCCCTAAATGCTATCAAAATTTTGCCTTTAAACCTAGTAGAATATAAACTCCTATGGGGCAGAAACTGCTTCTGTTTTATTTTTTATAATTTTTTCTTGGTACCCCAAAACTAGAATGATACCTCACATGTAGTAGGGACTTCATAAATATTGTTCAAATAGAGGAAAGGAATTTTGACCTTTCTTTCAAAGCCCAGCTCAAATGCAATCTCCCATCATGGGACACCCCTGATCCTCTCTCCTACAGATAAAAACGCTCTATTCCTTTCCTCTGAGCTCTGCTTAGAGTACTTTGGACTTCTGTGTATACATCATTTTCCATTTTGTTTTACGGTGATCATATGAGCAGGCATGACTCATCACAAACCCCTGTCAAGTCTAAGCTTGTTCTTAAGGACAAAGACCTATGCCTTATTTATATTTCAGCTAGTCAATAAACATTTGTTAAACACCTACTATGTGCCTCCCTGGGAATACAAAGAAAAGCAAGATACAGTCCCTGCGCTCAGGGAGCTCAATCTAATGGCAGAGACAACATGCAAACAATTATGTACAAATGAGCTATACACAGAATAAACAGGAAATAATCAGCAGGTACTAGAATTAAGGATTGGGAAAGTCTTCCTGTAGAAGGTGGAATTTTAGCTGGGATTTGAAGGAAGCCAGAGAAGGCAGGAGATGGAGATGAGAAGAGAGAACATTCCAGGTATGGTGGTGAGCCCATGAAAATGTCTAGAATCAGGAGATAGAGAGTCTTGTGAGAAGAACAGGAAGAGGGCGTGTTACACATCTGTATCTCCCCCTCAATTCCTATCACAATGCTTTCTGCATAGCAGGAATCAAATAAATATTATTGAATTTAAATGGCTAAATAAATTTGGCCTTGAATGTTGATCTCAGAATTTAATACTGGTCATGGATGGGAAGTAAGGGAAAGCTTTCTATGCTCTTGTGCTTTGGGAAGTATATTTCCAGTGTCTTCTGATAAAGAGCTAATTGATACTATTTTTTCAAACACTCAAGAAATCCCTATTTATCTAAAATGATTGAGAAATAAGATTTTCTGGATAATTGACAGCTGTAACATATGTGAAATACTATTGTTCAAAGAACTATATGATACAATGGAAACCACACTGGCTTTGGGGACAGATGAACTTAGTCCAAATACTGATTCTGTGACTTCTATTCATTTGACCTTGAACTACCTGGGCCTCAGTTTCTTCATCTATAAAAGGAAGGAGTTGAACTAGATGAACTCTTCCATCTCTAAAATTCTATAATCTTGTGAGTGTTTTAAAAATGCAATTATTCCAGTATAATAAATATAATCTAATCTAATTCAAAAGGCACTTGAGGATCATGCAGGCCTTTTGTTATACTTTAACATCATCACTCATGAGGCCATAGTAAGCATATATATAAAAATATGCAACAAATGATATTGGAACTCTGATTCTGTGGCATAACTTAGAATTTTCTAGAGCATCTATGATCCAAAAAAGAGGTGGCCTAGTAAAGTATTATGAGTCTAGGATAATAGATGGAGAACCCAAAATCTGCATCAGGACTCATGAAACAGTATATAGAAACAGAGAAATGCCTCCAGCACATTGTACAGATCCTTTCTGGAAAACTGGTTGAAAGAAAGAAACAAGAATCAAATTGGATGGGAAAGTATGGATGGATTGAGATGTGCATGGTAGATGGAGCATCCATATCAGTGAACTCACCAATTCATTGAAATATTAAATAAATCTCTGATTTCAATTTGTTGCCATGTTTTTCTTTCTAACATAAGCAGGTTGTAGAGGAGGGGGAATACCTAAGTTGTTTGTTCTTAAAGATTTCTGGCAATTTAGATTCCAGACAAATAACAGCTTATGGGGGAAAGAAACAGATATATATTTGTTGTTGGGTCATTTTAGTTGTGTTCAACTCTTTGTGACCTCATTTGGGGTTTTCTTGGCAAAGACACTAAAGTCATTTGCCATTTCCTTCTCCAGATCATTTTACAGATGAGGAACTGAAGCAAACAGAGTTAAGTGACTTGCCTAAGGTCACACAGCAGGTATGAGTCTGAGACCAAACTTGAACTCAGGTTCTCCTTCCTCCAGGCCAAGCACTCTATCCACTGCACCACCTTGCTGCCCATATGTACATATGGGTATTTAAGCTATGCAAATTGTACACCCATTCAAGAAATGTTTCACATTGCTCACTTCCCTGCCCCCATTGTGGTCACACAACTCTATTTCCTAAGCAAGTCTCAGAAGTGATAGGAGCCTCAGAGGTCTCAGTGAAGGAACCAGAGCTTACAAAGCCAGGAAGGCTCCCAATCATTGTTCAAGGACATAGGTGAATCAATGACTGAGCTACTATGGTCATTCTCTGGGCACACACATGCTCAGGTTTTATGGCCTGTCCTTTTTTACAAAGATTAGATTCATTAAATGCCTACATGTCATTATGTTACATGGTAATCGGGCTAATATTAAAAATGTAAAATATGGTTCGGGCACAATTTGCTGAATTATTTATATTCCTTTACTAGCAAATCTACTGGTTCCTTGACACTTCCTGAAATACAAAAGACAAGGAAGTTTTTGTTTTGGGGTGATTTTTTTTTTTAGTATTTTCACACTCTCCTTTAGTTTAAGGTGCAACTATTATACTCAGATCTTAAATTTCTTGCTGCCATTCATACACATAATGAAATAATTACAAGCAAATGCCATTGCTAACTGGCATTTTGACACAAAGTACCTCCTCTCTTTTTCTCTGTGAAATATATTTCTTTTAACTTCATTAATTATTTTTTTCTTTACAACTTTAATTTTGAAACTCATGCTATGTTGAAGACTATTTTATCATTATTCCACTTAAATGCCACTGGAACTATATAGGAAAAAATGAAATATGGTCTTTTTTCTCCTAGATGAGTAATGCAATCTGTACTTCCAAAAAGTCCAGCCCTCATGTTATTCAGGTTCTGTTATGGTAATAACAATAATAGCTAGGCTTCATATAGCTCTTTAAGATTTTCAAAGCACATTACAAATATTATCTCATTTGATTCTTGTAAAAACCCTGGGACAATGGATATAAGGGAAAAGGGAATATAAAAGGGAAAGGGAGGAAAAAAAGATAATTCATCTGACAGGCAATATGCTCTATCAAAGTTACTTTGGGAAGGTAAGCATGATGGTTTACCCCTCCTGTCTAATAATTCTATTAATTAGAATATAGAATCAATTCCAAAGGAAAGAACCATAAAGCATTTACTTATATATAAAACTTTGAAATCCCTCATTCAGCTGATTTTGAGGTCTAGAAAATCATAGTTTTGTTCTTTTTCCCCCTACTCTTTAGTTACTGGTCATTGCCCTGAAACTATGTTTTTAACTGTTGAATCACATGTTCTGGTGTTTCTCATTCCAAAAGCTTGCTCAGGGGCTTTTATAGGGCATATCATCAAATTGGGCAGCTAGATGATACAGTGGATAGAGTGTTGGGCCTGAAGTCAGGATAACTCACCCTCCTGAGTTCAAATGTGGCCTCAGACACTGACTAGCTGTGTGACCCTGGGCAAGTCATTTAACTCTGTTTTCCTCAGTTTCCTCATCTGCAAAATGAGCTGCAGATGGAAATGGCAAACCACTCCAGTATCTTTGCCAAGAAAACCCCAGTTGGGGTCATGGAGAGTCAAACGCAGCTGAAAACATTATCCAATTACTTTCATAAGGATAAAGGTCAGTATTCTTTTTCTCTAGGACAGGTGGTGAACGTTCCCTAACCATTCTAAATATATGTTTCCTATTTCAGAAATCTGAGTTACATCCAGAAAAGACAGAGCCAAACAATGAATATATTTTGTTTGAAACCTAAAATGCCATCTCCATTAAAAGCAAATGTTTCCGGCTTCATAAGCTACATCAACCAAAATTCAAAATCCAAGATCCTTTTTCAGGAGGAATGAGGAGGAGGGAGAGGAAGGGAAAGGGGAGTGAGAAGGAAAGGAGAGAATAGGGAGAGAGAGAAAGGAAGAGAGAGACAGATAGAGAACCAGAACTAAGCTAGTTTAAGAAAGTCACAAGTCAACTTCTTTGTCACCAGCAGACTTTATTATTAGAAGAAAATGAGACGTCTAAGTCCTTTCCAACTCCAACCATGAGTTAGACATTCAATTACTAATTTGGCAGAAAAATCATTGATCATAGATTTAAACCTGAAAGAGATCTTGGGAGTCATCTATTCCACCTCCATTTTATTTTTGAGGAAATTGAGATTCAGAGAAATGACTTACCCAGTTAACCAGGTAGTGCATGGCATACCTAGCATTTGAACCCACATCATCTGATTCTTATCTGGCATTATTCTCTTCGATGAACACAAGTCATAAGGTCTTTAGCAACCTGGAAATCCATGGAGGGCTCTGGATGTCTGAGTACCCATCTTTTCCTTCCAAGAAATCTTTATCCTTTACTTTTCTTCTCACCTATCCCTCCATGATGTCTGACCATTTTATCTTCTACATGTGGAGTGGCAAATTGTCGATTCTGCATCCCTAAATGGGACAACACATTATCCACCCCGCCATCTCTGCCCTGTCCCCACAAATTTTCAGCAGACAGAGTAATACTTGAAGGGCCCCATTCTTTCATCCCCTTTAATAGGTAATACTGATAGGAAAGGCCACAAGGGAAATGCTTTCCCATATCTTACTTGCTTTTTAACAGTGAAATATGTTTCCATATTTCTGTAAGTAGAAACAGCATATATAACCTATACATACCAGTTATTTTGTGTGTATTTAGAGAAAGGATCTGGCATCACATTCACACACAGTTATTTTGTGTGTATTTAGAGAAAGGATCTGGCATCACATTCACAAAAGTGAAATTGTTTTTCAACAGAAATGGCCTTTACATGAGAGCTACCTTCTAATTCACCCAAGAAACTCAAAACTATACACTAATAATTAGAGTGTACAGTTCACTCTTCTTCAGGAAAAGACGTCAGGATTTCCATTATTTATAAGCTGTAGTTTTTCAGGGTTTGTCATTTCAGTTGCCTCAAATTGCTCCTGAAAAGACACATGAAAAAAGCCTCCATCCCCACCTTTGAAGAACAAAATTGTGTTGAGCTTTCCAGTACATTTTCAGGGCCGAAAACATTCTTGCCAGTTGAGATAAACTCACTGACCCTAAACAGACTGGAAAGCAGAAGAGTGTCCAGGCCTCTGACCAAGACACCTTCTCTCAGGCCCTGACTCCAGAGCAGACACCAAACTATCTAAGGTCATTTGTCCCATCAGTCCCCAGGGTATCTGGGGATTGGCCAGGGCAAGTTATAAAGAGGCAGAAATCCAGACAAGTCAACAATATCCCTCTGCTCACTGCCTAGCTCCTAACCTGTGCCCAAATCCCGGGCTTACACTTCTGTCTGTGTTATTTTGTAATGATCTTCATCATCTCCAGCAGGAACAAACACATTTATTGAATGCCTATCCCAGGAAGGGCATCATTTGGGATTCTGGAAGTAAGGAAAAGATATGGTCCCTGACTTGAGGGGATTTACAATCTACAGAACATATAAATAAGGAAATACAACAATATAATAGTAATAACAATATTGATTAGAGAAACTGTGGCAAAAATAGACAGTGATTCAATCTTTAAACCAAGAAATCTTCAGTTTAGATTCAGGTCCCATTGCTCTGTTTGAAGTCAAAATTAAGACTGGGTCAGGAAATCTTGAGTTTGACTGAAGAAGATGATTTTCAGGGCTAAAAATAAACATGGTTTGCTGAAAGGTGGTTTCGGGGGATGCCAGTGAGGGCTTTGAATGCCAAACTGAGGATTTTGGATTTAATTCACCAGTCAGGAAAAGAGTCACATTGTACTCTCCAGGCAATCACAAGTTTTTGTTTTTCTTCATAGGTCAAATATTCAAAATTACTGTCATTCTTTAACTGAATGGGACTGAGCCTGTGAAAATAAATAGTACGTATTCTCAGAGACACTTTACAAGAGACTATTTTGTGATCTCTGAACAAGAATCCTCTGGTGATGGAGAATTGTCTCCTCCAAAATCCTCTCATCTGCAGTGTGGTCCCACCAAAGTCTTTGCTCATCAACTAATTTTCCACAAATTCAGCTGACAGCTACTGAATTTTTGACAGTGTTCCTCGAAGCACTTATGGATTTAGCAATTAGTAGATTGGTCTAAGTGTCTTGAGAGACAGCTGATGGCACAATGGATAGAGTGCCGGGCCTGGAATCAGGAGGACCTAAGTTCAAATCTAGTCTCAAACACTTACTAGCTGTGTGACCCTGGGCAAGTCACTTCACCTATCTTTGCTTCAGTTTCCTCAATTGTAAAATGGTGATAATAGCAGCACCTACCTTCCAGGGTTATTGCAAGGATCAAAAAATAAGATGTAAAGTGCTTAGCATATAGTGCCTGGCACATAGTAGATGTTACATGAATGCTTATTCCATTCCCCTCTTTCTTGAAAGGAATGGTTCCTACAAGTAAGAGTCCTTAGAAAACCACGAATGGATGATAAGCTGGGACTCAGAGAAGGAGAAGAGACTGAATGACCTTGGGGAAGCGAGGCCGTTTTTAAGGATCCCAAATTTTCTTGGAAGCAAAGGCCCATCTTGTTAACAACAATACCCTTCCGAGGATGTCACGTGGATGTAGTTGTGAAAGAATAACAGCACCAATAATGATTTTAAATGGCTAGCATTTATATAACACTTTAAGGTTTACAAAGCATTTTCCACATTTTATCTCATTTCATCTTCGCAACAACCCTATGAAGTAGGGGCGATGGTTACCTCCATTTTACAGATGAGGAAACTAAAGCTGAGAGTTTGGGCAGCTTGCACAAGGTCACGTAATAAATGTGTGAGGTGAGATGCAAATTCAGGTCTTTCTGATTCCAACTCTGAGACGTTAGCCACCGAGCCCCCCTCACTGGCCAAAATAACAGAGTCTGTGAAGGTCTGAAGGTGAAGGCAAGAAAGCAAAGAGCAATGGAGGCGGTCACAGATGGAGCAAACGGGCCAAAATACATAAACTACAAAAAACTGTGAAAGAGAAACCGCATAAAGGACACATCAGAGAGATGTGGAGCCAGAAAAGGACAATTAGTGAGAGTATTGTGAGAATGAGAGATGACCAAAAGGCAGACAAATGGACCAAGAATGCCATTTACATTGATAACCATGCTAACCAAGAGAACTAAAGGAAACCCACCCTGCCACCCCTCCCCAGCATATCTGGTGAGCTCGATTTCTGGGACGGTACTCTTGAGATGTCAGGCACGGAAGCAATATTATTTGTATCACTGAACCTACATCAAGGAGACCAGAAATCCATCAAAGTACCCAGTCCAGAAGGTGAAAACCACCACCAGCTATCTTAAATCTGACTTTCCTGAGAACAGATTTGATACGTCCATTCAAGAGAGGAAATATGACCCTGGACAAGTCACAGTCTCTCCATGCCCTAAGCAACTCCCCAAGATTGCTGAGAGAGTACTCATTTCTACAGTTAGTGACAGTTGCTCAGCTTGAGCTCCCAGCACTGATGAAATCACAGACAAATCCCACCTAATTTTTTTAAAGCATGTCTTGAGCACCTACTGTGTACTTACTTGAGCACATATACTAAGGCCCTCCCCAGGCTGTGCACAGTGTAGGGAGGAGGAACAGGGAGATTTAAAAGTGAGACAATCAACAAGTATTTATTATACACTTACTAAATGCCAGGCACTGTGCTAAGCTCTGAGAATACAAAAAAAAAGGGGGGGGGGGGGGAGACACATCATAGTTCCTGCTGTCAAGGAGTTCCCGCTATAATGGGAGAGACAACATATAAACTAACTAGTTACAAGATATACAGAATAGATGAGAGAGGGGAAGGCATTCAAAGCTGGAGCCAAAAGACTTGTAGCAGAAGATGGGGATTTGACTGAGTCTTGAAGGAAATCAGACCAACTATGAGGTGGAGGCAAGGGGAATATTCTTGCCTTGGGAGATAGCATGTACAAAATTATGAAGACAGGAGATGGAGTGTTACTACTGGGTTCAAGAAACTACATGTAGAACAGCAGTACTGGAATGTAGAGTATCTAAGGATATTGTAATAAGATGGGAAAGGTAGGAAGGAGTCAGGTTATGCAGAGCTTTAAATGCCAAATAAAGGAGCTTATGCCAGACCCTAGAGAGGCCAGTGAAGCTCAGTAAGCAGGAAGAAGGGTGGGACTGACACCTGCTTTAGAAAAACCATCTTGGCAGCTGAGTGGAGGATAGATTGGAGTGAGGACACACTGGAGGCAGGGATACCAGTTGGAAATCTATTGCAATAGTCTGAGTAAAATGTGATGAGAGCCTGCCCCAGGGTGCCATTTGTGTGAGTGGAGAGAAGGAGATAACAGGAGAAATGGTGTAAAGGTAGAAATTAATAGATTTGCATACAAAATGGATATGTAAAGTAAGTGTGAGAGAGGAATCAGTCACAACGCAAGTTATGAGACTGGGTGATTGAGAGGTTATGCTTTGGACAGTAATAGGGAAGGGAGAAAGAGAGGAGAGTTTCAAGAAAAAGATAGTAAGTTCCATTTGGGGCATTTCGAATTTGAGATGCCCTCATAGCAACCAATTATAATAAGATCTGGTCTCTACCACCACAGGGCTTACAACTGAGATAAGGATACAAGAATAACTTACAAAAAACAATTAGGAAAATAGAATAAATTGATAAGTCCTAAGGGAAAATCTAAATTTAGAGAGTAGAGAGATCAAGGTGGACTGGAATAAGTACAGCAAAAATTCCCAGAAGTAGGGCTGAAATGGGTTTTAAAGGTTTGGGTTAGAGATGGATTTCATGATGGAAAGCACAGTTTGAGCAAAGGCAGGGAAGATTTTTAATTTTTTTTACACTGCTTAGATCTACCTCTTTACTTCCCTTTCCGGGTAAGACGAAACTCGGGAAATCAGTTTGAACTCTTGATATAAAATACTTTCCCTCAATCTTTAATTGACCTTAACACTATCATACCACAGAATCTAAGGTACATGCAATAAGTAACTGATAGCCCTCAGGCTGGAATGAATTCATTCTACACTAGTAGTCAGGGTCTCAGCAATATCTTTTAATAAGGCCATTCAGCACTGGGAGAGAGGCAATGAGATCTACTTGCTATTGACCAACTGGAAAACCAGGATGGATTCTCCAGCTGATCTCATTATTTCCCTGCCTTAGACTGGCCATGATAACAAGAGAAGCAATCATGAATATAATGGTATATATCTGAGCCCATTAGGTAAACCAAGGCTTTTTCTCCAAAGGGGATACTAAAGAGAGGGAGCATGGAATTTTTTGTACTGTCACAAATGATAAATTCTTTACTGAAAGTAAGCGCTCCCCTCCCAGCTCTCATCCTCTCACTGTAAACTTTCTTCAAGGCTTTCCCCAGTATTTTTCCTTGGCATGATTCATCCTTCTCCACTCTCTCAAAAGATCTGAAAGGAATCTCCTCATCTTTCTGCTTTTCTGACCTTTCCATATTGGTTAATGGTAAACCGATCTTCTCATGTATCAAAGCTTAAAATCCCCTAAGATTCATATACTACTTATAATAATTGATATTTATATAGCAATTTAAGGTTTGCAAAACACTTTACATAATCACATTCAAGCCTCAGGAAAACACTATGAAGTAAGTGCTATAGGTATTATTAGCCTCCACTTAATGATGAAAATGGTGAGACTGAGAAGTTAAGTGATTCACCTGCGGTCACAGGGAGTAAATGTCGGAGGTGGAATATGAAACCAGATCTTTTTTACTCTCCTGATCACACCAATCTACAGATCTTCCCATCCTTTGAACAGGTCTTGTGATTCAAAATTCAGTCCTTCCCTGCCCATCTAAACCTAATCATACTTTTTACATATACTATTATGTATATAATATACTATATATACTATATATTTATATATGTTATTTTTCAATATTTGTTATTCTATTATTGAATTTATAAGGAACTGAGCCATAAATAAATGAATTAGTATTCATGAATATTGCTTGCTATAGTATATATGTAAATATAGATAGATATAGACAAATAGACCTGAACATATATAGATATAGATATAGATATAGATGATATAGATATAGATATAGATATAGATATAGATATAGATATATCCAGAGCTAAGATATATCCAGAGCTAAGGTCTGTGACTCCTTGTTAGGAGGTTCATGAGAAGTTGATTGCCTTACCCCTATGGAGTCTGAGTTAGCATTTTACATATAGTATCCCTGAAAAGAGGAAAAACATAAGCACATATGAAGAGCCCTTAATTCCTCACTTAAGAAAGCAACCCAAGGCCATTCTCCTGATATTGGCCAGATAATTGACATAAATCCCCTAAGTATTTGCTGTCCCTTGGTTTAATACCAGTTAAGGTTTCTCCCTCTTTGCCCAGTAGCAATCCCTAGATAATGAGTTCCTCTGGTCCCAGCACCTGGCATCACAGATAAGACCCTCCATATCCAACTACATACTCTCATCTCCTTCAATCAATTATTAGGCTCAAAGATCCCAAAGTATAAATCTAGAAATAGAAGAAGCAGAGATAACGCTCTATTTCACCATTCATCCTGGAGCCACCCAAAAGGATTGAGGATTTCTAACACACACACACACACACACACACACACACACACACACACACAGGATTTTTCCTATGTAAAAGGGGAAGCTAGGAAACCATTTCTGGAGCTGCTATGCTACTGAAATCTGGGGAGCTTACTCTCTAATCTGGATTTTGAAGCCTGCTCTCTAGCTGGCCATAAATGTTATCCTTCAATATATGTGTTTTTTGCATAAATTTACTTTTCCCTTTGCTAATATGGACTCATTACCACATAATCCCTCATTTGGAACTTCATTTGCCACCAAATGAAGGAAATAAAATGGGTAGGAGAAGTCAATAAAGTCTTCTCACTTTTAAATTCCTAGAACTCAAAGATCTCTTATTCCAATTGTTGACTATGAATTGTCCTAATTTAAAGACCCACAAAGGTAGGGAAGGTGGCTGTTCCCTAGGATAATGGCTGGTCCTGGAGCGTACACTACGGGTACAGTCAAGATTTTAAAGACTGTTGATTGGGTTTAAGGATCAAAGGACTTTGGACACAGGTTAGCAATGAGTCATAACACAATCAAAGAAATTATACACAATAAAGATGGGGGGGGCCTTAATGTGTAGCAATAGGTCAAGAATCAAGTGAGCAATAATACCGTAGAGCTGATCTAGAAAACTTAATCTGTAAGGCTTAGCAACAAGGCAATAAATCAAGTAAACAAGCCATGTCCTATATGGGGCGGAAGTAAAGAAAGGAGTCTAGGACAGAAGCAATGATACACATTCAAAATATTGGAAATAACCAATCACTTTGCCATCTATTCTAGTAAACAGTGATCTAGTAAGCGGCCCTTTGAACAGAATGATAAATATATAGTTCTATTCCCTCACATAATGGAACTGAGTACTTCAATATATAGCATGAAAAACAGCATCCCTACCATCTGTGATGGAATGGTTAGAAAGTTGTTACCTTTTTAGAGCAAGTAGATAAGCTTGACCTATTGCTTATAGTTCTATGAGTCACTCAGATACATGCACGCTTGAACCAACAACAGAATATACACAATGACTGAAATAATGTAATTGGAACAATGAAGCAAAACTGAATGCCTCATAATTATAATGACTAAGTTTGGCACTGAAGGAAAAAATGAGAAAATTCTCCTTTTTCTCTTCCTTTCAGCAGTAGGAGGCTATAGGTATGCAATACGGCATACTATCAGACTAGGTAGGTGTACAGGTTAGTTTGCTGAAACGCTACCGCTTCTCTTCCTGTCCCTCTCCTTGTTAAAAGAGATGAATTTCTGAGTAGGGAAGGGGGAAGGATATATTTAGAAATCAAAATGATTCTCAAACGAAAGATAGCAATCATTTTTTTAAAGAAGCCGAGGAACACCAATGTGTTTCTAAGTTGAATCTTTTGCAATCTTCTATCTCCCAGAGAAAAGAAGCATCGCATAAATGGAGATGAAAATGTGGTCCCCCATTCAAGCTAACCAAATACATGGTAAATAGGGCACTGACTTTCAATTCAGGAAGACTTGGGTTCAAATCCTCCCTCAGAAACCTATTTGCTGCATAACCTTAGGTGAGGCATTTAACCTCTATACCTTCCTTTCTTCATCAGCAAAAATAACAGGGCTGCACTCACTGGCTCAATGGCTCCTTTCAGTTCTAAATCTATAGTCTTATTATCATGTTTCAAAGAAAGTGGGATAAAGGCTCAAGTTTGGAACCCATTTCTAGAGAAGAAAGGGAATGTAACATAGGGATGCAGCAATAGGGGCCCAGTCCTTCAAGAACGCACAATCTTCTTTGGCCAGGACCAAACCATGAGGAGGCTTGGCAAGCTAGTTTCTTGCTCCGCAGAAAAGAAGTTTTTTAATCGGCATACTGAGTGTGCATTCAAAAGGCCCAAACAGATAAAATCTCTTTCTTTCCTAGTGGCAGGTAAGGAAGACACACAATATAAGCTTCCAGGTGGGGAAGGAAACACTACTACTGACTGTCTTAACTTCCCTCCAGGGTCACAAAGAAGCCATGAAGGCATCAAACTGTGATTTACTTTGGCCTAAAGGGAAATGTGTGTGTGAATATATTCCTTTGGTTTATACCTAGAAGGAATACTTTTTAACACTCTGGTTACAATTTATCAAAAGGCCATCCCTATTCGCTGGACCAGAGGGAACTACTTGGCTACTAGACAAATTCTCCAAGGGAACATGCACCTGCATACAGGTAACAAACTAGAAGTGACCTATTCCCAAAACTAGTATTGTGCATCTGGCCAGAGGCACCTGGGGACCTATTTACCAGAGCCTCCAGCTATCAAAATCCCTGTTGTTATTCAAATTTCTGTGTATGTTGTGTCTCTTTAGCTAGTATTTAAGCTCCTCAAGGTCTTTGACCATGAGTGTTGCTTTATAAGATAAGAATATATCAAAACTGAAAAAGACTTCAGGGGTCATCTATTACAACTCATAACTGAGCATGTTTCCTATTCGACATTACCATTAAGTGGCCCTCCAATCACCACCTTAAGGTACATAGAGCTCACTCTCTCCTGAGGTAGGCCACCCCACCTGTGGACAGCTATGATGGATAGGAAGTTCAGCTGAAGGGGACTTTGGAGGGCACCTAGCCCAAGTCCCCTCATGTTTACACATAAGAAAACTCAGGCACAGAGGGGTTACATGGCTTGTCCAATGTTACACAGTTAATAGATATTCTAGAATTTTTTCCAGGAGTCCAGTTCAAGTTCGCTGGCCTTTTTTGAAGGTTAGGATAACATTTGCAGTTCTATGGCACCTCCCTCACTCTCCATTATTTTTCAAAGATCATTGGCAATTGCTTAGCCATCAATTCTCTTAGTTCTTTGAGTATACTGGCATGGCATCTGTCTGGGCCTAAACTAAACACAGCTCAAGTTTAGTACAGGAGGTATTTAAATATTTGTTTACTAATTACAATACATAAGAGTTACTTTTATTGAATTTTATCTACCAGGAATCTTAGAATTTGGTTCATCTTTGGCCTCCATTGCAAAGAGCAAAACAAAAGCAAAAGTGCAAACAAACAGGGTGTTGTAAGCATTTTTTTCAATAGTCTATTGCTACATCAGTGACCTGGTCAAGGCTGAACTGGTATCAGAACCTAGAGATAGCTGTTTCCACTTGTCATTCATGAAGGAAGTTCCTAACCCTGAGTCTCGGGCAGACAATCATTATGTTTTTAATGAAATGAGCACAGCTTGAAGTAGCATTTTTAAAAGCCTTTTTTTCTGGCCTTTATCATTATGTCAAATCCCAGACTGTTCTGTTTTTAATTATTTAAACAAAATTTCTGCATATAGCATCACATCCTAATGCTTCATAATCAAGGAAAAATAATTACTCTTTCCCCATGAATGTTCCTTAATGATTGGAAATGGAAATGCATTCTCTATGCTTGTAAAACCACCCCCATACTGGGCCGCACATCACATTCTGGAATCTAGATCTAGTAGGAAATATCTCATATAGTGTTTTACCTTCATTTTGCTTTTATGCTTAATATTGCCCTTGAGAGATGAGGTTAGAAAGGTTATCACCATTTGTAGGTTAAGTCCATGAAGTATAATTCAATTCCATTGAACAAATATTTTTTACGCATCTACTATGCGCAAAGCATGAGGCAAGGTCCTGCATAGATACCAAGATAAATGACTAGAGCCCCTGTTGCCAAGAAGTTTAACAAATAGGAAGAGAGATAAAATAACCTCCACAAATAATTTTCATGAGGTAAATACGCAGAAGATAGAAAGGGCAATGAGAGCTGGGAGGAGAGAATCACTTCCTTTGTACTTAAAACTTATGACCGTTCTCTGCACAGACCCTATAATTATTTGTAGAAGAGTGTTCCCCAGACTTTTTTTTCTTGTTGTTGTCATTTGTTGCTGTTTTTGTTTTTGCAGGGGGTATGGAGAAGATGTTTTTGAAATCACTATGTTTGTTACACTTTCTCAGTAAATGTCTTTTCTAACATCTAATGTAGTTCAACTAGTTGAATGACAAAGAAACACACTGGTGTGGGCTCATGAGCAGCAATACCAAAAACCCCAACTCTTCAGGGTTACCCCTACAACCTTGAGGGGAGTAATAGTCTTCTGAGGGTCCAACATGCAAATGAGAGTGTGAGTTAGGAGAGTGAATCTGAAGAAGGTACAAAGGCTAATAAGATATCATGTCTTAGATGAGTTACTAGAGTCACCAAATACAGATAAACTACATCCTGGGATACGGGAAAAAAACAGCAGGTATGTGCCCTAATTTCAACACTTGCAAAATGAGGTATTTGGACAAGATGACCTCTAAGGAGCCCTTCCAACTCTAAATCTATGATCCTATGAACCAAACCTTGTAGTACCTTAGTTGAAACAGAATCAAATTTTAAATCTTTATAGGTAGATATTTGTTGGTGTGGAGTCATTTTCCAGTCATGTCTGACTCTTCATGATGCCATTTGGGGTTTTCTTGGCAAAGATACTGGAGTGGTTTGCCATTTCCTCCTTCAGCTCATTTTACAGATGAGGAAATTGAGGCAAACAGAATTAAGTGACTTGTCTAGAGTCATACAGCTAGTAAGTGTCTGAGGCCAAACATGAACTCAGGAATGTGAGTCTTCCTGACTTCAGGCATGATACTCTATCCACCTTACCACCAGCTGCCACTTTCTAGGATTACCTATCCATAAATTTCTTACAGTCATAGTATTTTATACATTAACATCATTGGGAATTTATTCCATTTCTCATCAAGAATATTTTCAGTTACATAATGATTTTCAAATTCCACCACCATGGGCAAGTCACTTAACTTCCTGGTTCCCTGGGCAATTCTCTAAGACTGTAGGGCTCCTCCAGCTCTAAATGTATGATTCTATAATTTCAAGTCCAAGATGAGTTCCCAATCTGCCTCAGCAGAGAAAGATCCCACATCAGGAGTTCCCTATACAAAAGAAATCACAGGTCTAGACCAAAAATAAACAGGTTTTAAAGTCTCCATCATTATCAGCTGTGATTTGGAAGTCTCCTGAAATATTCAATGGTACACAGCGAATTAAATTGATGAAAAAAAAATCTTTGAGCTAAACTTTCTTGACAGATTTTACCAGGAAAAAAAAATGTTTATAGCTTGCAGCATGGAGTAAAACAAAGTCCACTTATCAATTAAGACTAAAAATGTACAACCTGGTCTGTTTTGTTTGTTCCATATCTGTCCTCTGGGCAGCCATCGCTAGAATTGTGTTATGTATGACAGGTGAGCAAAGACAGAGAGTGTAACCACCATGATGGAAAGCAACCTTAGAGAGGCAAAGGTGAACAAAACAAAAATGGAATTGTGGGGTGCGAAAATTTGACATGTTTATTTTTTTAAAATCCATGTAGCAATGGTATATCAAAGGAAAATGGTTTTAATCCACCACTGACACTGATGTATTATTCACTCTTTGGGAAAATAGAAGTTTACTTATTTTAAAAGTAGATCATTGATTTTGAAGTCAATGTCTGAAGCTTTCCAAAGGAAAAGGAACACAAATTTACGCAAAACAGAGAAGGATTTAAAATAAGGGCAAGCATTTCCTATGGACTAAGAGTCAGAGCTGATAGGAGTGCCCATCAATGCCTTTATTTACAGTTCCCAAGATTAACTTTTAAGCAACCAATTTAGTCAGTGATTACCTTCTGCTCCTCAAGGGTGAAAAAAGTTTTAATCCCCATAAATACAAATCGGCATTCTGGGAAACGAAAGGGGTAATATAAATCCCCTTGTGGATTACTGCCTGCCTCCTTTCCCATTCTGTGAACAAAATTTGGTCCCACTTGTTAAGGAGATAACAGAGGAAGATTACAGCATTAGAGGGGACAGTAGAAGTCAATTATCTCTGATGATCTTAAACTATCTGCTTCTGGCAATTTACTTGGCCCATTCACTTTCCTTTAAATTAGATATTCAAACTCTAGATTTTCTAATTTAAAAAAAAAGAGACCACCAACAATGGGCTTGATTGGCAAATCAGTGGGCAGTAGATGTCTTCTCTCCCTCCCCCTGCACTCATTTTCTACTCAAACTAGGTAGAAGCCCTGTAACAAACAATGCAGCTGGGCAAAGGCAGAATTTGGAAGTGGGAAAGTTTGCACTTTGGGGGCTCAGTATGATCAGTTTCTACAGTAATTGGATTAACGGGGAGTGTTTCCTCTTGAGTGAATAGACCTCTCATAACAGGAGTCCACAAGAGCATGATCATTTGCATGGAGAGGTGCAAATTATTCCTTAACGATTTTAAAGCAAATGTCTTAAAAGTGCTAGTGAGAGAAGCACAGGAGAGTATATGAGCAAACAAGATAAAAAAGTAATTTAGTGGAACTTTATGCAAAATGAAGGATGGTCAGTAAAATGGGAAGTTCTTAACTTATAAGATGTTTCTTTACCCTTAGTTGCAGCAAAATTAACAGCTTGAGTTTTCCTTGCTATCTAACTTCACAGGGGATGGATGTTTCCACTAATTTTGAGGGCATGTATTGGAATAGCCTACTTCAGATGGAAAGTGACATCTCAGGTGGAAGGAAGGAAGATAGATATTCCCTATAGAAAACCAAATTACTTTAGATAAAACCAAATCTAAACCTTCACTGTTGAAAGTCGAGTAATGTCTTATATGATTTTTTAAATATATATTTAGCCAGCTTCCTTCCTCTAACAACAGTGTGATGTGACAACCATGAAATGTATTTGGATCCTGAGATACATTGAGAAGCATAAATTCAAAGAATAAAGAAGTCATACTCTCTCATACTCTGACCTAGTCAGATCACATCTAGAGTAGCATGTTCAATTAAGCAGACCTTCAAGTGCTATATAAATGTCAGTATATTACTATTGCTGCTGTTTTTTTTCCCTATGCCTAAGTGCCCTCCCTTAACATTTTTTTTACCTATTGGAATTCCCATTGGTCCTTTCAAGCACAGGTCAAATGTCAGCTGCTTTATGAAGTTCTCTTTGACCTCCACATCAACAATAGTTATCATTCCCAGATTTCAGCCTTTGACTAATTCTCTTAATATGCATTCTTATATATATTAGGGTTATCTTTGATGTCTTCTCCTCCACTCTTAATATGCATTCTTATATATATTAGCGTTGTCTTTGATGTCTTCCCCTCCACTTCATTTAGCGTCCATACTGTTTCATCCTTTGAACTTATATCCATAGTGTCTGGCACGTAGAAGGTGTTTAATTAAAACATTGTTCTCTGATTAGGAGTCAGTGAGTGCTCAGTCTTGACTATAAAAAATATACTTAATTTTTCTTCTTAAACTGTGACATGAAGTTTCAGAGACAATATACTTCTTACAACAACATATGGAGATAACTTATCACACACCTGATCATCTTTATTCTCTCTGCAAAATTTGTGCACAAAATTAAAAGTGAAAAATACATAAGATTGTTTTGTTAAAACAATCATATGTGTTTGTGGTTGGAGGAAAAATCTAGAAGGTGTATTTGTTATTTTATTAAATAAAACCACTTAAGCAGCAGTGTATTTTTATAAACACCTTTTCTCCTAATACAGAGCAAAAAATATGCCCTCAATACCCATTGTCAATCTGTTGGTTTGCTATGCCCCATCCTAAGAACTCTCAAATACCTGTTTCAGGTAGCTTTTAGAATTCAAATAACCAAATAATCTTTTAACTTTCTGAGGTATGTTGGGGGGAATGTCTGATGTAATAATGTCTCTCCTACCCCACCTGACTTGTATATAACAGGACTCTAAAAGCATGCCTTCATCAAAGAATCCTCATTGAAGAATTCTCCAATATTGACTTATTTTGCTTAGGAACAAAGCTGTAACTAGGACAAGATGATTAATTTTTCCTAGGGTGCTGATTTTTAAGACATTGATAGTATCTGCTGAATAAGAAACTTTTATCTAGTTATGAAAACATATCCGTGCTGGGATACAAATAAGACAGCCCTTTCTGCAGAATAAATGATTAGTTAAAAATGCCATCTTAACTAGAAATTTTAGTTAACTTATGTTTAGACTAGTATTTTATGACTTGTAACACAAGAAGTTTTAAAAGTCTACCTCCCAGCAAAAAAGATCATGATGATGTCCATTCATTTTAAACTATCCTAGCACTTGCTGGCAGGAATAAGGATGGAAGAGGTAAACCATTTTCTTTGGAGAAAATTGTCCAGTTTTATTTTGATATTTTCCAAATTTAATCTTTCAGCATCACTTTTCAACACAGCTAGTCACAATTTACCAATGGATAAAGGAGAATGAGAAGGAAGAGAAGGGGAAGGGAAAGAGGAAGGAGAAAGAAAAGGAGTAAAAGGAGGAAGAGAAGAAGAAGGAGATGCGGGGGGGGGGGGGGAAGGACGAGGAAGATATGGGGAAGAGCAGCAGTTAAGAAGAGGGTATTTTCCTTGCCCTAGACTATCACTCCCTCCATTTCTACAACTAAACTTGCAGGAAATGGAAGGGCATAAGAGGAAGTTAACCAACAAGCACCCAAAAAAATGAATAAGTTTTATTTAAAGAGAAAGACTTCAAAGCAATTTCTTATCTCAGAAATAGGTTCCTATTGCCAAACTTTCTTAAGGTTCCCAGATTCAGAGGCATTGACATCTTTTGCCATTATTCTCTCTCATGACATCAAAAATGATTTATTAAGCACCTACTATATGCCACCTGCTGCATGCTGGGGATACAAATATGAAGAATGAAATAATCTCTATTTGTAGGAAGTTTGTATTTTAATGGAGGAGAGAACAAATATATGTAAAAATATATGTAAAAGAGGACTGGCCATTTGAAGGCCCAGTCCTTCAAGCATGCACAATGTTCTATAACTATATACCTATGTGAAACCTTGGGAAGTTTGCTTCTAAAAGTGTATGATAACATGGCATGGAGACATCGTGTCACAATTCAGATCACGCACAGGTAATATATAACCAAACACTGCTACAAGCCTCCAAAGGAGGAGATAAATATATAAAGAGTGGTTAAAAACAAGATAGCTTGGTAAAAGGAACCCTAGAAGTTGGGAGGGGGGTCCAAGAAGAAGTTTTCTGCAGAACATGGTGCTTGAACTACATCCTAACAGAAGGGAGGATTCTATGGGGCAGAAGTAAGGAAGGAACATATTTCTGACATGTGGAATAGCCTTTATTAAGACAAAGAGATAGCAGTTGGGGTGTCTCGTGGAAGGAATAGAGAAAAAGTCAGTCTGGCTGAATCACAGAGTACAGGATGGAGAGTAATGTCAAGTCAGGCTGGAAACGGTTTAAGGTTTGGTTGTGAACAGCTTTAAAAGCTAAAAAAAAAGCCATTTATATTTTATCCTAGAGGAAATAGGAGCTACATGGTTAGATAAACACTTCAGGAAAATAGCTTTGGCAGCAATACATAGGATAGACAAGATTGGGAAGAGACTAGGGGTATTCAGACTAATCAAGAGGCTGTTGTAGGAGTTTAGGTGAGATGGGATGAGGTCTTAAATAAAGGTGGCAGCTGTGTGAGTAGAAAATAGGTGTCGAATGCAAGAGTTGTTGTAGAGATAAAAACAGCAAGATTTAATGATCAACTAGATATGTGGGGTTAGGTGGAAAGTGAGAAACTGAGGATAATACCAAGGTTACAAACCTGGGGGAGTCGAAGGATGGTGGTGCCTCAATCGAAACAAGAAACTTGGGAAGAGGGAAGGATTTAGAGGAAAAAATCAGTTCAGTTTTGGATGTGTTGGGTTTTATACCACATGAGATAAACAAAGGAATTCTCAAGGTACAAACTTGCTAGTCTGTTCTCTTCTCCGGCAGTTCTGAGTATTGGAAACAGACAAATATTAAGCCTAAGGTGTTCAAAAACCCTAGGATATCATTTGCAGAGAATGAGTAGACTCCAAGTTCTAAGTTCCAGTGTGATAACAAAGTTAGGCTCATAACAGCATTGAATCCTAGGTTCAGACTAAAGGAAACATGGGGAAAAGCAGCTTAAACTAACACAGGTTGGATTATACTGGGTTAGACAAAATAGGAAGACACTTTGGGCACAACACACAGCAGCGTCCAAGAAGCACTTTTTAATATTACCTTTTATAAATACATGTATTTCTAATGGTATAAAATTCCACTTTCCACAGCACACAAGGTAGATTTTTGTTTGTTTGTTTTATATTCATTTACATATTGTAGCACTACAAAGAACCTGGGCATTACAGGCATCCTGGAAGGTAATGTCAGACAGTGGAAAGGGTGCTAGATTTGTTATCAAAGCTAAGAGGAAGGAAAGAGAACAGCATTTATGTAGTTCCTACTACGTGCCAGGCACCATGCTAAGTTCTTCACAATTATCTCATTTAATCATCACAACAACCCTAAGAGGCAGGCATTTTTATGATCTCCATTTTTACGGTTGAGGAAACTGAGGCAGACAGATCAAGTGAATCACCTCATATTACACAGTTAGTAAGTGTCGGAGGCTGGATTTGAACTTTGGTCTTCTTGACTCCAGGCCAGGCACTTTATCCGCTGCAACACCAGCTGCCTCTAAGTAAATTAATCATATCAGAGAACCTGGGTTTGACTCCTATCTCTGGGTTTGAGTTTGAATCTTTACTCCTGGACAAATCTCATCACATCTTTTTGTTTCTTCATCTATAAAATAAAGCTCTTGGACTAGGTGACCTCTAAGAGATCTTTCAACTTTTAATCTATAATCTTTTTATTTGTGATACCAGGAATATTTCTGATAAAATTCTTCTGTTTCATGAGGCAATATACCCCCCTATATAGTCATGGGTACTTCCCTGCCTAAAAATGCTCACTTCTTGCATTTGCATCCCCAATCTGGTCTAAAAAAAAAAAGACACCACCACTCCTCCCTACTTGACATTACAATATTGTTCCTAACCCACACTGGCTTTTTGCCTTGATTGACTTGTGTGTAGCATGACTCCAAGAGCATGGATTTATCTAAGAATCCTCACTGAAGAATTCCATAATACCCAATTTGTTCATCAAAAGAGCTACAACTAGGACAAGGTAAGTGGAATTTTTTCCTAGGGTGCCGACAATACCTTTTAGCAGCATAGAAACAGCAGATATTAGCATCTAGTTGACAAGAATAAACAGTTAAAATAAGAAGCTACAGCAGCGTAGTAATCTTCCCAATACTGTCTTCTTCCCCTCCCCCACCTAAGGCAGGCTTTGTGCCCTTTGCCCTGAGTAGTTTGTGGCATTTGCACTAGGTTCAAAAATTCTAATTATAGTCTGCTTAGGAATAAGACTATAATGAGAAAGATTAATTGGTTGAGGACTGACTTGTGCTGATTCACAGTATTAGAAATGCATAAAAATCCACAGTGTAACATGGTAGACAAGAAAGCCTGCCTCAAAGCTAGGATGACCTAGGTTAAAGTGCTATCCCGATACTTACTGGTTGGGTGACCCTGGGAAAATCATTTAACGTCTTTATGCTCTAGGTAACTTTCTAAGACTATGAAACTATGAAAGAATTTGCAAACCTACATTGGAAGGGGGAGTTTCCTCACCTGGTAGCTCCCTATAACAATGAAATAGCAGATCTAGTCCCAATATCCCCCCAACTCCATCCTTGGACAATGGGGTTCCTCAACTACACCATGGTTATCAGTCTATCCTCAATGACAACAAACTCCAAAATGTGTGTCACACCTAGATCTGTGACATTACTTAGATCTCCCTATAGCTATTAACACTAGGTCTACCAATTGACGTAGGCAGCTAAATGTCATGCTAGAATTGGAGTCAGAAAGAACCACATGCAAATGCAGCTTCATCTACACTAACTGTGTGATCCTGGGCAAGTTGCTTAATCTCTGACATAGTTTCCTGAAGTATAAAATGGAGATAATAATAGTACCTACCTTCTAGGGTTGTTGTGAAGATCAAATGAGATTACAGATATAGACTGATAGACGAATAGACAGACTTTGCAAACCTTAGAGCACTATATAAATATTGCTGTTATTTAATTGTTTCAGTCATATACAACTGGACCCCATTTGAGATTTTCTTGGCAAAGATACTGGAGTGGTTTGCCATTTCCTTCTCCAGCTCATTGTACAGATGAGGAAGCTGAGGCAAATAGGCTTACATGACTTGCCCAGGATCACACAGCTAATAAGTATCTGAGGCCAGGTTTGAATGCAGGAAGATGAGTCTTCCTGACCTCAAGTCCGGTGTTCTATCTACTGTGCCATCTAGATGCCTATATAAATATTAGCTAATATTTTTGTCACAAGTTAAATATCTAGTCTCCTTGCCATATAGCAACTGCATCAGCTAAGTGACAGGTATGGACTTCTTTCATGGCTTAAACCTATATACCTTGAATTGTTATTATATCATTGTTACTATTATTATTTAATATTATATATATATTATTATTAGATGGATGTAACTACTTTTCAGGTACTTTCAGACTGCCAGATGTTTTACTTCTTCTTCTAGATAATAAGCTTCTTGAGTTCAGAGAACAGCATTCATCTTTTAATGTACTTTACACAGTCGTCACATAGTCAATTCAAATTCTGTGATGTCTCAAGAGGAGAGGGAAGGGGAGGGGGAGAAAGAGGAGAAGGAATGGGGAAGAGAGAGAGAAATGTGTCTCTGTGTGTGTCCCCAACCCCCACCCCAGCTGAATGTAATTTCCTCAGGGGTAGAGATTGCTTGATTTTTGTCTTTGTAACTTCAGCATTTGCGTGACATAAAGTAGGTACTTAATAAATGCTCACTGAATTTAATACTCAGATTAGTCCCCAAGGACGCTAGAAATTTTTCCAAAATCTAGCTTGTGTAAAAGTTGGTGATAACATGTCATTTTATAATGCATAACAATTTTAAAATTTCAACGACATCTCATTTTAAGAATTGATCCCAGATTTGGAGGCGGCTTATGTTCAGACTAAAATGATAAATGCCAGTTAAACTAAATGGAAATTTGAGATTTTAAAAGCAGGGAATGTATCTGAATTGCTCTGTATAGTCCCTTTGACCATCAGGTTTTTAGTCAAGGAATTGCCAGGAATCTGACTAGACAATATGATGATAATAATAGTAATAATAATAGCTAATATTTACGTAATGCTTTAAAGTTTACAAAGTACTTTACAAATATTAGCTTACTTTCTCCTTACAATAACCCTGGGAGGTAGATTGTGTCATTATCCTGATTTTACAAATGAGAAAACTGAATTAGGCAGAGTCTAAGTGACTTGCCCAGGGTCACACAGCTACTCAAGTGTCTGAGGCCAGATCAGGTCTTCCTAACTCCAGGACCAGTGCTTTATCCACTGTGACACCTAGTTGCTTAATATTATGGTTGCACCACAGCTGACAACTTGTTATGGTGGAAGTTTATCCACCATGCCATCTATGCCATTATTGATAATTGGCTTGAACACCAGACTCAATTTTTTGGTTGAAGATATCCTGTTCCTCCTCACGGCATGATATGCTGAGACCAATTGTCCAGACTTCAAATTGAATGCTACAAAGAGAAGAAAAATCTAGGATGGACTCCAGAAGGGTCATAATTAGACATCAACTCGAGGAAGGCATCTTAAGATCATAGGTTTAAAACCGGAAAGAACTTCAGATGTCTCCTAATCCAACCCTTCATTTTTCAGATGAAGAAATCAAATAACAGAAATCAAGTGACCTGTCCAAGGTGACACAGAGAGCAAATTAGAGGGCTGGGTTTCCAACCAAAGTTCTCTCTCACTGAAACTATCATCCTTGTCATTGTAGTAGGATGAACTGAAGTCATATAGGGAAAAAGAACAGAACCAGTCTAGGGAATATAATCTGAGTCAGAATTAGGAAAGACAATTACTAAACCAGATTCCTAAATCCAAAGCTGGGACATTTGTCATAGTGGATAGAGAGCCAGCCTCAGATGGCCACAGCTTAACTCCCTTCTCTACCAAATATTGATTGTGTAACCCTTAACTTTTCAATGCTCCAGATGATAGTCTAAGACAATAAATCACACGGCAGTTTCTGATTTACATTGGTATAGGGAGTTTCTTCACCTGTGAGGCCACTATTCTGATAAAGTTATACATCACAGTAGGGAGAGAGAGAGGGGAAGAGAGAGAAAGAGAGAGAGACAGAGAGATAGAGACAGAGACAGGGACAGAGAGAGACAAACACAGAGAAACAGAGACAGAGAGAGAGAGAAAGAGAGAGAGAGAAGAAAGAAAAAAGGTTGTCAAGTCAAGAAAGAGAAGTCTTAATGGGAGTAGTGAAAACCAGATTATCAGGACAACATCAAAGGGTTAATCTAAGAAGAATTTTAGGACTCCTCAGGGAGGATCACTAACAATAGTCTAATGGGTACCAGAGAACCCAGGATTGAAATGTGGCTGCTGTGCTGAAGGCATAGAAAGAATGAAGCCAAAAAGAGCTCAGGAGTCTAGTAAAGCAGTCAAGAGACCAAGCTGTTGTTGATAGTGAAAGGTATCCTTTGATCTCCCAGGCCCTGATGCTAATTCAATGAGAGGCAGCCTTTAGCATCATCTAAATCTAACCTCTGAAAATAAATCAAAATTTATGGACTCCTCCTTCATTTGAGAAACAGTTGAGCCTCACTGATGCCTTCCAATTTTGGAATCATAAGCTTTTACTTTTAATAGATGATATGCCATCATAAGCAGGAGCTTTGTGGTGTGAAATAGAAATATAAAAATAAATAAAATTTAAATATCATTACATGCTTGTGATTGCAAGATGTTGGGGGTTTTTTAGCCAATTTTACCAAGAGGGGAAAATACTTAGGTCTAAAGACATTTGTTGCTGTTTTTTCATACTCACAAACCTGAATATTCCATTCTTTGGCTCTATGCCTTACCAATTTCTGTTAAAAGACAAAAAAAAAATCCTTTCTTCTAAAAATAATGCTTTTGCCATTTCAATCTTCAGAAAGGGACCTTATTTAACTCAGGGTTACTGCTATAATTTAAAAAAAAAAAATAAGAAGCTGCTTATTCAGCAGCATGATGTGGTAGAAAGAACAATGGATTTTGAGTCAAGAAACCTGGATTCAAATTCTACTTCTGCCATATCTTGATGCTTTAAACCACTAGACCTCTGCTTCCTCATCTATAAAATTAGAGGATCATATTAGTTAATCTGCAAGATTTTTTCTAGCTTTAAAAATCCTATAATCAATTTGCGTGTAAAATATAATTTATTTCAGCCTCTTCTGATCCCAGTTAATCCTAGACTAGAATTCAAGATACAATATAGGAATCAGACATAATATGTGATGTATGTTTTTCCTCTCCTCTCTCCATCTCTCTCTCTTTCTCCCTCTCTTCCTCTTTCTTTCCTTCTTCCCCTCCCTCTCCCTCCCTCCCTCCATACCCTAATTGATGGAACAAATTAAATCCACCGATCAGGCCTTTTTTCACCTTTAATATAATTCCAGCTGGTTGTACCATTCAGTTTTAGTCCAAAGAAAGATGTTAGCATGGTTTCCTTATTTCCATATGATATTGACATTTGGGTAAATTAATTGCAAAGCTGTCTTCAGAGAAGGGTCAGATTAATCCTTGTCTACAGCTAATTGGATGGGCAGCTAAATGGTCCAGTAGATAAAGTGCCAGGTCTTGAATCAGGAAGACTAATCTTCCTGAGCTCAAATCTGGCCTCAAACACTTAACTCAGCTTACCTCAGTTCCTTCATCTCTAAACTGAGTTGGAGAAGGAAATGACAAATCCCAAATGGGATCACAAAGAGTCGAACGTGACTGAAAAATGACTCAAAAATAACAACAACAACAACAACAAAGCCAATTGTGTATTTACCCGGTGGCCTGTGAGGTGAAATGCATTTTTTTATAATTGATAGTGTAGGAGGAAAAGTAATACAAAAAAAAATATCAAAGGGTTTAACATACCTATTAACTCTGTTGGTCCTGGAATTTGTCTTGCCATGTACAATCACAATATTATAAATTTAGAGCTATAAAGAATCTTAGAAACTATCTAGTCCAACCCTCTCATGTTACAGATGAGGAAACTGAGGACCATGGAGATTAAGCAATGTACCCAAGGTCATGCAAGTAGTAAGCATCAGAGACGGAATTTGAATCTTGGCCTTCTGATCTCAGAGCTAGAGCTTCTTCCACTATATCAGACTGCCTCCCATTATGTTTCCTTGGTTAAAGTTATCTAACGAGGAGACTGTTGCAATAACCCAGGCAAAAAGTGATGTGTGAATCAATGGCATGTACAACACATTGCTAAAGTCCGTGGTTTGGGATAGGAGAGAATAGTGACCATTTCTGAGAATCCATCCCTTGGTAAAGAGAGGAATGAATTTAGATTGGGCATTGGAACTAATGGAAGATGTAGTGGCAGAGGTGTGACTGTTTGCTGTCTGCATTTCAATGACATTTCAAGGATCTGTATGTGTTTATATAACCCAGGATTCTATCCAGGTTACACATATGTGGAAGAAAAACACTTAGAGATCAACTGTCCTTTCCATGTAGAAAGATGATGGGATGATAACACAACGGAACTGGCTGCTTGAGCTCATTAAGGTATTTATTGCCATATCTCATCCTGCCCTCTAAAACTGTCAGATGAGCAAAACGTAATTATCTATGCACAGAATGTGAGGGATTGTGATAATGATTGGGGCTGACTTTTGGATTCTTACATTTTGGGCAATGCATGTAATTAAAATGTCTGCTGTAACCAAACGTTCATCAAGAACCAAAAGGAATTATAGCCTCCTTTGCCTCTAATCCAAACCATCCTTACGCCAAATTCACATGTTCAGAGTCAACAGTGACTGTTTCACAGATTTTGGTCCAATTACTGCTATGTTCACTGGTAGTATACCAAAATGAACAATTATTAGATGGGGAAATGATTGTTGGAAAAATTATATTTTTCCAAAACTATTCCAAAAATTATATTTTTCCAAAAAAAAAAATAATTGTTGGAAAAGGAGATTTTCCTCCCAATGGAAGGGGAATGTCTTATATTTAAAAATGCTATAGGAGTGGATCTGTAATCTCACCAATGTGACTATTTCCAACAACAACAACAATAGTTTACAATTAGGTTGTACTTTGAGATTTGTATCCCTCACAACGAACCGATGAAGTAAGTGCTATAATTACCCCCTTTTTAGAAGTGATTCAGCAGAAGCTCCAAGTCAACAAGCAAGTTAAGAAACATTTATTAATCCAGACATGGTGATAAGTGATAGAAATGCAAATTCAGACTGAAAGAAAGACAATCCCTGCCCTAAGGAAGCTTACATTCTTCACATAAAAGAAAGCTGAAAAGCGAGATGGGGATGAGGGAAGAGAAGAAGATACCCTCTGGATGGGGAAGAAAGTAGAGGAAGTCCAGAGAATCATGGCAGCAGGCTGGAGAGGTTAAGAAAGATGCCCAAAGTCACATACCTCATGAATGTTTAAGGCAAGATTTGAACCCAAGTCTTGATTCCAAACCCAACACTCTATTCACTATGTCAACATACTTCCCCAGCAAAGCAGATCCCAACCCATCTGTGCCTATCCAATTTGTCCTATGCAACTCTTGTACATGGCCTCCCACAAGTTGACTATAGTGTACAACCAACATGCTAGAGTTCTTTCTTACATTTTCTTTATGTCTCATGGGTACCAATGGACATGAAAGCAGTTCATGAATCCGCCCCTGGTAGCAAGGTGGCAAAGTGAATACAGCAATGGACTTGGAGTCAAAAAGACCTAAGTTCAAATTATGCCTCAGATACTTATGAACTATGTGACCCTGGGAAAATCACTTAATTTCTCTGCCAGCTTTAGTTTTCTCATCTGTAAAATGGAGATAGTAATAACACCTAATGCCTAGAGTTATTATAAAGCTCAAATGACATAATAAGTGTAAAGCACTTTGCAATTTTTAAGTGCTATATAAATGTTAGTAGTATTATTATTAGCTGAGTGACTGGCTGATCTTTTTTTTCTAATCATACATTTCTATATCGACATCTTTTGCACCACTTCTATGTGATTCCTTATAAAGTGTATATCAGCCTGCTCATGCCTCCAATGCCCTTGGAAAGGGATAACTAATATAAAGTGTGTAAACTGTAGCTCTTTCCCTCTGCTTGGTAAAGGTTCTTGGTACAGGAAGTCAGGATCATGAATCTGGGGCGGGGGCAGAGAAGGTCACTTAAGGAGGAAAGGGGGCAATATTTTTTTATCCTTAATGCCCAACTCAAAGAAATTAGAACACATTAAATAAATCATCAAAAAAGATAAAATCCCCAAGGTTCTAGTAGAGGGCTAGACAGTAACAAAAGGCTGCTAATAAGGACGGCAAAGTCTTAATATAACTTCCTGCTATACTTTCAAAATTATAAAATGATTTATAACATGAGAATAATATGGCATAAAATGCAATCTTATTAACTTTACAGTATCTAATTCCTGAATAGCTATACTATGCCTAGCTAGCAGCCTCTGGGGGCTAATTCAAAAGCACAGTGTTTAATTTGAGGGAGAAGGAGAGAGTGTACCATACAAGACCATCATTTTTCTTCATATTATCACCATTTTAGCCAGCTCTGCAGTAGTTTTAGTAGAAGGAAATAGAAATAGCATTATTTGATTCCCAGGAGAGAAAATGCCCAAGGGAACAAAGTCCTCCTAGAATTTTTTTCTCTTATTACTGGCAGCCCATCTCAAGTGAACACTGAGTGGTTCTAGAGAACCCACAAGTAGTTTAAAGGAGAAAAAAGCAGGGGAAAACTGTTTCCAACAGGTCCGACATTACAGAAGGGCCAGGATTCAAAATCTTGGCAAGACATTTGATTCCTGGAAAGAAAAATGGGAATTATACTCTTTGGAGTTAGTACCTCTGCTACTGCTAAGTCGAGTCCATTTAATTTCTGTCAGAACAAATATATTGAGCTGAATTAGTAGCAGGACAAAGACAAATGGCTTCAGTTTGGCAAGATTAGCATGGCGATGAAAACTAGAGAAGGTATCTACTTAGTCAATGTGTTTCAGAGAAGTTACGTGTAAATTAAGTTTTTGTATGTTGCATTAGTTCTTTAAGTATACTGAGGGAATTTCATGATTTAATCCCTTGATGTATCTTTCCACAGAGTACAGGATCGTTTTGTAATACAAGTAATCACAACATAGGTTCAATTTCAATAATTTAACAAATTGATGAAAACCCTACTGTGTGCAAGACTCTGAGAATACAAAAGCAAAAATGCAATAGTCCTTACCTTCAAAGAGCATGCAGTCACCTTTTGGGGGAGGGAGGCAAGAAATAAACCATGTAGACAGTACGGAGGGAAAAGCTCTGGATTTATAGCCAGAAGGGCTGAGTTCAAATCCTGTTTCTGGCATATACTACCAGTGTGACCTTAGACAAATCACTTAATTTTCTGGGCCTCAGTTTTCTCATCTAGAACACAAGGATGTTAATCTAGATGATCTCAAAAGTCTCTTCTGGCCATAAATCTGTGATTTTATGATCCCAAATAAATATAAAGTAAACTCAAAATAATTTTAAGTAAGAGATCATACTAACAACTAGGGGGGATGAAGAACACCTGAGATAGGAGGCTGTACCTGAGACAGGTTCAGAAGAAAGCTAAGGAGTCAGAGAGGTAGAGATAAGGTAGGAATGCATCCCTGATATAAGAGACCATCTAAATAAAAGCACAGAAGTGGGTGTCAGGCCATGTACAGGGAATAGTTAGCAAGCTCCTCCAATTAAAATGAAAGCTTATGAAGGAAAATAATATGAAACAAGACTAGAAGCCATATTATTTAAGGTCTTAAAGACTAGGCTTTGGATTTTTGCAGTTTTCCTAGAAGCAGCAGGCATCCGCTGAAGATTTTTTGAGCATGAGGGTGACCTGGTTAGATCTGTGCTTTAGAAATATGAATTTTGTGTGGAAGATGCATTAGAGAAGGGAAAAGCTAACCATTAAGCTATCACAATAGTCCAAATGAGAGGTACTACAAACTCAAATAAGGATAAAAGTTATATGAATTGAAAGACACAAACAGGAAATATTCTCTAGAGGTAAAATCAATAGTACTTTGCAACTGACAGATATGGGTATGAGCAAGATGGAAAAGTTCAGAATGTTTTTAGGATGAAAATAGGAATGAATGGAAAGACAGCAATGCCCTTAATAAAAGCAGGGAACCAAAATTTACAGGATGCAGCCAAAGCAATACTGAGGGGGAAATTTATATCTCTAAATGCATATATCAATAAAAGGGAGAAAGAGTAAACCAATGCATGCAACTAAAAAAATAGAAAAAGAACAAATTTTAAATTCCCAATTAAACACCAAAATGGAAATCCTGAAAATCAAAGATGTTAACAAAATTGAAAGTAAAAAACCATTGAACAAATAAATAAAAGTAGGAGCTTGTTTTATGATAAAACCAACATAATAGATAAACCAGTGGTTGATTTGATTTTTAAAAAGAAGAAAACCATTACTAGTATCAAAAATGAGAAGGGTGAATGTACACCAATTAAGATGAAAGTAAAGCAATTAGTAGTAGTTATTTTGTCCAATTGTATGCCAATAAATCTGACCATCTAAGTGAAATGGATGAATATTTACAAAAATATAAAGTGCTCAGATTAACAAAAGAAGAAATAGAACATTTAAATAATCCCGTCTTAGAAAAAGAAATTGAACAAGCCATCAATGAGCTCCCTAAGGAAAAATTCCCAGAACCATATGGATTCACAAGTGAATGCTACCAAACATTTAAGAAACAATTCCAATACTATAAATAAATATTTTAAAAAACATAGGTAAAGGAGTTCTAACAAATTCTTTTTATAACATAAATATGGTTTTGATGCCTTCACCAGGGAGAACAAGAACAGAGAAAGGAAACCATAGAACAATTTCTTAATGAATATTGGTGAAAAAATTTTAAATAAAATACTAACAAGGAGATTGCAGCAATATCTCACAATGACCAGGTGGGATTTCTACCAGGAACGTTAGGCTGGTTCAATATTAGGAAAACTAGCAGCATAATTGATCATATCAAAAACAAAAATAAGCATATGATTATGTCAATGGATGCAGAAAAAGCCTTTGACAAAATGCAACACCCATTCCTAATAAAAACTCTAGAAAGCACAGGAATAAAGTGAGCCTTTCTTAAAATGGCAAATAGTACCTAGCTAAAACCAAAAGCAAGCATTATCTATAAGGGGGATAACCTTGAAGTTTTCCCAGTAAGATCAGGAATGAAGCAAGGATGTGCATTATCACCACTATGATTCAATATTGCATTAGAAATGTCAGATATAACAATAAGACAAGAAAAAGAAATTGAACAAATAAGAATTGGCAAGAAGGAAACAAAACTATCACTTCTTTGCAAATGATAGATGGTATACTAAGACAATGCTAAAGAACTAAAAAAAAAACTAGTTGAAACAATTAACAACTTTAGCAAAATCACAGTATATAAAATGAATCCACAAAAATCATCAACATTTCTATATACTACCAACAAAACCTAGCAGCAAGAGATAGAAAGAGTAATTTCATTTAAAATAACTGCAGACAATATAATGTAGTTGGGAGTCTAGTTGCAAGGACAAACCCAGGAGCTATATGAACACAATTATAAAACGCATCCACACTAATAAAGACAAATTGGAACAAATGGAGAAATGTTAATTGCTCATGGGTAGGCCAAGCCAATATAATAAGAATAATCATTTCACCTAAGTTAATTTACTTAGTCAGTGCCATACCAATCAAACTACCAAAAAAGTGTAGAGTTAGAAAAAAATAGCAAAATTCATCTGGAAGAACATAATGTCAATAACATCAAGGAAATTTTTTAAAAATGTGAAGGAAGGTAGCCTAGTAGTATCAGATTTCAAACTATATTACAAAGGAGTAATCATCAAAACAATCTGGTACTGGCTAAGAAATAGAGTGGTATATCAGTAGAATAGATTCAGTACACCATACACAGTAGTAAATGACTACAGTGATCTATTGTTTAATAAACCTGAAGATCCAAGTTTTCAAGGTAAGAACTTATTACTTTTCAAAAATTGCTGAGAAAGCTGGAAAGCAGTTAGCAGAAAGTAGGCATAGAACAACATCTCACATCGTATATCAAGATAAGGTCAGAGTGTATGAATGATTTAGACATAAAGGATGATATCATAAGTAAATTAGAAGAGCATGGAAAAGCGCACCTGTCAGATCTATGGATAATTTATGACCAAATAAGAGATAGAGAGAATCATGGGAAGTGAAATGGATGATTTTGATTACATGGAGTTAAAAAGCTTTTACACCAACAAAACTAATGCAGCCAAAATTAAAAAGAAAACAGGAAACTGGGAGGAAACTTTTATAGCAAGTTTCTCTAATAAAGGCCTCATTTCTCAAATATATATGGTACTGAGCCAAATTTATAAAGAGGAGAGCCATTCTTCAGTTGATAAATGGCCAAGGGATATGAACAGGCAGTTTTCAAAAGAATAAATCAAAGCTATCAATAATCACAAGAAAAAATGCTCTAAATGACTACTGATTAAAGAAATATAAACTAAAACAACTCTGAGAGATACCACCTGACATCTATCAGACTGGTTAACATAACAGAAAAGGAAAATGACAACTGCTGGAGGTGATGTTGAAAAATTATGACACCAATGCACTATTGGTGAAGTTATGAACTAGTCCAACCATTCTGGAAACAACTTCGAGCTATACCCAAAAGGCTTTGTGCATGCCCTTGAACCTAGCAATACCACTATTTGGTTTGTATCCTGAAGAGATCAAAGAAAAGGAAAAAAGCACCTAATTGTACAAAAAAACCATGTATAGCAGTTCTTTTGTAGTAGCAAAGAATTAAAAATTGATTGGATGCCCATCAACTGGGGAATGGCTGAACAAGTTACGGTATATGATTGAGATGGAATACCATTGTGATATAAGAAATGATGAGCAGGATGGTTTCAGAAAAACTTGGGAAGATTTATATGAACTCATGAAATGAGTTACAAGGAAAATATTGTACACAGTAATAGCCACAACTCTGAAAGACTTAGCTACCTTGATAAGTATATAATATATATATATGTGTGTGTGTGTGTGTATGTGTGTATACACATATATGTATCAATATATATGCATATACACATACATATATATATTGTCACTTCCCAATGCATTATCTTCAATAGACCTCTCCTTTGTAGCAAATACAAAGTTAAACAACACTAATCAACACCCTACCACATCTGAAAACATATGCCTCATTCCCTCCCTGCCAAGAGAAAGAAGGATGGTTCACCATTAGTCCACTGACATCGCAATCTATACTATATAAATGGAGCTAAAACTAGAGAAAGGTTACCAAGGCATTGCTCAAGGAGTGGAATTTGGCAGCACTGTCCAGGGGCTTCTTTTCTCTCCAGGCCATCTAGTCCCCAGCAGTTGGAGGCTGGCCCAAGGTCACAATTCTTCTCCACTCACAGTGTCCAAGAATGCAATTCTTTCCCAAGTAGTCAATTCCAAAACCTGCATAGTAACCTCATAATATCACTGATGGATTTCCTTTGCTCATAGTCACACCACAAGTGAGATCCCACCTACTTACCCTAGAACAAAAATTGCTAGTAATGACTTTGCATATTCCCCCAGCCCCATTCTATATACTTTCTCCCAACTAGTCTATCATTCCATAAAGTAGAAAACTACTGAGGTCAATGAATTGCATCTAGACCCTTAGGAAACTATCAAAATGAATTCATTCTGTTCTTAGAACAATTCATCAAATCATTCATATTTACTAAATCTGTATTGTGTTCTAGGTGTAACAAGAACACAGAATTTCAAGACATGCTCCCTGATCTCCCCCTGTTTATGGTCTAAATAGAGGAGATAAGAAGCAAATTACCTAAGATATACAGGAAGTAGAGTATAGAAATCTATCCTGCCCTACAGGAAAATTGAAGGGGAAGGGGATAAGAGAAGGGGGAGAGAGATAGAAGGGAGGGCAGATTAAGGCAAGGGGGATACAGAATGCATGCCATCTTGGGGTGTGGAAGGAATGAAATAGGGAGAAAATTTGGAACTCAAAATCTTGTGGAAATGAATGTTGAAAACTAAAAATAAATAAATTAATAAAAAATGTTTTAAAAGAAACAAATTATCTATTATATAAGGTAAAATATAAAAGCACAGTAAGAGAAGTAAAAAAAAATTACTATATTTCGGAAAAGTGAGCTTACAGTCATGGTGGGTTCCTACAACAGAGAAGGCTTTTTGGAGAAGGTATTGGTTGTTTGAGCTGGGCCCTGAAGGATGAAAAGGAATTAGACAAGTGAAGGTGGAGGGATGGATATTCCAGCAAACTCTAGAAAAGCAGGCAGGGTTTACTCAACCTATCCTCCAGATTAAAGAATCCAAAAGTTTGGTTTTCAATCATTTATGCCTTTTTCAAGATGATCACTTAAATTGTAGGTCCTGAAACTGAATTGAATAACATGAGGAAAACCTGACCAATGCTGAGCAAGAAATCCTGCACTTTAAAGTATATATACTTCCTTCATTTCATGGGTTACTAAAACCAAATAGTTTATCTTTGAAGAGCAATCTACTAGTGACAAGTATCTAGGTACTAGCCCTTGAATGAAATTACATGTTGCCAGAGCCATATTCAAAAGTCTTTCCAAATTTGGTAGAATTTGCCAGAATGTATCATCTGCCTCAGAGCCTTTTAGAACCCAGAATCACCTCCATGCTATAATTAGAGAAGGAGCTTGCGGAGCACATGAGACCAGAATACTACAACATCAAAAGGTGTGGACACATGGAGATTGTACCTTTGGAGGTATATTCCCTCATAATGATCACAGTGATGCATGCTTTGAAGTAAGGAAAAGAAAAGAATAAGTATTTATTACAGTGCATCCTTTGTGCCAGGCATTGTGCTAAGCATTTCTCACAAATAGCTTCATTTGATCCTAACAACCCTGCAAAGTAGGTGCTAATATAATCTCCTTTTTTTTACAGTTGCTGAAATGGAAGCAAACAGAGGTTAAGTCACCTGCCCAGAGTCACACAGCTAGTAAATGTCTGAGGCCAGATTTGAACTTAGGTCTTCCTGACTTTAGACCCAATTCACTATTGACTGCACCACCAGCTCCCTTGCACATTCTTTATAGCTATATGACTGCATTTTAACAACACCACATGATTATTTCAGATTAAATTCTAGTTATCAAGATCCTTTCATCCAACTCCCGATATGTTTCTAACCTAGTTCACATAACTAGTTATAATCTAGCCTATGTTCAAATATAAGATAAAATCAAACTTATGGACACAACCTCTGGTTTTCTTGGTATAGGGAACACCCAGCAAGTAAACTCCTTCTACCAATAGAAAGCAGCACTCCTTCTGTCATTTATAGTCTTAGAGTCTTATGGAGCACTGAGAAGTTATGAGACTTGCCCAGGATTACATGGCCAATATGGGACAGAGTTGCTCCTGCTTCTGAGACCAACTGTCTATTTCACTATGCCAAGCTGTCTTAAATGTATGCATGTAGACTTCATCCAAATTGTCTGGATTTGGACATACTAAATTTTATTGCCAACATGTTTGATTTCTTATGTTAGAAATAAGAAAACAGAAAGTTGGTTTTGCAATCAGGAAACTCTGGGTTTAATTCCTACCTCTAACAGAAGCTGTTTGGCCCTGGAGAAGTGACTTAATCCCTTAGTGAGTGCCTCCAGGAAATTCTCTAAGACTATAGAGAACTGAGCTACACTGGTGAATGGATTTCTATATGAGGAGTTCCTTAAACCAGTAAAATCACAAATACAGAGAGGGTTCACACCATGGGAGGTAGAAGGCAGTCTGAGCTCCAGTAAACAGAGACTACCATTTGTAGTTGATCTGGACTGTATCAACAGGAATGGGGGACAGAGTCAGGTAGTACTGTCTAACAGCTGGCTTGCTAGGAGAAAAAATAAAAATTTATGAACACAAAAAAAAATAGTTGTGAGGATATGTATTTATACATTATGTACACTTGCACACATATGTGTATATGCATATATGTGCACATGTGTATATATAGGTACACTGTGTACATGTGTCTATACATACATGCACATGTATATAAATAATATGCTTTATATTATATGTGCTCTTGTATATATATTATTATAGTACATATATACACACAGAGTATATATGAATACACATGTGTATAGGGGTATGTACAGCCTAGATATATATATATGCATCATATGAATGTATACATTGTGTGAACATGTATGTGCATACACATACATGTGTTATATGAATATTCTTCTATGATATATACATACATGTCTACCTTTGTAGGCATATATTTACATATATATTTATAGACATGTACTTATACACAGATACACAACAGGTATATATGCATATAAACCCCTACACATATATTATACATATATAAATGATTTTTTGAAACTTCTAATGGTAGTTGTCAAATCCTTCCAACTTGTGTTCTTATTGAACTTAAAAGAGCAAGCATTTCTCCTCCACATAATTAATAGAAATACCAAGAAGTGAGCTGTAGCTGTGTAACTTTCCAAGACTCCTTCCTCAGAGATTTCATATGCACCCACTTTCAGCGCTGTGCTATTTATAACTATTCTTTACTTCTGATCTTTTATCTCATGCAAATCAGGTCTTATAATATCAATATATATGAGATTTGCCTCTGATACAAAGAGATTCAGTTTTTCACAAAAACCATGATTTTAGAGTTATACCTAGGATATTCTAGGTTGTGCAAATCTTCATTTTCATAATGTGATCCAGGTTTTTTTTTCTAGTTCTTAGAAAATTTCATAGTTGCTGTTTTATCTCTCCTTCTGAAAAATAGTTACACTGAACTAAACTTTATATTTTCAAAAGTTTATCATATTTAACACTATTTGGAATAAAAATATTAAAAATCATAATTAATCATAATAATAATAGGTAGCATTTGTGTAATACTTTAAGGTCTACATAGCATTTTACAATATTATCTCATTTGATTCTCACAACTACCCTGAGAAGTAGGTGCTATTATTGTCCCAATTTTTACAGAGAAACTGATGCAGACAGAGGTTAATGCCCAGGGTTACAGAACTATGAAGTGTCTGAGGCCAAATATGGATTCAGGTCTTCTTGATTCCAGGTCTGGTATTCTATTCACTGCACCATCAAACTGCTTCTACAACTTATCAAGACTTCCTACATCTTTGATTGTCTACTTTTATTTCTCTTTTTAGAAATTCTAACATTTACCCTTTTCAAGTCTTTGAAAGCTACCAGTTCCCCATGAATTGTCAAAAATAATTGCTACTAGATTTACAGTGACTTCACCCAAAGGCTTATGTGCCCTAGGATATGGTAGCTATACGTTTGAAAGTATTTCATTTATTTCTGAAAGCATGGACGGATGTTTCCCTCTTGTAATATAAGTGCAAACCACTCATACCAAGTACTGCCATCTAGAAGTTTTATATCATGGTCCCTCTTTTTGTTTTTGAGAAGAGAAAAAAGTCAGAATACATACTAAAAGCTTTTCTTTTTAAGCATCATTTATTACAAACACCCTCATTTAACAAATGGGCATTATTTTTCTATTGAGTTTATGCCGTATACATTAAGGACACTGAGAACTAATAAGAGAAATGTAAATTAAAACAACTCTGAGTTTTCCCTTTGCACCCATTAGATTAACAAAGATGACAAAATTCGGCAAATGTTGGAGAAGCTCTGGGAGGACACTAATACACTGTTGGTGGGTAACTGTGGATTGGTCCAACCATTCCAGAAAATTACTTTGGATTCTATCCAAAAAAAGTGGCTAATTTTTACTAACTACTGCACATAGACTTTGACTCAGAGATACCATTACTAGACATTATACACCCCCAAAGAGGTGCAAGATAATGGAAAGAATCAATATGCACAAATATATTTACAAGAGCGTTTTTTATTGAAACATCAAATAGGAAATGACTCAACTATTTGGACTATACTAATGTAATAGAATATTTTTGTCCTCTAAGAAAAAAAGCAAATTCAAAGAATTTGGAAAATTTTTGGAAAATATATATAAACTGATACCAAACTAAATAAGTAGAACCCAGAGAATAAATTTCAAAGAATGGGTAATGAAATATGCTTTTTGTTTCTCAACAAAGAGATGATGCAATAGAGTTGCAGAATGAGACATAACAGCCAATGTGTTCACTTGTTTTCCATGACATTTATTTTTATAAAAGAATTGAGGGAATTGGGGCATAAAAATTAGATGAGAAGTAGATAAAATAAATTAACATAAAAATAAGAATAAATAAAAGAATTCATAAAAACAACAATAAAAATTTAAAATGCACAGAGGAGAGCAAAATTACTTCAGAAGAGTACAGAGAAACAAACTGACAATTTTGTTGCCACCTTCTTAAATTCATACACTTTCTTAGACAAACTATAACTGAAATTCACAATTTCCTATAAGAAATAACATTAAGAAAGTTGGAAATTCTTTATATGAAAAATCAAATAAGCAAATAAATTAGCGGAAAATATCCTTTTCTGTGCTTTTTTAAAATTGCATCTTTTGCCACATTCATTTTGAGTTGATAAAGGTACACGAGCCAGGTCAAATCCCTTACCAGCTTGCTTCTTTAACGGAACAGATTAACTAAAGGATTAGTAGCACCTTTTAATAAGTGACATAGTGAACAAGAGTACCAACTTCTGGTCCAGTTTTTTGTTTTGTTTTTTGCTTTACATAATGGATAGTGTTAGACTTGGAGTTGAGCCAACCTGAATTCAAATCCTGTCTTTGATGCTTAGCAGCTTTTTTGACCAGAGGCAAAACGTTTACACTCTTTATGCCTCAGCATCCTTACTAACGATAATTATAGTTCCCGCCTCACAAGGATATTGTGAAATTCAAATGAGTCAATGTATTAAAGCACCAGGCAAACTTTGAAGCATCACAGAAGTAGTAGTATTACTTATTTCACATTAATTATTTAATTAATTACTAATTAATAAATTATAAAATTTTCTAAACTTTCACTGGTGTAAGAAACTCTTAGTATATAATCCCCATCTGCTGCCACAGATTGGCAAACATCTCTTACAGTCTAATGAGCTGCATGGGACCTTGAGAGATTGAGTGACTTAGTCACATTCATGTAGCCAGTATGTGTCAGCGGCAAGATTTGAATGCAGGATGTCCTGACTCCAAAGCTTGGCCCTCTGTGCATTACACCATATTGCCTCCCATCATTATCATTGTTGTGTCCTGCACATAATAGGCACTTAATTAATGTCATTCTTTTTATTGTCATTATTAGAAATCAGAAGTCCCTTTCTGTGTCTTGACAGTAAGCAAGGAACACCCAGGAACACCAGGACATAGTAAAAGAGGGAATTTAGGTATTTTAAATCACTTCTGTCTCATTTTCTAACCTCAATCTCACATTCAGTCCTGATCAAGGAGCAACGCAAAGATCCACCGCTGATGAGAGGATTAACCTCAACATCCAAGAGAGATGCTGTTACTTTAATCCTCCTCTTTCTGCATTCTACAGCATTGCTTTTTTCAAACGACTGGGTCACTGGTGAGAAGAGGAAGTATAATACTGAGACTCTGGAAATCTAGTGTAAAGACTCCACCTGGTGGTGGATACTTATGTTCTTCATCCTCAAAGATATCTGAAATTCATTTTTCTCCCATGGGCATATTTAGCACAATATAAGGAAGAGACTGCAAATTAATTTACCTGTTTATATTTCCACTTTTGCCACTCCCTCATATTGTCTCTAAAAGAGAAATGTTTATATATACTATGAAAGAAAAAGAACAAATACAAGGCTCTAAAATTCTGAGCTTGATCTAAGGAGTATTGTTGCATACCTGTTCTGGGCACGATGTTCATTCTTGCTGTATGCAATGGCCATTTTTCAGCCTCTGTCCATTGTGACCTCTTCCAGTCCACAACATAGTGACCTATCTGTTCCTTGAAATTCCCCTCATTTGTCTCCAGAGCTCCAATACACTCCTAATTTTCCTTCTGTTTCTTTTGCTGACTCCTTCCTCTCATCCTCTAAATGTTGATCTACAATAGGGCTCTGCTCTGGACCCTCTTTTCTTCTTTCTATACTCCCTCAGTGAGGTCAACTAGTAACAAGGCTTCAATCATTATTTCTGTACATCACTCTCACAGCTACATTACTAGCCTTATCTATCTCACCTGAACTCTAGTCCCATAGCGCAACCAACACAAGACTTCTTCCCTTAGAAGTCCCCTAAAACTCAACATGTCCAAAAACTAGATTTATCTTCTTTATAAAAACTACTCCCTTTGCCAACACCCAGATTCCATCAGATATGAATAAGTATTTATGACGTTTATTATGTGTAAAGTCCTATACTAAATTAAATCACCTTGTTTCAGCTTTCTAGTCTAGAAATCTTAGAGTCATCTTCAACTTTTCTCCTCCTATTCATTGTCTATAATTAATCTGCCACCATGTACTATCATTTCTTTCTTTATATGTGCCCACTGCATTTGCTTATTTCTGCTCATTCCTATTTTAAAAAATATCTAAAATTAGGCCCTCTTCATCTCACTTCTGGATTACTGCAATAACTCACTTGCTATTCTCTCTACCTCTGGGTTTTCCCCTTTCCAATTCATCCTGAGTACCACTGTCACAACTAATGTTTCTAAAATACTGCTTTTATCATGTCACTTCACTGATCAAAAATCCACAAATGGCTCCCTGTTGCTTATTCTCTTGCCTGGCACCAACCCCCTTCCGACCTAAACAAAATTACGTCCTACCTGTTGAGACTGCTCTCCCTCTTCAAATATTATGCTCAGACTCACTTAAATGGCTTTATTCATGCTGTGCCCCCTACCTAAAATGTCTTTCCATTTACCCAAGGACCATCTATGTCCTCTGTGAGGACTGCTTGGGTGACCCAACCCTCAGACCTTGTTCTCTCAAGCCCTATTGCACATGTAGCCAAAGCCTCCCCCACCAAAATTAGAAATAAGAGACACATAAAAGCCTCAGAAGTTCCCATCTTGTTGAGAAAATATAAAATGCATTATAAAATTTGCTTCAAACCTAACTCAGACTTCATAAAACCTTTAAGTTGGAAAGGACCTTATAGCTCAGTCAGTATGACCCTTACCCAAATTTTAAATCTCATCTATGATAGCTCTGATAGTCATCCAGGATCTGCTTTAAGAAATTTAGTAAAAGGCTGGAGTAGAATATATTATGCATCAGCTGAAGTAAAAAAAAAATCAGGGGTAGCAATCCTGATCTCAAACAAAGCAAAAGCAAAAATAGATTTAATTAAAAGAGATTAGGAAGGAAACTATATCCTGCTAAAAGGAACCACAGACAATGAAATAATATCATTACTAAACATATATGCACCAGGTGGTATAGTATCCAGATTCTTAGAGGAGAAGTTCAGGGAATTACAGGAAGAAATAGACAGCGAAACTATACTAGCGGGGGACCTCAACCTCCCCCTCTCTGAATTAGCTAAAGTAAACAAGAAAGAAGTTAAGGGGGTGAATAGAATTTTAGAAAAGTTAGATATGTTAGACCTCTGGAGAAAACTGAATGGGGATAGAAAGGACTATACATTTTACTCAGAGGTACATGGCACCTACACAAAAATTGATGATGTGGTAGGGCATAAAAATCTTGCAATGCAATGCAGAAAGGCATAAATATTAAATGCAGCCTTGTCAGATCATGATGCAATAAAAATTACATGTAATAAAGGGCCATGGAAAGATAGGCCAAAATTTAATTGGAAACTACATAATCTAATCCTAAAGAGTGAGAGGGTCAAACAACAAATCACAGAAACAATCAATAACTTCATCCAAGGGAATGACAATAATGAGACAACATACCAAAACTTATGGGACACAGCAAAAGTGGTTCTTAGGAGAAGTTTTATATTTCTAAATGCTTGCATGAATAAAATAGAGAAAGAGGAGATCAATGAATTGGGCATGCAACTAAAAAAGCTAGAAAAAGAACAAATTTAAAATCCCCAATTAAATAACAAATTAGAAATACTGAAAATGAAAGGAGAGGTTAATAAAATTGAAATCGAGAAAACTATTGAACTAGTAAATAAAACTAAGAGCTGGTTTTACAAAAAAAAACAATAAAATAAATAAACCTTTGGTTAATTTGATTTAAAGAAAGAAGAAAACCAAATTATCAGTATCAAAAATAAAAAGGGTGAATTCATCACCAATGAAGAGGAAATTAAAACAATAATTAGGAGCTATTTTGCCCAACTGTATACCAATAAATTTGACAATCAGTGAAATGGATGACTATTCACAAAAATATAAATTGCCCAGATTAACAGAAGAGGAAATAAAATACTTAAATAACCCAATTTCAGAAGACTTTGATAGACATCTCTTTTTAGTAATGCAAGGATCTAAGACAACTCCAAAACGCTCATGATGGAAAATGCTGTCCATATCCTGAAAAAGAACTATGGAGTCTGAATGCAGATTGCATTTAATTTGCTCTCTTTTTTTATTTTTTTGCTTCTTCTTTCTTGTGGTTTCTCCCTTTGGTTCTAATTCTTCTTTACAGCATGACTAATGTGAAAATAGGTTTAATATGAATATATGTGTTGAGCCTATATCAATTTACATTCCGTCTTGGGGTGTGGGGAGGGGAGAGATGGGGAGAAAATTTGGAACACAAAATCTTATGGAAGTGAATGTTGAAAACTAAAAATAAATAAATTTGTTATTTAAAAAAATAAATTCACTAAAGTAGAACTCCCTCTCTCCTAAGGTAATCAATTCCATTTACTGGCAGAACTAACCGATTTTCTTCGTCCATTCCATGTACTATTCCTAGTTCTATTCTCTGGAGCCAAGCACAGCAAGCCTAATTCTTCTTGGTACAGTGGGTAGAGTACCAAACCTGGAGTCAAAAAGATCTGAGTTCAAATCTAGGCTCAGACACTTATAAGCTGTATGATGCCGGGCAAGACATTTAACCTCTGCTTGCCTCATTCCCTCATCTGTTTAAAAAAAAAGGATAATAACAGCATCTACCTCTCAGGATTGTTGTAAGGATGAAATGATATAATAATTGTAAAGTGCCTTGTATGGTGCCTGGCACATAGTAAGTGCTATACAAATATCAGTTATTATTATTGTTATTATTATTCCATATGATAATCCTCTGAAATATTTGAAGAAAAGGATCATATCCCTCCATAAGTCTTCATTTCTACAGGCTAAATATGTGGTTCTTTCAATCAGAAAGTATGATGTAAAGTCACCTCATCATCTTAATGACTCTTCTCTAGACATGGTCCGGTGTATTAATTTCCCTTCTAAACAGGCAATGAAGACTTCTGAGCTCTGATCTACAGAGTGATCCATCATGACTTTGGAAGACTGATGATAAAGGATACATCTCAACCTGGCAAAGGTCTTAATCTAGAACCATGGAATTAGGCACACACATTCAGACACTGTCAATCTGCCAATTGTTTTGTTTTATTTAGTCTATTTGCTCTAAGGTATGGTGTCTACTTTGGGGGGTTGGGAGTGGAACTGGTTGGTAATGATAGAAATGCAAAAAGAAAAGATAGAAAGATTTTTACATGTAACTGGGGGAAAATTAAATTTAACATGATAGTAACAAAACTACCTTGATTATAGGTATCTCCTAAAAAATATTCTCTTGTGTATTTTTAAAATGTTTCATTAACGCTTTCTTTTCTTTTTTCTTTTTTAAATTTTTTTGGCATTTATTTAGTGTTTAATATGCACATAAAACCAAACTGCATATAACAGAATTCAATCAACCAATCAGCATTTATTAAGAAGTTAATACATGCCAGACACCAGGCTAAGTGCTGGGGATATAAAGAAAGGCAGAAACAGGACCTGCCCTCAAGGAATTTGTATTCTAATGGGGAGACAACCTATATGTATCTATTTATAGGTGGTGCTGTGGCCTGACACTATATCCACTGTGCTACCTAGTAGCCTAGCTATGTTCTAGTGCAATGCTAAGTGCTGAGGATACCAAAAAAAGAGAGGGAGAGAAAAGAAAAAAAGAAAAGCAAAAGATGGTCCCTATTCTCAAGCAGCTCACAGTCTAAGGAGTAACACAGCCTTCAAACAACTATGTACCAACAAGAAATAAAGCTTTCCCACTGAAAAATGGTCATGTAATTAACCAATAGAGTCACTCATGATGTTCTGTGATTATGTGATTGGCTCAGCTGGGTCACCTGAGAAATGGATTGTCATGTTTATGGCTCTTGTTCTTTGGCAAACACATAGGCAGAGTTAGTAAGGGGCAAGGAAAGCTACTCTGCTCAAAATCATTTCTTCCATACATTCTACCAACTACGAAGTAATCTTAGTTTAAAATTCCTTTTAAAAATACAGATGAGGAGGTAACATCTTATCACTGTAATGAGACATTCTACAAATCTAGTGGAAAAGGGAAGAGGAGGAAGAAATGATTTTGAAACTTAGGGCACATTAGAAAAATGGCAGCCTTGGGAGGGAATTGGAAGTTGGTAGACAGCGGGAAAGGAAGAGAGTTTGGAGACGGCAGGAATTCAGAAAGGAGGCACCAGATACCTGTGGGGTGGGGTGTATGGGGTGGTGAGGGAGGACCAGCACCTCTGGTGTGAGGGCTTACTGAGCCCTTTCCAGGGCTGCTTATCCACCTTTGGTGTCCACCTTCAACCAACTCTTACCTGTGGCTCCAACAAGCTTTGGCATGGTCAGCAGCCATAGCCTGTAAGCCATCTCAGCAGATGGGCTAAACTAGGTTTAGGGCAATTGACAGGCCTCTGTCCTCATGGTTCCTTAGTACTTGAACTCTGTCTTCACAGCAGTTTGTTTTTTTTTCTTTTTTAACATGGCAGTGCTGCATTTCATCTAGGATGTTAGGAGGTATTTTTCAATTCGATGTTCCTTCAAGAAGTTATCAATGGATTCCTTCTATTTTCACTTTCTCATCTTGCTCTTATACATCTAGACAGTATTCTTTTTTTCCTCTCAGAATACATTACCCACGTGTTTTGTTTGGTCATAGTTTTCAGGGAATCTAATAGTTCTTAAATCATCTTTCCTCAATCTGTTTTCTAAATTAGTTGTTTTTAATGGTAGGTAACATATATTCTATTTTTTTCACTATTGATTTTGTTATAATACGTCTGGTTTTATAAAACTACTGAGTTATATTTTGTTCCTTTTCGTTGTTCAAGGACTCCACCTCTTATGTAAGCTTTTCTACCACTTATTCTAAGCTATTTATTCCTTTTTCAATTTTATTCGTTTTCATATTTTATCTCATTTCTTTTCTTCCAATTATTCTTGGAAGCAGCTAGGTACAGCAGTGAATATGGACCTTGAGTCAGGAAAACATGAGTTTAAATCCTGCCTCAGACACTTATTAGCTGTGTTTCCCTGGACAAGTCACCGAACCTCTGCTTGCCTCTGTTTCCTCAACTATAAAACAGGGATAATAAAGCATCTATCTCCAAGGGCTGTTGTGAGGATAAAATGAGATATTTGTAAAGGACTTAGCAAATGCTTAGCATATAGTAGGCACTTAATAAATGCTTGTTTCCTTTCTTCTAGCCAATTCATCCTTCCTCTAATCTTCTGCTTGTATTTATTATGGTGTTACTCTCTTCTCGGTTTGCCTCATAGGCTTCTCTTAGGCCATAATATTTCTTCAATGCATTCTGAGTTTTCATCTGTTTACTCATATTTTTATTTTTGGGACATTAACTTTTTTCTAAGGCCAGATCCCTACCTTTCCCATGTTTAGGTCCTGTTTGGTCCTATCTCCTTTGTAGTTTCTATTCTGCTGTAAGCATGGATGGAGTGGGTAAGATTAGACCCCACTCTCTTCCATAATCCTTGGTTTCTTCTTCTGTCACTTGATAGCCCGATACAAGTATTCAGCCCATCTGTATCCTTTTCTCCTTGTACATCCCCAACTAGGTATTGATTCCTTCCCCTCCTGTGGCCCAGAAAACCCAAATCAGATGTCATGTTCCTCTTGGGCCTCCTGCAAACCCTCCTGGTATGGGCTATCCAAGCACTGGACTGGCCCTATCTGCTACTGTAGTGATGAGAAGAGTATTACCTTCAGGCCTCTTAGAGAGCCCCCTGTGTGCAAGGGTTGGGGAACAGTACTGTCCCTGTCTTCTACCATTGCTCCTACAGGACCCCTGGCTTCAGGCCTCTTAAGAGTCTTGGGCCCTTTTCCCCATTGTTGCTCTAACAATAGAGAAGAGAAACCACAGGCTTCAACCACTCTTTAGAAAAGTTGATACTGGATTCTGACTCCCCAGGCATGTGTCCCTTCCAATGCATTCAGACTTCCAGTTAGTATGTTGTGCGGTCCCACTATTTATTTTTGGTCTTCCTGATCCATATTCCATTTGGTACCTTTTAGAGTTTTGCTGAGGTGTTTGTGGGTTGGGCTGCTCTTTTACTTTCCACTTATCCCTGTGGTTTTCAATTTCTTGCCAAAGTCTGCCTAATTTCTGGTATGATTTTCTAAATTATTTTTGGCAATATCATTTGGATTCAAGTGGCTCAATAAGTCTAATGCTAAATCTCTTAACCTGGGGACTCTGAACATGTTTTTTTTTATATTTTGATCATTTTATTTCAATATAGTTTCCTTTGTAGTACATATTTTATGCATTTAAAAGCATCATCCTGAGAAGGAGTCTGTAGGCTTCACCAAATTGTTAAAGGGATCCAGGATACAAAAAAAGATTAAGAACCCCTGGCATAGAGATTATTGTATTTGACTCTAAAGTTTATGTTTTAGACAGAGAATTGAGAAAATCAAGCATATTCAGAAAAAAAGTAACCATTATTTATGAGAAGCCTCAAGTCATACTGGCCCTGACACTTTTGTATCATCTACAAATTTGATGATGAGGGTATTTGAGAGCTGGGACATGTTGTCACCCCTCAGTAACTTGTTAAAGGGCATGGGGATGTTTAGCCAAAGTAGATGAGACTTGGTAGGGAAGTGGGAATTGGGGACATAGGGGAGAATGTGACACCTGTCTCCACATTTTTGAAGAGTTGCCATTTGAAACAGGCTGTGGAGCCCAGGAAGACAGAACTGAAACCAGTTCCATGCCACAGAGAGAGATTTCAGCTTGATTTGGAATTTCTTAACAATCAGAGTTGTCTGAAAATGAAAATCAGTGCCTTGGAAGGTGATAGGTCGCCTATTACTGGAGGTCTTCAAGTAGAGCCAGGATGACAATTTGTTATGAGTATAATAATGCAGATTCCAATTCAGACATGATTTTCAAAGAATCTACATGACCTCCAAGATCCCTCCCAAGACTGTCTGTGATTTCACAGGTCACTCCACTAGATGCTTCCTCTAGATTGGCATCAATCCATTGATCAATACTCTTCACATTAGGTCAGTTACAAACCAGTTAAAAATGACCTAACTATGTTATCACCTAATTCAGAGCTCTCCATCTTATCCACAAGAATGTTGTGAAAAAGTGACTAAGACTTCTTGAAATCCAAATATTCTGGAAAAGTGTTTAGAACACAAGATTTGGAATAGGGAAGACCTAGACTCAAATTCTTTTCAAAATATTTACCGCTTTTGAGACATGGGCCATTCACTTATCCTAAAATAGTTTCCTAATCTGCAAATTGTGGAAAATACTACTTGTATGAACTAGCTTGGAGAGGTTGCATGGTGTGGGTGGGTAGGTAGGAAGAGGAGGGCAGCATAGATACATAGCCTTGTATTCAGGAAAATGCAGATTTAGGTTCTCTTTCTGAACATTTTGACTGTTTGACCCTAGGAACGTCATTTAACCTCTCATGTCTCAGGCAAATTCTCTAAAACTCTAGCTTGCAGAATGGGTACCATTTCCTACAACACAGATAAAATCATGTCTAGTTTAAAAAAAAAAAAAACACGTTTATGTATTTATGTTGCCCCCAACCTCAACCTACTCTTTATTGTACTCTAAGTTCTGGGAAAGCAGGGGCCATATTTTATCTAAATTTTGTATCTCTTTCAGTGCTTAGCACAGCACTCTATGTATAATACTTAATAAATGTTGACTGAATGAATAAATAGGCTCAGATTCACTAGCCCAAGAATGGCCCAATGCTGACTTTAAAGGTAACTCTCCATTTTCTGTGGCAATGGGTATTTTTCCTTTCCCAAGCAATATTTATCTATAACTGCCTTACCCATGACTTTTCACATTGAGCCACAGATCTACTGCAGAAGAAAATAAACACCTTCAAAGTGAAAATCTACAAGTAAACATCAATTATTTGCCTGATGCATTTTTTAGATGTTATTACTTTAATCAGAGCAATAACCTTGCTTTTATGGGTCGATTAAAGAGATACTAAAAGCCTAGTAATGGCAGAGCCAGGGAAAAATGGGAAAAGAATGCCTCAACAATGTATTTCTTGATGATAACCATTCGCAAACAAATCTCTTGCATCAACATTAGACTGAATTCTTCACAGAATTTCTTTTACAGAAGAGGACAATTTTAAGGAAAGGTGATTTTTATCAAATTTCAAACTAAAAAATTATGCAAATAGTCCAACTTTCACATAGACATGACTGTTTGTTATTATAAAACCTACAGAAAAATATTAAACTGCATAAATACAGCTGTTGTATTTCTTGGCATACAGTTTGCCTTTATTCACCTGTGCACATGTCATTTTTCCCTAATAAAATGCAAGCTTATTGAAGGCAGGGACTATTTCATTTTTGTCTTTGTAATCTCAATATCTAGCACAGTGCTTGGCATATAAAAAATTGTGTAATTAAATTAAATTAATAACTCCCACCAAATCTTTTCTTTCTTAGACCCAACAAGTATTTTCTAAGCATCTATTAAATGTCAGTCACTGTGGTAAGTACTAAGGATACGAAGACAAAAGATATTAACAAACAGTTCCTTCCCTCAAAGAACTTATGTTATACTGGGGAAAATAGCATGGATGTAAATTAAGTCAAAACAAAACATATACAAAATAAATCTAAATTAACCCCAAAACTGTAAATTGCTTCACAAATTTATATTCCCTTTCCCCAATCAAACTTTAATGTGGAGTTAATTTTCTTCCACCAATGAAATATTTCAGATATAAGATTTCTTAAGTTTTACCTGCATTTCAGGATAGATTTTTCTTCAGATAATGCCACCTGGGAAAAATTATTTATGTATCTCATAACATAGTAATGGTACATTAAATTCTATCCTCAGCCATAAATACAGCTGATTGCTGGGGTTTTTGAAACATCTCTGGATATGACGAGTGTGAGATATTTCTCAGCTATTAACTGTTATTTAGGATTATAAAACTACAAATATTCTGGAGAGTCTATTAGGGGAGGGAGGAAGTAACTATCAAGAAGTTGATGTGTATACATTTGCTGAATGTTAGAAGGGTTTCTCTCATTTTCATGCCTTCAATCCTATTCCTGCTTCCCACAGTCCATAATTCCATATTCTGAATTCCACTAGCATTCCACTGCAGTATGGTTTGAATGGGACCTGAATCATCATTCTTTCCTAGCATCACCAAGAGACTTCCTACTCTAAGGCAGTTCAGGTAGAAAGAGATAGAGACTGAACACACTAGAAATGAAATAAAAATATATAAATATGTATGGGAAACTGAGGAGGGAGCCTTACATGAGCTGTAAATTCCTGGGTCTGCCAAAGCTCTGGAAATAGATAATGGCTCCATTTCTCAAGGACTTCTTTTCTAAGGCCCAAAGCATTTTAATCTTGATATTCTAGATGTTAACGAATATGTTGGGCCTCAATCATCTATAGAAGGCTTTAGGTACACTCTAATTTAGGTAATTTTAGTTCCAACCTCAGTCTTCCACAAGCACAAAGAGTGGGGAGGTGCATCAACAATCTGGACTGATTACACATCAAGCTATGATTTAGGTCAGATTATTGTAGGGCCTGAATTAATCCAGCTTTTTGCTTCAAAGAATGGAAACACAGATCTTGACAGACTCTATTGCCATCTACCAAGTTTATTGACAATATACAAACTACAGCTGACATAAATTCCAGAAGGATATATGTAGTAGTCAGATTTGCTGACCAGCCAAAGTCTTAGCCATCTATCAGTTCCAATCTCTAATAGACAAAGCAACATACATGATTGTTCTAGAAAACCATCCCTGCCCAGAAGTCTGGGCTGATTCCTGCAGTAGTCGAGGCTATCACTGTATTATATCTACCAGCTAGAAACAGGAAGAAATGCTGCTGCTTAGAAAGATGAGCTATAGGTAAGTTACCACACAAATGGTACATATATCAATTACAATATATGGAGGGTAGGAGAAAGAGGAAGAAAATTTAAATCGTGCCACTGATACTAACAATGTGACTATGAGCAAATCGCTTAATCTCTCTTTAATTTCCTTGACTAAATAAGGATAGTCATGCCTCTAGTGCTTGCCTCACGAGACTGTTTAAACTTCAAATGAGACAATGTATATATGAAGAACTTTGTAAACTTGAAACACTTTTGATGGCAGTAATCAGTTTCAACATCATCATAACAGTATTAGCTTCAGCACCATATCAATTCAAAATCCCATTTGGATGGCTTTCTATGCTAGTCACTTACCTGGCCCCTTCCTCTAAGGAGTAGTCAAGATGAGGGACTTAGCCAGCCCCAGTAATCGTCAGTTCCCCCACCTTCCCCATTCTTATTCTTTCCCCCTTTAGTGACAGCTCTTCCCCATCTTCTCTCAGATGCTCAGGTCTTAACTTTCTTCTCACCCTCCTCTATTTTGAAAATATTGTTCTCAGAAAATGACTTGAGGTTTTCACATTGGGGTATAAATGATTTGTAACAGTTTACAGTTTTACCTCCTCCAGTGAGATAAAGAGACTAAAGACTTAAGCTAAGCAAATGCCCCCCAACTGAGACCACAGTTGTAAGCTAAACAAATGAAAGCATAATGCTAGAATTTCAGGCATCAACCAGCAGGTAAGGGGGATATTTTATGAAACAGTGAGCCTTCCAACCTTGGAATCAACAAAGAATTATCAAGAGATCTTGGTTAGAGCTGGAGTTAAAATGAGTCACAGTATCTTCTGAAAAAAAAAAAATAATGGAGCCATACCAGACAATCTCTAAGACTCAAAGAAGTTAAGATATTTGCCCAACTGGGTGTCTCTGGATAAATCACTTAACCTTACAGTGCCCTCAGGCAATTCTATAAGATTCTAAGTTGCAGGACATTTACCGAGCTTCATGGTTAGAATAACTTAATGAAAACACAGGTCCTTGAATTGCATTACGGAAAATGTGAAGCAGTTGGTATGATCCAATGCGGTTTCATAGTATGATGGTTTGTATTTTTTTTTAACAGTGCTCCCAATTTGATTTAATTCACCAAGTACTTATTACATACCTATTGCATGCCAGGAACAATCCTAAGTGCTGGAGATGCACAAAAAAATTAAACTGCCCTTACCTTCAAGAAACTTACCTTTTACTGGAGAAAAACATGTACATGGATAAGGGAATAAAATGTAACATCTAAAGCACCTCCACCTTGATACACATGAAGCTCTTAGAATAGCTACCTCAGGTTCAAAGTAGTCTATGGGCTATAGCTCACAATATCCCATCAATGATTGCATTGATTTTCTAATCAATAAGAGAATACAATTAGTTCAGAGCAAAGACATTTAATGAAATAGCACAGTAACAACATTCCCTGCATGAACCTAGGGCATATTTTTCCAAAATACAGATAGTATCAATGGAGAGAACAGGAAAGTTTAAGAATCATACATGAAGGGCAAATGCATAGGGAATCTTCAGGAATGTTGAACTCCACCTTTTTATTATAAAGATGTAGACATAACAGAACAATTCACATATCCAAAATGGTAGGACAAGGAAGGTCACTGCACTGTTCTCATTGACTCTGGTCTCTACTGAGTGCAACATCTCTGCTGGGAGCACTGCTTCATTGCCATCACTGGCCTTATGGTGACTGCCAGGCAGGAATCTTAGCTGAGCACACTGATCCATTGTTCTTGGAGTTAGCTTTGTTCCATTGGTCTTGTGGTGATGGGTGGCCAAAGGTCCTTTTGCTTATCATGTAAAGCCCTTTACACACTTACTGCCCTCTCAATCTTGCTCCTTTCCAGCCTTCTTAAACTTCACTCCATTCCAGACACTCTATGAACCAGTTTGACTGGCTTAGTTGCTGTTTCTCATTCACAATGCCCCATCTTCCGTCCACGTCTTTGCCTTGGCTGTCCTCCATGTCTGGAATGCTAAACTTCCTCTCATTTTCCCTGGCTTTCTTCAAGTCTTAAATAAAATCCTATCTTCTACAGGAAGCCTTTCTTGGTCCCTTTAGCTCCTAATGTCTTCACTTCTAACATTACCTCCCAACTATTCTGTATATATCTTCTATGTATCTATTTATTTACATTTTGCCTTCCCCATTAGAATTCGAGCTCCTTACAGATAAGAATTATTTTGTTTAACTTTCTTTGCATCCCTAGTACTTAGCATAATGCCTGGCACAGAGTAAGCACATAAAAAATGCTTGTTGACTGACTCATCACTGTTTCCTGCTACTGGCTTCTGAGCTCATCAGCTCATCTCTTCACAGCTATCTGCTATTCATTTTAGTTATATTCTGCTAGAGTACAGTGATTAGGACCTCTGCTCATTAACCATAGCCCTCATACCCAACTTATCAAAAACCAGAAAGAGTGTCTCTTGGCTAAAATTATTTTTTATTTTTTTTTTGTTTTCAACTCCTACTTTTAGGAACAGAGAACAAAGCCCTCTGTTACAGACTGCTATCTAATTCAGAGTTAAATATTCCATCATTATCACCGTCATTCTCCTCTTAGATAAACATGCAAAACAATTTAAGCCAAGGCCAAAATTACTGAAAGAGGAAAGAATATTATTCTCCACCCACCTAGCCCATATTCCTGCCTTTATTATCTTTTATTATGTATATCTGTCAACCGCAAATATGAATTGGGAACATCATTATGGTGCTCTATTGGCGCTAGCAAAAAAAAAAATGTGCTGTCCTCCTACAGAAGATATATATACAAAATAAATACAAAGTAATGGGGAAGAGGGGATGACTAATAACTGAATCAAGCAGGAAAGGCATCTTATAGAAGGTGACATTGGAACAATGTCTAAAGGAAGCTAAAGAATCTAAGAGGCAAAGGTAAAGAGAAAAAGCATTCCAGTGTATGGGGAACCTTTTGCAAATGTAGAGACTGTAGATGTAGGCCAATACGACTACAGCACAGTACATGAAAGGGAGAAATGTGAAATCAATATAGGAATCTTGTCTGACTGCAAGTCATGTAATGCCACTATCTCTGAAAAGTAAAGGTTCAAGATCATTGAAAGGACAATAGAAAGAGCAGCTGGGTGGTTCAATGGATAGAGCTCCAGGCCTGGAGTCAGGAAGAACTGAGTTCAAATCTGGCTTCAGACAGATCATACTGTCTAGTATGATCTACATACTAGCTGTATGACCTTGGGAAAGTCACTAAACCCTGTTTGCCTCAGTTTCTTCATCTGTAAAATGAGTTGGAGAAAAAAATGGCAAATCACTGTAGTATCTTTGTCAAGAAAACCCCAAATAGGGTCACAAAGAGTTGTACATGACTGAATAAAAACAACAAACAACAATTATGAGTAGACTTCCATATTATAAGAAATATTGGACATAAAATACCTCCTCCAAGAGAAGTCTAACTAGAAAATGAAGAGGTCCTGGCATGTAGCTATGGTGGAAGATAACAGTCTGTGTTCTGTGTTGCTGCCTTCCTTAAGGTCAATAGATCTAAAAGAAAGTCCTAGAAAGGTGGGTCAACCCCTCTGTGGAAGATTTACACAAAGCCAGGGCCAAGAATTTCATTGGTTGACAAGATGTAGATGGACTATAATCTTTACTTTTGGTGGGAGAACCTACTTTGCAGACCTATCAAAGGGTTTATGTCTTAGGTAGCATGTGTATCAGACAAGGCTGGTAGAGAAAATATTCAAAAAATCAAGACAGCAAGAATGATGCCGGATCTCAAAAATCATTACTCACCATAGCTTCAGATATTATTTCTGTTTCCCCTTCTACCACTAACCATTTTTGGTTCACCTATTTCTAACTTGTTGAAAGAGGCCATTATCATATGATAACAATCATAACTGTTATAATTATAACAATTATGTTAATGGAGGTTGTTAGGCCACTTGTATGGAGATTAATTCTTTCCTTTGTATACAAATGGGCACAAGCTGTGACTGGCTTTTCATCATTTTTGGCCTGGATTTATTGATTGGTCTTTGAGGAAATCTGGGTTGCTTTGCAGACCCCCTACCCTACTTCCGGTCCCTGTACCCTTGGCAGAGATACATGTTGGTTCTTGGGAGGGAATGGAGAGTAGATTAGATATTTATTGGCTGGAGCAAATTAGCCCTAGGTTAAGTCCTGAGGTGACTGTAGTATCTGAAGATGCTGAATGTCAGAGCTTTAGTTGCTAGGTCCTGTACTGTACAACTGTACTGTCCTGACAATTTCAGAGAGATTCAGTGTGACTGACTTTCTTACTCCTCCTCCACCCAAATTGGTCAAGCATCTAAATCTATACCTATTAGCTACGGAATATTGTTGAAAATTGTTGTAATGTAGAATTAAAAAATGTTTTGACCAACCCACTTCTTTTCTTGTCCGTGGTTTCCTTGGTGATGTATTTTATGCTCCAAGTCATTGCTGGCTACTAATATTCAGCCTGCTTCTTCCCATGGCCTTTTGGGTCACCTGTGGTTTTGATTCTTTTTGTGTGTGTGATTTCAAGATATGTCCTGCTTTGTAGCTACACAGCATCATTGGTTTGCAGTTATTTCTTTCCCTTCCAATTTCCCTCCCCCACTGAATAAAAGAAAAACAAAACTTTTTTAATATGCAAAATCAAACAAAACCAAACCTCACATTAGCCATGTTCAAATGTATGCCTCATTCTGCCTATTGAGTCCATCCCCTCTCCTCAGGAGGCGAGTAGCATTCTTCATCATTGGCATTCTTCATTCACCATGATTTTGACGATGATGTCAAAATCAAATACAAATGGGGCCATTAAATTGTATATAATGATACCTTCAGGCAACACACTGATGTAAAATCACATACTAACTTTAGGTTGTATTATATTTTTATTTATTTCATTAAATATTTTCCAATTACAGCTTAGCTTGGTTCAGGCCACATTTAGGAGTGTTGCGGGCTGCATACAGATGATGATTGGTCATTGAATTGATCAGAGTTCTTAAGTCTTTCAAAGTCATTTATTGTTACGCTGTTGTTGGTATTATATAAATTTGCCTGATTATGCACCCTTGCATTTTAATCAGTCATCTAACAAAATTACTTCTGTTGATGCATTTTTCAAATCTTGCATACTGCTGTATGAAGCAACACACTTCTTCCATTTTTCAAAATATGGCATTATTTTAATGTGCATGGGTGACAGAACGTTGTAGAAAAGTTGAGGAGGTGCCCTTGCGTTCTGGAAGCCTATGACAGTTGAGCACAAACTTGGACAGGTTCTACCTATGCTGAAATAATGAAAGTATTGTCCAAGAAAATTAAATGACTTGCCCAAGGTCACAGTATTAGAGGTGGGATGTGGACCTAGGTCTTTTGACTCAAAAGCAAGTGCTCTTTCTACAATCTGTATCCAATCAAATTCATTCATTCAACAACCATTTATTAAGTGACCAGTATGTGCAAAACACCATGCTTGGCACTGTATAGAGAAATACAAAATCCAATGGTCTTTGCCTTTAATCTAGCAAATGAGTATAGACCCTTAGAAGGTAAACAGTTTATATAATTTGTCTTCCTAAGAAGAGTGTAATAGCATTTTTCCAAGAGGAAGAAATCTTATCAAATGTCTTTAAACCCTTCCCTAAGATTTTTATGAAGACTGTATGCATACCTTAGGGATACTCCATCTACAAAAAAATGAACCCTCTCAGTAATTGTGTAATCATTTCTTACTCGAATACCTCTCTTTTTTTCTACTATGAGATTATCAAGTATTCTATCCCTTAGGGGAAAAAACCTCAAATACATACATTTTAAATAACTGAAATTTACCTTATGAAAAAGAAAACTAGAGAAGAACAATATCAAGCAAGGGGCAACAGGATAGGGACAAGACAAGTCAAAAAGCATTTATTAAGTACTTATGTTTCAGGCACTGTGCTAAGAGTTGAGGATACAAAGAAAGGCAAAAGCAGTTCCTGCCTTCAAGGAGCTCACAATCTAATGAGTAGACCATAATCTCACAATTATGTACTAAGGAGGTATGGACAGGTCATTGGAGGCAATCTCACAGAAAATCATTATTAGCATTGAAGGGGACTAGAAAATGGCCCTTGAAGAAAGTAGATTTAAACTGAGACTTGAAGGAAGTCAGGAAATGGAGAGGAAGACGGACAACATTCCAGGCATTGAGACAGTGATAACCCTGGGAGTTAGTAGATGGAATAAAAGATGTGGGAGAAGCAGCAAGAAGACGGTGTCGCTTGATTGATCCATAGAGTGTGTGGAGGAGAGCAAAGTTTAAAAAGACAGAAAAGGCAGGAAAAGACCAGATGGCGAAGGGCTTTAAAAGTCAAACAGAGGATTTTATATTTGGCCATGGAAGCAACAGGGAACCCCTGGAATTTTTGGAATTAGAGGAGTGATACAGTCAGATGTGAACTTTAGCAAAATTATTTTGGCAACTGAGTAAAAGATGCACTGGAGTTAGGAGCGATTCGAGGCAGGTGGACCAAGCAGATCAATGCAACAGTCCAGGCATGAAGTAATCATGGCTTAGGACCTGTGACTTCAGTGATGTAGGGAACTCCTTGGTGCACAAACCCTTTGCAAAGTAGAATGGTACCTTCTCAGTAATTTCTAGCCTTAGAGAGTTGCCCAGAGACCTAAGAGGTTAAGTGACTTGTCCAGAATAAGAGTACAAGTGACACAGCCATCATGTGTCAGAGGCAGGATCTGAACTTGGGTCTTCCTGGCTCTCAGGCCAGCTCTCTATTCACTATGCCATGTTGACTCTCTATATCCCAATAGTAGAGTATTGCATTAACTGCCCCAAATCTTTTTTGGAAATTGACAGTGTGTGAATTTTAAATATTTGGATACTTGAAAAATCTGTAATTTTGTCAGCATAGGCAACCCTTCCTTGATGCAGATTACAATGCATCCATGACTTACTAGATGATCTTCACGAGTTGTGATCAAAAAAATCATCATTATCATATAATCATCATTAGCCAAACCAATGATTCTCTAGAGTTAGCTTAGCTGGTCCTATGTATGGATATTTTTCAAATAAAAGACATACAGTCCATCATCAGGCTGATATTCTTTCTAGTTTAGGATGACCTGTGAAAGCTTAGGCTCCAGTGACATAATCTTTTAAATTCCAAGGTCAACTCCATCAGGAAAGACATCAGGAAAAGCCTTTGTGGAGGAAATCCTGGGTGTGGTGAAAGGAAGACCATATATATTTTAATTATGAACATTAAGTAATAGAATTTGTTTATATCACTAGGAAAAGGAAATATCTACTGTAATTCTGTAAAGATGTCCATAAATCTTTAGAATTCTATATATTATATAAAGAATAGAGGCAACTAGGTAGCACAGTGGATAGAGCTCTGTTCTTGGAGTCAGGAGGACCTGAGTTCAAATCCAACCTCAGACACTTGACACTTACTAGCTGTGTGACCCTGGGCTAGTCACTTAACCCCAATTGCCTCACAAAAGAAAAAAAAAAGAATAAGGAACAGCATGATGTAGTAAAGTCTACCTCACCCTTAGCACAGTGCCTAGCACATAGTCGATGCTTAATAAATGCTGCTAGTTGTTGTTGTAGACAATTAATCCTACCTCAGATATGTGACCCTAGGACAAGTCATTTAACCTCTTAGTGCCCAGGTAACTCTAACACTATATGTTACAGATCAGGTGTGTTGATCAGCATCAGTTGAGAAAGTTCCTCAGCAGAGAGCTCTCTACTCCAGTGAACTCACAGGTCTACACAAAACAAAACAAAGTAGATGTAGCCAGGCCTTACACATGCCTACAATACCTAAAATGAAGGGTCTTGTGTGGGAGATAGCAAGGACCCTTTTCTTTGAGAAAACATCCTTCATCTGCCTTTGCTGTTCAGTCATTTTTCAGTCGTGTCTGACTCTTCATAACCTCATTTGAGGTTTTCTTGGCAAAGATAGTGGAGTGGTTTGCTATTTCCTTCTCCAATCCATTTCACAGAGGGAACTGAGGCAAACAGAGTTAAATGTCTTGCCCAGGGCCACATAGCTAGTAAGTGTCTGAGGCCAGATTTGAACTCAGGAAGATGAGTCTTCCTGACTTCAGGCCCAGGCCTCTATCCACTGCACCGCCTAGCTGCCCCTTCATTCCCCTACCACGAGCCAGAACAGGTTGCATCTCTATAACTACCAGGCTGAGTCAATCTTGCATTCTCTACTCTCTTTCCAGGGGTATTGAGAGTGAAAGTCCTGTTCATCTGAGGCACAGGCACCATGCATTAAACTATTTGTAAGTGAAGCACTACCTTCCCCTTCTCCTTCTTAGGCCCAGTAGCCTTGAGACTCAGGGTTGGGGTTTTGGTCTGTTTCATTTATCCTTTTCAGTTCTAGGTACAGGCAATAGAGTCTCTGGACCTGGGATTTTGAGCCACAGTGATTTTGGAGGCAGGATTCCAGGGTGGATTCCTTATTCTAGATGTTGCTGTTAGCCAAGTGGGGAAGCCCTGAAAAGCCAGGGTACTAGGACACATGCCTAAGGGGACATTGGACTTGGAACTCGTTGAGACTATGCTATAAAGAAACTGAGCTAAGCTAGGACCCTAATCTCCTTCCCCTCCTCAAAGACTGAAGTAGTGTAAAAGGACATTAGGTACTCTCACACACACAATGTTGGGGAGTAAGGTTTACATGTTTGCTCTTGGCATACCTTGAAGCAAATAATCCTTTGTAAAAGCTAATCTAATTTGTAAGTGTTTAAGTAGGAGTAGGGTGCAAAAACTGGGGAAACATAAATGGTGGGGACTTGAGCCAATAGCAGAGACTAGATACCAACCAACTGCCCTAAGGTTACTAGAGAACCCTGGTGGAGGGGTGAAATGTCATAGACCTGGACTTCAGGCAGTAGGAGGTAGGGTAGTCACTGTTACAGACAGATTACAATGAAAGCTCCAGATGACCAAAATTTCGTTTCCTACTAGATGAACTTACATATTAAATATAAGGCAATATCTTCCACTAAAGTCCTACTCCAATGCCTCATCTTGTTATGGAGGTGACCATGGATTTTAAAAGTTTACTCCAGTAGGACTCAAGCTCTGACAGGCCCTACCAAAATGAAAATATTTGATTAAAGGCCCAGTTCAGGGACCAACCTAGATAAGTCTGTAGATATTCATTAAGTTATCCATGTTGTCAAAGAATTGGAAGTTGAAGGGATGCCCATCAGTCAGGGAATGGCTGAACAAGTTATGGTATATAAATATAATGGAATACTACATGATGAGCAGTATGATTTCAGAAAAACCTGGGAAAGACTTACATGACTTGATGCGAAGTGAACTGAGCAGAACCAGGACAACATTCTACACAGTAACAGCAATATTGTACGATGATCAACAATGAATGACTTAGCTATTCTCAGCAATACAATGCTCCAAGATAATTCTAAAAGACTCATGATGAAAAATGCTATCCACATCCAGGGATAGAATTGAAGGAGTATGAATGCAGATCAAAGCATACTGTTTTTCACTTTATTTTTTGTGATTTGTTTTCTTTGATCTGTTTCTTCTTTTATAACATGACTAATACGGAAATGTTTTACATCATTGTACATATATAACTATATTAAATTGCTTACTTTCTTACAGAGAGGATAGGTGAAGAGGGGAGGGAGAAAATTTGAAACTCAAAAAAAATTTAATGAATGTTTAAAACTGTCTTTACATGTAATTGGGGGGGAATAAAATACTACATTAAAAAAAATTTTAAAGTAAATTATCCATGGGATAATTGTTTTAAGCCACAGCAACTCACAAAACCATCTATCTACTGACATATGAAAGGGCCATGATCTGCATAAATGAAAGGAGTACCCATTGCTGATATAACCACAGATATGGAAATAGACTCGACTCTAAGTCACTGGTCTAGAAAATAACAGAAATCTGTTTTAGCATCATAACTTTCTCTTGACATTTCACTAACCTATCACCCTCTCCCTCATATAAGTTATTTCTAAGCATCTCTTTTTCCCTCCTGTTGAATTGTAAGTTTCTTGAGAATAGAGACTGGTCACATCTATGTTTGTGTCCACAGTGCCTTGGACAGGGCCTTGTACTGAGTCAGTCTTGAATAAATGTGTTTAATGAAAATGTATTAAATGAAAATGCTCGCATATCTATATGCTTAGGTGACTGAAAACTACAATTAGACATTAGGTTTTATTTTTCCAGCTCTGCATCTTCCTGCTTTTCTTTCAGCAACTCTAGGAAATTGACCATGAAGCTTCAGTGTATTAGCTGTGACAGTAAACCATTCACACTGGGATTTTTTATGTATATTTTCTAGAAATTCATTGTTATAAGCCATGCTGTGATATTTCACCCTGTTTTGGATTAACAACAACAACAATAATTAGCATTTATATAACATTAAATGTTATTTTAGGCTATATTGATAACTCAAAATTTTTACTATCCCTATTTGGACTCCTTTTTTATTTTAAGAGAAACACTATATTTTATTGTGCTTCCAATATTACTGTCTTTGCTGTATTATTATCATTGATCGTGTATGATTATATAATTATTCACATATGTTGTGTTACCATGTGAAATAATCTAAAATAAGCAAAATGACTGATAAATCTTTACAACGAAGTTGGGAAACTAAATTTGAATGCTCTCAGAGGACTCGTCGTATAAAAGTGCCTGTTGAACTAGAGGATATATATTGAAAGCTCCTGATGGGCTGATGCAATTTGAAGAAAGATAAAATACTTCCTAACAAGTGCAAAGAACTCTGGATGTATTCTGCAAATTAGATGAACCAGTGATACTTTCCAACATCTTTACAGAGACAGGTGTTTGGGTAAATGTCTAGAAACTGGTTACCAAACCTCCTACTGAAAATAATGACATATGAAGAAGGCTCAAAACCTTCCCTGAAAGAGAGAGATGATCTAAAGTTATTGTAAGATACCTGTATGGGGAGAAGATGACTTCAGAGACCATAGCTTTTACAACTGCCAGTGTCTAGTCAAGGATTCATTACTCCAAGTTAAGAATCTTATCAGGAGATCATTCACACTTGTCTGAAGAACAGTTCAAATCCTGGAAAAGAATATTTCAATTCTGCCACTGATACACCACAGTAGGGTCAAGGGAATTGGGATGGAGAAACAGAGGAGGTTAATGAAAAACTGCAAAGGACCTACTTTTGATCATATGTAACCCAAAATCAGAGGATCTTGTGGTCATAGCATGAGAAAGCCTGCAAAGACCAGAAGGGCAACTTAATGAACACAAAAGAACCCCATGTCCAATGCCTTAAACCTGCTCACAAGAGAGAAGACCCTATAATTTTTGCGGCATATGCGAAGGTTACTTCAAAGGCTGGTAGTCAGGGGAACAATAAAGAAAAATTGGCCTTAGGAAAAGTGAGACTCCAAGAGAATCACCCAGTTACCTATTTAAATGTGGGGGTGGGTACTTAAAGCCAGACTTCCTGGGGTTTTATTCACTACAGCTTATGCAAATCATTGTTCCATGTCAGGTATTATGCCAAAATAACCTTCCCAAGGGGCAGCTAGGTGGCGCAGTGGATAGAGCACTAGCCCTGAAGTCAGGAGGACCTGAGTTCAAATCTGACCTCAGACCAAACACTTGACACCTACTAGCTGTGTGACCCTGGGCAAGTCACTTAACCCCAACTGCCTAAAAAAAAGAAAAAACAAAAAAACAAAAATAACCTTCCTGTGCCAAAAGGCACTAAAAGAACAAAAGAAAGCTCTTCTTTTTTTGACCTTCATGTCTTCTAGAAATATTGGGTTACATAACCAATCAGCTTGTAGCCTCTGTCATGCCTACTCTTTTCACATGTTGCAACCCTATTCAACCTTTCATCTAAAAATGATAAAAATCTCTAAAAATGTTTCGTTAAATCAGCTATCCCTGCCACGAAAGAAGAAGGAAAGTAATAACCATTCTATTTTATAGGTTAGGAAACAAACACAAAAGAATAAAGGATGTCCCAAATATACACAGCAAAGAATTTAATAACCTTGAAAGAGAAGGCTTCCAACTAGTAGGTATACACTTGAGCTATGCCTTTGTCTTCCTTGATAGATTATTAACAGGACCAGTTATAATGTGAAGCAAGCTTTTGACCTAGAGTATTTGCTTTCTTGGGAAGACCCAATATTCATGAAAGTCCCCACCTCAGAAACAGAAAAATCCAGTATTCTTTTGAAAATTAAAAGATACCATTTAGGTACACACCGAGAAAGCATCAGTTTCCTCTTCCCCTCTAAAAAAAATAAAATAATCTACTTGTCTAACCTACTTGTCTGGAATAAAAATTATGTCAAATAGAGAATAAAGTAAAAAGAAACCACAATTGGGACAAAGCTAATAGAATATTTTAATGCACTCATTTTCAGATCTTTAAATTTTCAGCTTCATTTCAATAGCCTCAGGAAAGTAGTGCCTTCAAACATAACATTAATTAAAATGCTTAAAACCTCTATCAGCAACAAGTAATCAAATATTGAGATAAAACAACTTAGAAGCCAGACTCATCTTTACTCACAATACTATATAACCAGAGTTGTTACCCTTTAGGTGCATACGTGATTCACCATCTAGACAATTTCATGCCATGCAGCCTGTCCGTTCTTTAAATAATATGATTTGGTTCTCCCTCTTTGGTTATTTTGGTCATCAAGTATAGGAATAGATCATTTAACCTATTTGCAATCCAGGTGAAAATCAGCAATGTATTGGCTAATCAGCAAGCTACTGAAAAGTGTTTTGTCCAATAGCTAAAAGGTGAAGATATAATGTAATTCCAACTTTGTAAAGTTAAGCACAATTATTTTACTATGAAATCTACAATCAGCTAATCTGACATATGTAAAAGACCTGATTTGAATTCTAGGTCTAATATGAATCAATCCATTACATTTACATTTCCAAATAGCCTCTGTCAAGCCAAAACTTTAAGCTATAAAGTATGTTCGTGGAAAATATAAATGTCTATTGTTTTAACATCTAATCACATATATAAATATTATTTATTCCTCTTTATTCAACTGCAAAAATATAATTTCCATCCATAACTCAAACACAAATAGACTCAGTTGCATGAAAATAGAAGCTGCTCCTAAGGTGTTTTGTGTATGTGTATGTATGTGTGTGTGTGCTCTTTCTGAAGTACCTTTTCTCCAAAGAACTGGAAGGCCCTGACTAAATGGTTATGTTTCTAACACAGAGACATGGAAACATATGAATAAATATAGTTAAACAGTAGAACCAGGAGATGAGGTGTCAGTATGGTCTAGTGGAAGGATTGTGGGACTGGGAAACCAAGAGACCTGGATTCTAGATCTAAGGACCTGGGTAGGTGACAGTCTTCTGCAAAATAGAGACAATAATATAACCTTGGTCTCACAATTTTGGGATAAGATGTGAAAGGGCTTTGGGCAACGACTAAAATGCTCTTTCCCTCTTTCCATAAACAGCATTTTTTAAAATGTAGAACCCATTTTTTTCATTCTCTTTCTCCTTGTCTCTTTTCTCTTCTTCCACATCCCCAAAATGCTATTACCTAATACTGCCAAGTTTGTTCTCTGTCCATTGTCCTCAATACATATGGCAGCTAGGCGGCACAGTGGATACAGAGCCTACCTTAGAGTCAAGAAGATCTAAGCTCAAATCTGGCCTCTGACACTTACTGGCTGTGTGACCCTAAGCAAGTCACTTCACCCCGTTTGCTGCAGTTTCCTTATCCATAAAATGAGCTGGAGAAAGAAGTGGCAAACTACTTCAGTATCTTTGCCAAATAAACCCTGAATGGGGTCATGAACAGCTGGACATGGCTGAACGACATAATATATGTGACATGAGGTCTCTAAATAGTGATCATTTGATTTAATGAACATCACCAACCTATGAATACATGACAAGGGATCTGAATTTAGTGCCTTTCATGCCATTCTCAGCTCACCAAAGGGGGCTATCCTTTATTTTGTAATTCAAAATACTTAGAGTATAAATGGCCTAGAGAATGACCCTCTCTCGGAAACATGTGGAAATACCTTCGCTAATGCAGATGTAGTTACTAGGTTATCAGCACCAAGAGTATCTACTCTCTCCCACACAAATAAGTCTACCAGATCCTCTACCAACTTCATGACTCAGTCCCTTTAGGGAACTATATTGCTGATGTTTGAATTTAGGTTACCTTTCCCCAGAGAAATCACTATTTAAATTATTATTGGATATAGTTTAAATTAATTCCATGTTTCAGGTATATTGGAGACACATCATGGCATAATGAATAGAAATCCATCCTTGAAGGCAAGAAGACCAGGATTAAAATCCAGCCTCTGAACCCTGCTGGCAATATGATGCTAAACAACTCACTCCACTTCTCAGGATCCCTTACAGAATAGGTGACAACTTACATTGATCTGTCCCTCTAGGGAGTTCACTAACTCAATGAAATCGCAAGCCCAATCCAGAAGAATTCAAATATAGTATGAGTTAGATAAGCATTTGTGGGATGACCTGGAAACCAGCTATAATATTGTTTCTAAGGTGAAACGGGTTCTCAGATAAAATAACTGACATACAAATGACCTTTTGGAATACAACCTGCTTTGAAATCAAAGTCTGCCTATGTTGCTAACCTATCAACATGACTCCTGCAACCTCTTCTTTGACTTACCTGCTATCATACAACCATTAAGTTAGAAGGAAGCTTAGATAGAGTTCATCTAGTCCACTGCTATTAAACTTAAATAGAAACAGGACCAATAAACCATACATCGGAATCTTGGCAGGCTGGATATTAATTTAGAAAACTGTATATGAATGTTATCTAGGTTCTACTATATTTTTACTTATTTTGCTAAATATTTCCTAATTACATTTTAATCAGGCTCAGTAATGTCATGACCCACATGGTTCTGACACCTCTGATCTAGTTCAGGTTCCTCCCACATGTAAAAACCCCGCTCCAGAACATCCATGACATCTCATATATCCTAGAAATTCATGACCTCACAAAAAACTCATCCCATTTTTGGACAGCTCTAAGTATGAAAATGTTCTTTTATATATTGAACCAAATTCATCTCCCTTTTAACTTCTACCCACTGATAGAAATGTTGTTTGCCCTTGGGAACTGAACAGCATAAGTGTAATTAATCCCCTTTCTGTGTAATAACCTTTAAATGTTTCCTTCCTGCCCCAAACTACCTCTAAGCTCCTCTACAGCCCAGCCATTCCTTATATGACAGATCTTCATCATCTTTATAATCTTCCCTTGCAAGCATTTAAGTTGATCAATATCCCTCTTTAAGTGTGACAATCAGAACTTACTACAGAAAGGAGCTGAGTCTTCTATTGAATGATGAGGTTTTTATCTTCCTTGTTCTGGACACTGTACTTCTATTATTAAAGGCTAAGAGCACATCTGCTTTTTCGGCAGCCACATTACACTATTGGTTCATATTGAGCTTCCAATCAATTAAAACTTCAGTCATTTCAACATTAAAGAAAAAGAAAAAACATTTATTGTGACTTAATCCTTGTAGGAGTTGGGAAAGATACAATGTTTACAACTTTGCACTAATGAAGATACAAAGTTTAAATAAGACATAGTTCCCACCCTCACGGGGCTTATAGTTTAGTAGTAAAATAATATACAAACATAGATAAATGTAATATATAATATTCCACAAATGCACTAAAAAATTACAAAACAAGGTGACAAGTGAGATCCAAGGAGAATAGTCATTATTGACCTGGATATTAATTTAGAAAACCATATATGAATGTTTCTTAGGATCTACTGTATTTTTAATTATTTTGCGAAACATTTGCTAAATACTTCCCAATTACATTGGGCCACAGAAGGTGGCCTTCTGATTAGGCTTTAGAGGATAAGTAAGAATTCAATAGGTAAAAAGGAAGAAGGAAATGCTATGCATGAGGAATAGTGTGAGCAAAAACAAGTAGTATGGGACCACACAACTTGTTCAGGTGTAAGAGAGTAGACAGATTTGACTGGGTTGTAGACGGAAGATAGAAAAGATTTCAAAAAGCAAGGAAAACCATACTGTGGAATCCAGGAAATGCCAGGCAAAGGAGTTTGAATTTTATTCCATAGGCAATAAGCCACTAAGGTATTTTAACAAATGAGAATTACAACTTAGAAATATAAGGACGATTACCCTGGCAAAACAGTAGAAGAAAGAAGATAGCAGAGACAAGAAGACCCGTTCGTAGGCTATTGCAATACTTCATGTCAGGCGGTAATGAGGACTCTATTAATCAATCAACAAGTGCTTGTGTCAATCACTGTGCCAGATGTTGGAAATAGAACTACAAAAATTAAACAATCCCTGTCCTCAAGGGACTTATATTCTATAACGGCATTAAAAATGTAAATGAAAGGACATAGATGTAAGTATTTCAAGGACAAAGCTCTAAAGTGATATCAAGGCACCGATCTCTACCCACGCAGAAGCCATGCCCTCCTACCCTGTGGCCAAACAGCAGCTGCAGCTATTGTATAGCTTAGGGAATAAGTCAGTTACCTGTGATCTTCAAGCTTATTTTAAACTTCATCTTGAGTCAGATTCTTCTCCCCCACCCACCCTTATTCTCTCCTCTTCTTCACTTTTTTCTCCCCTCAGAGGCTTATCAACACTTTATTTGCTCGTCTTACTCCATTTTTTTTTTCATTTTTTCCACTCCTTTTGTCTGAAGCTGTCCCCTTTCACTTGATCACTACAAATGTTCACAAAGCTATTGTTCCCTGCTCCTCCCCTTCCTACCCAGAATTATGAAATAAATATCTATACCTTTGCTATTTCCCATCTAGTGTATTTCAGACTGAAATCGACTTTGCTATGTAGGTTTGGACCCTTTGGGAAGTAGCAGCAGCTCTATTCTCTGCTGTGCTGGAAACATTATCACCATAGCAATAACAGCAAGGCCACCTAGAAGCCTAGAGATAAGAAATCGGTTTAAACTTCACTGAAAGAACTGATATTAAAGACAAGAACAATTACAATCTTTAAAGGAAAAATTTGGAACAACCTTGAACGGGGGAGAGAAAAAGAATTCAGTCATATCTCTAAGGTTTAGCAGTTCTGATAGTCAATGATAATAAAGGGGAAATGTTATTTTACCTTTCTCAAAAGGTTAACTCAAATCGAATACACAAATGAAATACCAATAAATTTTAAAAAGGCTCTGATTTTACAATAAGCAAAGCAAAAGTAGCTTCTCCAGACCTAAGGGCCTTTAACCCTTCATCTAAATTCCTAATTCTCTCTAAGATGGTGTATTTTAGAAACAATGATATGGACCATTTCTCTTCAATATGCCTTGACTAAAGAGCTCCTCAAAAAATGCTAACCATGGGGCAGCTAGGTAGCACAGTGGATAGAGCTCTGGCCTTGGAGTCAGGAGGACCTGAATTCAAATCTGGTCTCAGACCAGACACTTGACACTTACTAGCTGTATGACCCTAGGCAAGTCACTTAACCACATTTGCCTTGCAAAAAAAAAAAAATGCTAACCATTCTTGGATTAAGTAGAAAGAATGATGGACCTACTGAGGCCAATATTTGAATCTCATTTCTGATAGTGTGTGATCCAAGGTAAGTCACTGCAATTCTCTGAACCTCTATTTCCTCATCTGCAAAAAGGGGATGATAACAAGGTTGTTATGAGGTTCAATGAGATAATTTATGGAAAGGGTTTTGTTAAACTTAAGGAGAGATTTATTTATAAAGCAAGTTATTATGCCATCCCTTAAAAAAAAAAGGTTACATTATTTGTTCTTCACCCTCACAGATTTGCCTTTTTTTTCCTTTTCTTTTTACATTGATGAAGAATTAGAGGCTCAATAACTTTCTAAATATTATGCAGGGAATCAATGCAACGATGAAAATATAACTATCCACAAGCCAAATCTCATACTAGTATATGTTTTATTTGCTTATCCCATTATATTTCCAAGCAGGCTATATCTCCTATCTCACTTAATACTTGTAACAACCCCATGAGTTCGTAGGAAATTGTCTTTACACATGAGGAAATTGAGACTCAGAGAGGTTAAATAATTTGTTCATAATTGCGCAGCTAGAATAGGGAATAGAACCCAGTTCCACTTATTTGTTGTTCATTGTTCTTTCTATTCTGCCATACTGCTTCTCTGCACAAATATGACTCACCTTTCATTTAGCCACCTTTGTTTCAATTAGCTGTAATTAGCATCAATTCTAATAGTTCACATTCATACTCTGCTTTCCTCCTAACAACCCTGTGAGTTAGGTGGCATTTTCCAGATACGGGTATTGAAGTTTAAAAAAATTATGTGATTTTCCAAAGGTCACATAGCTAGTAAAAGTCAGAGTCTGGGTTCAAATCCACATCTTCTGACTTCAAGACCTATATTCTCTCCTTTGAGCCGAGCTGCCTCTCGGGATTGAAAAGCTAAGGAAGTATCAATGGAGTCCTATCAAACTCTAAGTAAGTTCAGAAAGAATCAAGAGGACCCCATCAACCATGAAAATTAATGTAATGGAGAGGCTTCATTTTCAGAAATAAGGCAATGACTGTCTCTCTATTCTCTTTGCTGGTCAAACTTCATGTGGAGAATGTATTATATTTAGTTCTTGGCACCATATTTTATGAAGGACATTTATAAGCTGGAGAGTATCCAAAGGAAGACAACCAGGATGCCCAGTGAAGACTTATTAAAAGCACTAAAGATGTTTAACCTGACGAAAAGACACAGAGAAAATAAAACAGCTACCCATAAGTCTTTGAAGAGCAGCCACGTGGAATAGGAATTAAATCTGTTTTTCTTGGCAGAACTCAGGACAAGATGTTTCAAAGGAGGTAAATTTTGGCTTGATGTAAGGAAAAAACTCCCCATTAGAAATGTTCATATACCTGCCAAGACAAACCCAGAAACTATATGAACATAATTATAAAACACTTTTTACACAAATAAAGTCAGACTTAACTAATTGGAAAAATGTGAATTGTTCATTGGTAGACTGAGTCAATATAATAAAAATAACAATTCTATCTAAACTAATCTATTTATTTAGTGCCTTCTCAATTAAACTACCAAAAAACTATTTTATTAAGCCAGAAAAAATAGTAACAAAATTCATTTGGAAGAAGAAAAGGTCAGGAATATCAAAGAATTAATGAAAAAATTATAAAGGAAGGAGGCCTAGCAGTACCAGATCTTAAACTATATTACAAAGTGGTAATTATTAAAAGTATCTGGCAGGGGCTAAGAAATAGAATGGTGGATTAATGGAACAGAGTAGGCATATAATACATAGTAGTAAATGATAATAGTAACCTTGTATTTGATAAACATAAAGATATAAGCTTTTGGGATTAGAATTCACTATTTGGTAAAAAAAAAAATGCTGGGAAAACTAGAAAGCAGTCTGGCAGGAACTAGGTATAGACCAGTATTCGTACCATTTACCAAGATAAGGTGAAAATAGATACATGACCTAGACATAAAGAGAGATATAATAAGTAAATTAAAAGAACATGGAATATAGTACTGATCAGAATTATTAATAGAAGAATTTATGAATGAACAATAGACAGAGCATTGCAGGATGTCAAATGGATCATTTTGATTAATTTTTTTAATTGTACAAATAAAACCAATGAAGCCAAGATTAGAAGGAAAGTAGAAAATTGGGAGGAGGGAATTTTTATAGACAATTTCTTGGATAAAGTCTTCATACCTCAAATATTTAGAGAACTGAGTCAAATTTATAAGAATATGGGTCATTCTCTGAAAAACGGTCAAAAAATATGAACAGGAAGTTTTTGGAAGAAAAAATTGAAGTTCTATGATAGTCATGTAAAAAGTACAAGTTAAATCAACTTTGAGGTATCATCTCATATCAGATTGGAAAAATGGTAAAGGGGGAAATGACAAGTGTTAGAGGAGATGTGAGAAAAATTGGGACATTAATAAACTGTTGGTGGAACTGTGAACTGATCCAACTATTTTAGAGAGCAATCTGGAGTAATGCCCAAAGAATTATAAAACTATATATACCTTTTGAGTCAGAAATACCACTATTAGGTATGCTTCCCAAAGTGATCAGGGGAAAAAGGAAAAGAACCTATATGTTCTAAAATATTTATAGCAATTCTCTTTGTGGTAACAAAGAACTGGAAATTGAGAGAATGCCCATCAATTGAGGAATGGCTGAATAAGTTGTGATATAAGATTGTAATGGGATATTACTGTGCTATAAGAAATGAAGAACAAGCTGATTTTAGAAAAACACGGAAAGACTTGCATGAGAAAATGCAGAGTGAAATGAGTAGAACCAAGAGAACACTGTATACAGTAACAGCAATGGAGTCCAAAGAATAACTGTGAATGACTAAGCTATTCTGGGCAATATGAACTTTCAAATCAACTACAAAGGACTTATGAAGGAAAATGCTATCCAACTCCAGAGAAAAACTAATATATGGAAGTATGTATCGTGAGGTTTCACATATATATTGGTGTCAAATATTAGCCTTCTCTAGTGCAGGCTTGGGAGGGAGGAAGGGAGACAACTCGAAACTCAAAATGTGAACAACAAAAATAAAGAGAAAAAAAAACTGTCCAAAAGTAAAATAGTTGCCTTAGGAATAGTGAGATCCCCCTCATTGAAGGACTTTGAGCCAAGGCTAGATGACTAGTTGCCAGACATGTTATGAAGGCAATTCTTTTTTGCATGTAGTTAAGTGACACAGTAGATAAAGTTCTGGAGTCAGGAAGATTTGAGATCAAATCCAGCCTCAGACACTTACAGTTGTGTGACCTTAGGCGAGTCACTTGAATTATCTGTGGGGACAGTGGAAAGATTCAACTCCAGTTGAGAGGAGGCATCCAGTATCTGATAAGAACTGGACAATGGGGGTTGAGTCAGGAGAGGGGAAAAGTTCCAGAAAACTTGTTTCTACTAAGCTTTTGAACTACCCTTATGGGTGTGGGCAATGAGAAAGCTGACGCAGAGGAAAGAAAGGTCACTGCTCCCTCCATGGTACCTGTTCCTCTTAAACACTCAGGCTTCCTGTGTGTGTATATATACATACCTATATATACCTATAAATACACACATATGTAAAAGCAGATGTCCTTGATGGTAACTTACATGCCATTTCTTCTAAAGCCATAATTGGTAAAATTCTGCTGCCTACCTATACCTATTATGTCTCCTCTTTGTCCTTTGAGTCACCTACAATTCTGAATCTTCTGAGATTTCAGAACTCTATAAGGTATAGCTATGTATAACATTACTGGAAGAAGACCAGCATTATTAAAAGGGAGATTTAGCAGCAAAGAGTAATTTGGGACTCAATGACAATACAAGGCAATTTCTTAAGTGTGATCTAGCCTGTTCCAGGGTCCATCTTCAGTGCCTTTCCAAGTCGTTCTGGTAGATAAAAGATTAATATTGTCAATAAGGGGAAAAGGACAGGGGAGTTGGGGTGAGAGAGTGGGGAGGAGACCTAATAGCTGGCTCAGATCCAAGGATGTTTAGAAAAATCCTTGCTAGTTTCAGTGTTATTTTAAAATATGAAGCCTCAGTATTTTTCCCAAGTAGATTATGGGGAGATAGGGTGGAAGGGAGTAATGAAAGAATAGTTACTGGGCATCAAGACGGTCCCTGGACACCAAAGAAATGCTAAACTAATAGGGACCCAGGTCATATCAACCTGACAATTATATAACCCACCTGATGTGCAAACACAGTAAGACAGTGACCAGGATGGCAAAAGTGTCTGTTCTCCCAGCATTCAACTTGACATATGAAAGACTGTGAGAAAGCATGATAATTGTAAAGGAGACAGACAATGGAAATGGGTCTTTCCAGATGATCATTTGAGTGACATTTGGAAAAGAATAATACCCATCAGAGTCAAAGGTGTGGACAGAGGCGCGGATGACCTCTAGTAACTATGAAACCCTATATTTCTGGGGAGAAAGGGAAATTTAAGCTATGCAATATGCTGCAAGATTACTACCAATAGAAGCTAATTGAAGCTGAAATGTTCAATTAAGTTCTTCAATAGTTTCCCTCCATATTATTCCTGACCCTAAAAAGCCAAACTAAAGGAAGAATTAAGGTAGAAGAGCTGTATGCACAGGCAGATTGGGCATCCAACTGGCCACAATCTAGGCACTAAACATCCTTCCTCTACTTACTTACTCCCATGTGGATTTTGAGAATCATCTCCCTGGAATTTCCAAGGATCTCATTCAGAAGCCCCTATAGTGATTATAACACCACAGATCTGGAAATTCAGATGTCAATTGGTCCATTCTTCTTATTGTAGAGATAAGGCTAGTAAAACCTCTGAGGCTATCTGGTTCATTACTTTCATCTCAGGAGATTGGCCTAGACAGGTTAAATAACATGTTCAAAGTCACAAAGGAACTAAGTAAGAGATCCAGGATTTAAACCTACTTCCCTCTGCAGCAATTCCAGCACTCTTTAAACTGCACTACTCTGCCTCTGGGATTCACAATCAGCATCGTGTTATCTACTAACAGGAGCATCTGGAGAATCTCACCATTGAAGGGTTATTCTTGCAGTGATGGCAGACGTACAGAGTTCTCTATTTCCCTTTCTCCATTTAGACTCTGTGTTAGACATCCTCCATGATACCATCAACCACACACATTTGGCGAGTATGTGTTTTATGCCCTCCTTGAAATCAATAACCAGAGAATTGTTGAACAGCTATCTGTTATCTTCTATATATTAAAAAAATCCATACAATTTTAATATATGTATAGGCAACACCTTGTTGGAAAAAGGTCTTTGGGATGGCATTTTTCTCTACTTAAGTCAAATATTTCTTTCTAATAATAGGATCAGGGCAGCTAGGTAGCGCGGTGGACAAAGTGCCTGAGCCTGTAGTCAGAAAGACCTGAGTTCAAATCCAGCCTCAGATACTAACTACATGACCCTAAGCAAGTCACTTAACCCTGCTTGCCCCAGTTTTCTCATCTATAAAATGAGCTAGACAAGGAAATGGCAAACCCCATTCCAGTATCTTTGCCAAGAAAACCCCAAAATGGGGTCACAAGAATCAAAAATGATTGAAACAACTGAACAAAAAAATAAGATCATAGTTTTAAAACTGGAATGGACATTAGGGAGGTTATTGAGTTCAATTCTTCATTTTAATTTTTTATTTATTTTTAGTTTTTAACATTCACTTTCACGAGATTTTGAGCTCCAAATTTTCTCCCCATCTCTCCCCTTCTCCCACCCCAAGATGGCATGCAATCTGACATAGACTCTAGACATGCATTCATATTGAACCTATCTTCACATTAGTCATGTTGTAAAGAAGAATTAGAACCAACAGAAGAAACTACGAGAAAGAAGAAACAAAAGAAAAAAAGAGATCAAATAATGTGCTTCAACCTGCTTTCAGACTCCATAGTTCTTTTTCTGGGTGTAGATAGCATTTTCCATCACGAGTCCTTTGGAGTTGTCTTGGATCCTGACGTTGCTGAGAGGAGATGAGTCTGTCAAAGTCAGTCATCGCACATTGTAGCTGTTACTGTGTACCATGTTCTCCTGGTTCTGCTCACTTCACTCAGCATCAGTTCATTCAAGTCTTTCCAGGTTTTTCTGAAGTCCACCTGCTCATAATGTCTTATAGCACAATAGTATTCCATTACATTCATATACCACGACTTGTTCAGTCATTCCCCAATTGATGGGCATCCCCTCAATTTCCAATTCTTGGCCACTACATATATGGATCCCTAATTTCAATTATTCATTACTGAGTATTCTCTTCATCAATGTACTAATTTCTCTCCCTCAGCTTTTCATTCTATGCTATTCTTGTCCATGTCTTTCTATAAAACTACCAAAGAAAACATAACCAAGGCTCTGGCAGCCTTCCATTGATTCTTTTAACATCTTAAGGACTTGAGCTGGCCTTCTCTCAAATTCTCAGTATATGATGAACCCATTACAGACATATTCCTAGAAATAAATGGTCATTCTAGATAGCTGCTAAAGTCTCTTGTGGCTCTAAATCTATGTTCTTACAGTACTATAAAATGCTGGACAATTTGCTAAATGTGATACAGCCACTATCTTCCTCCTTTTCAGTTCTGGTCCTTTCTCATTGTCCACTTGGAGCATCTATTCATGATGTATGTAGTACTGATGGGCTAGTTCAATAAGACTATCTATCCAGCTACATATAACTATGTGGAATTGCTATTCAGACCACTACAGTTTTAATGCAGTTTAAATTAATATTTTATCCATGAATACTTGGATAATATGTAAACATTGGTCTATAACTCTGTGTCATCTCCCTTGAGACAAAAATCTCATAATTTCTTGCATCCAAGGCTAAACAATTGCCTTTTAAATAAGCAAAAATATATTCCATTCCTTAGAACTATGAAGATAATGTTCATGGCAGTAGCTGATGTTTCCTATTATTTTTCCTCGTTTCGTTCATATTTATACATATGTATATAAATATAAACATATTTATGCATCCTGATGAGTATTTATATTATAATCAAAGTAATATCTATGTTCTTCTCACTAACAAAAATTTCTCTATTTGGATCTTAGACTAATATTTACTTCTAAAAGCTCATAAGTGCTATGTCAAATTTGTTCAGTTATCAATGTTCATTAAGAAACCAGTGTGAGAAGTTTCTTCTCTATTATGCTCCAGAATTGAAAGATTAAAACCCTTGCCCCGAATCTATTCTTAGAATCTCCATTTCCATCAAGGAAAAGACTCAATACAGATCTTGACACAGCCAAAACCATAGGTCAAGGGAGATTTGAAAGCTGCAACTGGGTAAGAAAAGCGAACTATTTCCCCAAGTTTAAACAACGTTTTAGAATAAACATAAACTTGCTCTTAGGCTCAGTAGGCCTTTGAGTCTGTAAAGCTGTTTCATTTCATTATATTTCCATCATTCTAAAGTTTGCCAAAACCATGGTTCTAATGCATTTTTTTTTTGGTTGAGGGCAATCTTAATAGAGTTCAGGAATTCATGATTAGTAGAGCTCTAGGGGATCTTAGAGGAGGAGAGAATACCTGGTGTCTCACTGCTTTAGTCTTTGGGGAACTCAGGCCCAGAATCTCCCCTAGCTTCCTCTGCTCTCCTTAATACTTTAAATGGACTCTAACAGCAACTCCCAATGGGCTTGCGAGAGAGGAAAGCAGTCAACTAACCTCCAGCACCATATTAGTGGGAATAGGCACCCATACCCACCCTTCACATTCCCACAGGACAGGAGCAACTCCCAACCTTTTGTGTCATAGAGATGGTGAATATAGTTAAGTGTGTGACTATAGGTAAGTCACTTAAATTCTTTGGACTTCTAGAAAATGAGAAGATCAAACCAGAAGATCAAACTCTATGGTTACATCCAGATGTAAAGCAATGATTCTGTAATCATCAGTATCCTAAAGACATTCTACACTCACACTGTGAGTCACACTATCAACTTTCCCATGGTTCATAGCGTGAATTCTTTTTTTTTTTTTTTTTGTGAGGCAATTCAGGTCAAGTGACTTGCCCAGAGTCACACAGCTATTAAATGTTAGGTGTCTGAGACCAGATTTGAACTTGGGTCCTCCTGACTCCAGAGTCAGTGCTCTATCTACTGCGCCACCTAGCTACTCCCATGAATTCTTTTAAGTCCAATATTTCTTTTGGATCTTGGGTTTATGGGTCAATGTTGATCTGTCTGTGTAACACTAACATAACCAAATGGTTCTTTCCATTACAGAAGACTTTCAAATTTGGTACCCCCAAGGCAAAGACTTTACTGGACCTATCAAAATACCTCAAAGTTAAAATAAAATGTCAGTCAGAGGTATACCTTCATCACTAGTAATGCAAGATTTTAGAGGATTTTTTGATAAACATCTCTCCAGGGAATACTTTGACAGAAATGAAATTAAATCCACCATTACAAATGAATTCTAGAGATAGAGAAATTACAGATAAATTTTCATATGTTGTAGAGATATGTGTTTTTCATATAGCTAACGTCAGAGTCAGCCTGAAGTAAATATCAAATCATTTTTTTAAATCATGGCATTTGAGATAAGTTCTTTTTAATAAGAGAGATGCCATTAAAAACCAAAGATAGAAAAGACAGAAATTGAGTATTACAACAAACAGATTATTAAATTTTCAAAGTATGCCCTATAAGTTGTAACATTGGTGTTAATTACCACATCATCTCTTAATAAATGTTTTGCAAAAATTAACAAAGCATTTTCAATGTGGTAGATAAAGGGATACCTAAGTCTTCTTGCAGTATGTCATACAGAAATGAGGGCAACTAAGTATAGAAGAGAAAAAATGGTGTGTGGCAATTTTAACTTTAAAGAAAGCTAGCCTATATTTGCTCAAGGAGACTTAGGATAAGAATGGATACTGAGAATCCATTTCTATAAGGGAAAATGCGTTTCTTCAATGTTTTAGTGAATCTGTGATCTCATCTTTATTTTACTCTCTCCAATGGTGTATTCACCACCCATCCAAGCTTTTACATTTTGTGGAATTCTTGTCCCTTTCTGCCCATGAATTCTCCATTGTATTAGTTGGATTCCTCTCAGGCTCTTGACATTGTGGAAGCTCCAATACTGTACGGGGGCTATCCATTGGTATTCCTGAAACTCAATAGGTGACCTGCCTACCTCCTTTTCTGGTCAAACATCTCTTTGATAATAACTTTAATAGGGCCACTTGAGCACAGTTCATTGTTGGTAATATGATGACCTCTATTTACACCCATAACTTATCTTTCCATTTCACTTTGGGTGATCTATTTCATTTCATTAGAGATTATGGCATTCCAAGATTCATAGCAACCCTAGCATTATTGGAAGAATACTGGTATTAAAAATATGGTTGGTTTGGCTTTTTAAGTGAGAGTCTAGGGATGAAAGACATCATGGAATGGTGAGAAGATTGTAAATCCCTCTTCCATTTAAACTCTACACTGGACATAATAGTGACTAACGTCTTTGATCCTTGTCTTATGGCTACCAAGAAAGGCTCTGTCTTATATCTCACAGAAAATCATCAGAGCAAGGTACCTCAGTTGTTATGTCTATCAAGTATTCTTTTATGAACTTAATAAAATCATATGATCTTTGTGATCTTAATGATAAATGTGTCCTGGTATATCTAACCAAAACAACCAATTTTTCTTTGTTCTTATTGCAGAGTTGACTGTATATATGTATATGTACATGTGTATGTGTATGTGTATGTGTATGTGTACACAGACTAGAAAAGGTAGATCTATGCAGTTTGACCCCAAGGGAATCTCTTCTAAACGATCCTAAACATATCACCCCACTGTCTCCATTATAATGCCTAGAATTCCCTCATTAAATCTGTCAGTTGGTCAATAAGCAATTATGTAATCATCAGCTGTTAAATGAATTAGCTATTATGCTAGATAAATTAGTTATATTTCATTTCCTACCAACTGCTCTGCTTGGTTTCAGCTCCATCATCACTTCCATCAATGATGTCAAACTCAAATAGAAACCATGGGCTTCAAATTGACTTAGAAAATGACAAATTAACATTTTCCATAGTGTGTTGTATTTTTATTTATTTTAGTTAACATTTCACAATTACATTTAAATCTGGTTCAGTATGGAGAGTTTTGAAGCAAGTTCAAAACATCTGATCTTCATCATGCCCCACTCAGAAGAAACTCATCACTAGATAAACTCACTACCAGAAAATTTATCATCATGGAGACTGCTTTAGCTTTGCCACTCATGTATCTCATCAGAACCCTCAATTGCTTCTTCCTCTCTGATTAGAGCACTGGAGGACACAGCAAAAAAAACTTCTCCCATTGCCTCCCTTCATACAGATTTTCAAATGCCAGCCATCTCTTCATTTGTCACTAGCTGCTTTTCTTGGTTTCAATTCCAACATTATCTTTATCATGCTTCTGCTCTGGGTATCCTCTGGCACTCCACCCCTTTATCAGCTGCCTTTGGTATATTATCCCCCCATTAGATTATAAACTCCTTGAGGGCAAGGACTGTATTTCTTTTTCTTATTTGTATCCCCAGCACTTAGCTCCATACCTGGCTCTAAAATAAATCAAAAAGGGACAGACAGAGAGGCATAACCATTCACGTGGATGGTCTGAGTACAAGTTCTACCTCTGACAAGTCCCACCTGCCTATATGACTCTGGGCAAGTCATTTAAACTCCCAGGGCTTTAGGCAACTCTCTAAGAAGACTGAAACTTGCCAAAAAGTTGCACATCTATATGGCTAGAATAATTTTCTTCATGTCCATTTCTCTCTTTTATTATGTTTCTTCTGACATGGGGGCATCCAATTACAAATTGGTCAAATCCTACAAATCAAAAGAAACAAAATAAAGGCCCTCTCTTTGTCCCTGAGTAGAAGGAAGGCTGGGGAAACATAAACATTTTACAATATGAGACAGAGTACAGAATTAACCAGCTGGCTCATCCAGGCAGCCAGCACAATACATTAAGATGACTATTCCAAGAACATTACAGAAATCAGGATTACCCCAAGTCAATCTAGCAGTCAAAATTTCCTTTCTTTTCTTTCTTTCTTTCTTTCTCATGAAAAAGTAGAAGAAAAAGTCTGTCAGTTCTATTGTTTTTTTATTGGAAGGTGAGGGTAATAACAACATCTGGGAAAATTTTGTAAACTCATCTACCTTTGGGACACGCAACCTAAACCAATAATTTGACTTACAATGAGAACAAAAGGCTATCTGAAGTTTAAGGAACAACATAAGGAGCACTAAGAATATTAATTTCTCATTAACCAAAGACCTTACAAGTTAAAACTTTATTTATTGCTCACTAAACAGGTTACTGTCGTTTACAAGCAGAAAGGGTAGCACAAGAGTTTAAGTAATTGACCTAGAACAAGGGAAGCAATTGTCTCCTGGGAAATATTACATGAATAAATATGACAATAATACCTTTTTTGCACAAGGTTCAGCCAAAAGATGCCTGGGTTTGCTCTCCCACGACAAATATGATAGCCGTGTTCTCTAACACTATTACTGAATCAGTTTATTGTTTTCAGTACAGATCAGCAAACAGTAAGGTAAGCCAATTATACTATTTCCCAAGGTATACACCAATTACTGGGTAATCTTTAAGGTATATTCTTCTGTCAGAGGAAATGTGAGTCCTTCTGAAGTAAATATTTCAAGGAGTATCCATTTCATTCACAACCAAATGTATCTGTAAATCTATGTCTGAGTTCATATTTAAACAATAAAATTATTAGTAAAAATGAGAATATAAAACAAGGAAAGGGTCATTATTCTTAGCCTCACCCCTATGCATGGTAAGTTCATCATCTCAGACAATAAGAACACCATTATTGCCATCCCCTAGGCTGGAAACTTCCATCTAATCTTTGAATTTTCCTTTTCTCTTATTCCCATATCTCATCAGTTGCTAAGTCATAATGCTATTACTTTCATAACATCTCTTATATCTTTCTCCTTTCTCTATTCCCACTGCCAGAATTCTGGTTCAGTTGAACACTGACTCTTGCCCAATCATTGCAGTAGGCTTCATTCAACAGCTATTAAGAAACAGCTAAATGAGCAACTTTAGCAAAGTTGCAGGATATAAAATAAACCCAAATAAATCATCAGCATTTCTATACATCACCAACAAAGTAAGAGATAGAAAGAGAAATTACACTTAAAAATAACTGTAAACTATATAAAATATTTGGGAGTTTACCAGCCAAGACAAACCCAGGAACTATATGAACACAATTATAAAACACTTTTCACACAAATAAAATCAGATCTAAACAACTGGAAAAATATTAATTACTCAAGGGTAGGCTGAGCCAATATAATAAAAATAACAATTCTATCTAAACTGATTTGCTTGTTCAGTACCATACCAATCAAACTACCTAAAAATTATTTTATAGAGCTAGGAAAAATAATAACAAAATTCATCTGGAAGAATAAAAGGTCAAGAATATCAAGGGAATTAATGAAAAAATGCAAAGGAAGGTGGCTTAGCCATACCAGATCTAAAACTATATTGTAAAGCAGCAATCATCAAAACTTTTTGGTGCTAGCTAAGAAATAGAGTGGTGGATCAGTGGAATACGTAAGGTACACAAGGCAGAGTAATAAATGACCATAGTAATCTAAAGTTTGATAAACCCAAAGACTCCAGCTTCTAAGATAAGAACTCACTATTTGACAAAAACTGCTGGGAAAACCAGAAAATAATATGGCAGAAACTAACCATAAACCAATATCTCACACAATATACCAAGATAAGGTCAACATGGATACATGATTTAGACATAAAGGTTGATACCATAAGCAGATTAGGAAAGCAAGGAATAGTTTACCTGTCAGATCTATGGAGAAGGGAAGAATTTATGACAAAATAAGAGATAGAAAACATTATGAAAAACAAAGTGGATAATTTTGATTGCATTAAATTAAAAAGGGTTTGCACAACAAAGCCAATGCAACCAAGATTAGAATGAAAGCAGAAAGCTGGGAAACAATTTTTATAGCCAATGTTTCTGATAAAGGCCTCATTTCTAAAATATATAGAGAACCGAATCAATACTCAATGCTCAATACAAGTCATTCCCCAATTGATAAATGGTCAAACAAAATGAACAAGCAGTTTTTAAATGAAGAAATCAAAGCTATCTATAGTCATATGAAAAAATGCTTTAAATTACTATTGATTAGAGAAATGCAAATCAAAACAACTCTGAGGTACCACCTCACACCTATCAGATTGGCTAATATGACAGAAAAGGAAAATGATAAGTGCTGGAGGAGATGTAGGAAAATTGGAACACTAATGCATTGTTGGTGGAGTTGTGAGTTGATCTAACCATTCTGGAGAACAATTTGGAACTATGCCCAAAGGGCTATAAAAATGTACATACTCTTTGATGCAGCAATACCACTAATAGGTCTGTATCCCAATGAGATCATACAAAAGGGAAAAGGACTCATACGTACAAAAATATTTATAGCAGATCTTTTTGTGGTGGCAAAGAATTCGAAATTGAGGGGATGTCCATCAATTGAGGAATGACTGAACAAGCTGTGGTATATGAATGTAATGGAATACTATTGTGCTATAAGAAATGATGAGCATGGGCAGCTACATGGCGCAGTGGATAGAGAGCCGGCCCTGGATTCAGGAGGACCTGAGTTCAAATCTGGTCTCAGACCATATACTTGATACTAGCTGTGTGACCCTGGGCAAGTCGCTTAACCCCAATTGCCTCACCAAAAAAAGAACAAAAAGGGAATGATGAGCAGGCAGACTTCAAAAAAACCCGGAAAGACTTGTATGGTCTGATGCTGAGTGAAGTGAGCAGAATCAGGAGAACATCATACACAGTAACAGCAACACTGTGCAGTGATCAACTATGATAGACGTAGCTCTTCTCCTCAATACAATGATTCAAGACAATTCCAAAAGACTCATGATGGAAAATGCTATCGATATCCAGAGAAAGAACTATTTAGTCTGAATGCAGATCAAAGCACATTATTTTCACTTTTGCTTTTTATTTCTCATGATTTTTCCCTTTCGTTCTGATTCTTCTTTCACAACATGACTAATGTGGAAATATATTTAATAAGATGTGGAAATATATTTAATAAGATTGTTCATGTATAACCTTCATATTGCTTAGGGAGAGGGAGGGAAGAGGAGGGAGAAAAATTTGGAACTCAAAATCTTATAAAAGTGAATGTTGAAAACTATCTTTACATGTAATTAGAAAAAAATAAAATACTCTTAAGTGGGAAAAAAAAAAGCTAAATGGGGAAGTGGAATGAGCTCTGGGCTTGAAGTCAGAAAGACCTGAGTTCAAATCCAGCCTCAGACATTTTCTAGCTGTGGGCTCTTGCCCAGTCACTTAACCTCTAGCTGACTCAGTTTCCCTGACTATAAAATGGGGATAACACACACACACACACACACACACACACACACACACACACACAGGGTTGTTTCAAGGATCAAATTAGATAATATTTGTAAAGCATTTAACATAGCACATAGTAGGTACTTAGTAAACTCTTCTTCCCCTTTCCCTTTCTTAGTTGCACTGCCCCCAAAATTCCTCCCCAGCCCCATCCCCAATCCAGCCTACAAACTGCTGCCTAATTAATTTCCACAAAGCACAGGTCATGGGTTAACGACATGAATTAAAGTGCTTATTCTGGCCAATAACTTAGCCAAGGGAGAAAATCTTGTCTGTTAAAATCTTTTATCTTCACCTGAAGAGTAATACTATCCATATATTTTACAAGTTTCATTCATTAAAATAATAAATATCAGTTTATTTTATTTGTCAAATTTAACAAACATTTATCTAACACTTACAGAACATGCAAGGCTGAACTCGAATATGAATGAAAATGTCCCTGCCCTCAGATAGATTAGACCGATGGTAGATTAGACTGATATGATACAACTTCAGTTTAGTGCTTTAGAGTCTAGTGGATTAGATCGATAGAAGGCATCTGTAGTGCTTTAGATAAAGTCCAAGCCACTGAGAATAACAGGCAAAATGTAGATCTTTCAGTTGCCAGGATAGAGTTCATCATAGTTCATATTACTTTCTTTTCACTCTCTATTCTGCCTACAAGATGCAACTGATACATTGACTGTGATATTCAGTGATTTGACATAAAGAAAATTGACTTTCACATGAAGTTTCAAATAAATTGTAATGGGTAAGGTTTATACCTGCCAAGTCCATCAAGCCATATAGTCTTCTGACTCAGCCCACCCACCTCCCATAGGGCTCCCCTGTAGCACCTACATTCTTCACCAGTCACACAATCCACCTCCCTATTAATCATGCCACTCTCAGGCTGTAGCCAGAAAAGAGGGTCCACTTGTGTACCTTAGGCTAAGCAGTTACCTACAACTGCTATTTATGTCTTGTGCTTATTTATGTCTTAAAAGCATTATGTACCATATTCTTAAAACTTCTATTGAAAAATGTTGTTGTTCTCACTTAGGCAGCAAATATACTAAAATTGGAACGATACAGAGATTAGCATGGCCCCTGTGCATGGATGACATGCAAATTCATGAAGCATTCCATATTTTTGAGGGAGGAAGATTACATCTTAACATCTTATAAAAGTTAATGTTGAAAACTAAAAATAAATAAAAGGTTTATTGGCTAAAAGGAAAAAAATGTCATAAAACACCTATTTCTGGGTAATCTGGTGAAAGGAGTAAATATCCATTAATGACAACATGGATCTATGTAAGTATCAAAATACAGAGTCCAGAAAGAAAAAAGTGAGAATCTTACTCACTTCTGTGTACCACATTTTAGGAAGGGAATCAATAGGTAAAGACATCCAAAATCATTCTATGAAGATCAGCTAAAGAAATTGGAGTTGTAAAGCCTGAGAAAAGAAAATTCATGAGGAACATGATAGCTGACTTCAAATACTTGAAGGGTTCTCACATAGAAGAGAGATTATACTTATCCTGCTTTGGCCCCAAAGGTGATAAATGGATAGAATTTATGAAGAGACAAATTTCAGTTCCACATAAATAAAAATTCCTGAAAATTGGAAAGATCCACAAAAATGGAATGGTCTCCCTCATAAGATAGTACGGTCTCATCACTAAAGGTCTTCAAAAGGACAACTCATATGGGTTGCTGCAGAAAGGATTCAGACTTCAGGCAGAAAGTATCTTTGAGGTACTTTTCCAACTCAAAGATTCTATTTGTAAAGTACACTATCCCTTTAAAATACACAGCAGATTAGTGGGAGGGGGGAGAAAAGAACAAAAAAAGTATTTTGTGTAAAGGAAAATATTTGAATTAATTATGAAAGAATGTAAGCTATTGCTACTATTATAGATGAAAATATTAATACTTAGTAGTAAAAAAACTTTCAATATACACTGATAAAGTATGTTTAAAACAAGCTTTCAGATAAGGTTTAGACAGTTTTGCAGAGAAAATTATCTGCAGTATAAAATATAAAGACAAATCTCTTTGTCAATAAAATAGAATGATATTTTTCTTGTGTGGAAAAAACTTTATGTTACAAGCAGAGAAAGATATTTTATTTAAAAAAAAAAAAACCTGGAGAATGAATGTAAAGTTTCAAGGGGACCAGAGATGGACCATGTTGTCAAAGACTTCAGACCTGCAGAGCATTATGGGTTATGAGCTAATTTGCATCCACATATTTTATGACTAAAGAGGATAAACTATAAAAAATAAACCATCACATAAACATTTTATAAGGAAATATTGGGGACTTGTGACTTTTTAGGTTATAGAGTTAGGAAGCACTCATTTAAATTATTAAAGATAATAGTAACCAAGACAGGAATTAGGTACAGGAACTTATATAGGAACACAAGGAGGAGGAGGAGGAGGGTTCTCCCTCTCCTGTTTTTTTAGTATTTATGCATTTGCTTTAATAAAGTAAATAGTTGCATTTTAAAACTAATAGTATAATCATTCAATGGCACAATGTATACAGGGAAGGATACAAGATCAAATTTGGTGTCCAATGCTTACTTGTGTATCTGGGTGGGTCACTTAACCTCTCTCAGCCTCAGTTTCCTCAGCTGTAAAATGGGGATAATGACAGCACCCATATCCCAGGGTTGTTGTGAGACTCAAATGAAATAATATTTATAAAGCACTTGCACAGTACCTAACATATAGTAGGTGCTTAACAAATGAGATGAGATAGACAGATAGATAGATAGATAGGTAGATAGATAGATAGATAGATAGATAGATAGATAGATAGATAGATAGATAGATAGATAGATAGATAGACAGACAGGCAGACAGATGAATGGATCTAGGGGTGGGGAACCTGTGGCCTTGAGGTCACTTGTGGCCCTCTATATCCTCAAGTGCAGCCCTTTGACTGAATCCAAATTTCACAGAACAAGTGTTTCAGAACAAGGATTCAAGGCCACGGGTTCCCCAGCCCTGGATCCAATGGATTTGATGTGGGTGGCTCTCACTATCACCATATCAAATCACAGGACTCTTTGCTACATCACAATCTGTTACATTTTTGCTATGCATTTTGCTATGGGTGTTGGCTAGATCTCACTTTAACACTTTACTGTGTTACAGATGACTCCATCTGATAGCGATCAAAGTTAGGTGTGGGGATGAAGAGAAGAGTAATATCCAAACAGGGGATAATATATATACTTTGAACTTACCTATATGTTACGTCGTATCTCTTCAATAAAGTATAAACTCCTTGAGGGTAGGGACAGTTTCTTTTTTTCTTCCCAGAGCTGAGGACCATAGGAACATAGTAGGCATGGAGATTCTCTTGTGCCATGACAAAGGAAAAAGAGCTGTGAAAAACCACAACAGCAACTATGTATGATTGCAAGAAGAACTGCAGTGGGCCAAACCTCCCAAGAAACTCTCCAGCTCATGGAACATGACTGACAAGGAGAAGTTAAAGCAGGGCTAGAGAAAGAAAATCAGGTCATGGTGATTAAAAGTCTCTGTTCCAGCTAAAGGAAGATTCTACCAAAGAGGCACATGGTATGAGAAGGATATAAGAATATTGTTCTTTAAGCTCCTCAATATATGGCTGACGGGAATATTTCTAAGCCCACTGAAGTAGAGAACACCCACTGAAATGAAATATTCAACAGGGCCTAGAATCCAGCCAAGTATTTTGCATCAAGTTTTACTGGTCAGGGAAAAATATGCCCGACAAAGTGCTTACATGGTAGAATTGCAGTAGAAAGAGAAACTGCTGAATTTGCTCTCCACTGAGAAAAGCTACATTTATAACACTATGGAGTTTAGAGGATTTACAAATCTACAATTTCCTAGAGTACTTACTGCTATATTAATAAAAACATGAGTAAAAATTATTAGCAAGAAACATGAGTGAAATTATTAGAAAAAAATACTCACCTTATTTTTTAAAAAAAGGATGTACAAGGATGACATTGCCAGTGGGAATGCCCCCAGATTCTTATGTAGTCTAGGAAAATGAATTTATGAAATACAACTGAAATACATAGGGAAGAGTGTGGTATCCTTTGCTCCTGCTCTGTGGTTCTTTGCCTTGTTGTTTACCGTCTCTACTCATTGCCTCATCCGCAGTTGTTGACAAAATTTCCCATTTTTTTTTCACGCATATACACACTTATACACAAAATGAGCATGGTCTACAACTAATACAGAAAACAGAGGAAAGTAGGGTGAGGCAAGAGATTTTTTCAATATAGATCACCAAAAACAATTGTCTGGTACAGAAAAGTTCCACACCTACACACCCAGGAGATTAGTACCTAACAGCAGCTGTGACACCAGCAGAGTACTGTACTGTAACAATTTAAAAAGCTCCAAGAGACATGGTTTCTGGGTAATTTAATCAATTTATTAATAAATCCAGCACAATGATTAATAATATGATGGTCTCTTGGCTGTCTCTCTTAGACCAAAGACAATCATGGCAGCAGGCTCATAGTTTATATACCCTGGGCTCACAGTTTATATACTCTTTAAAAAAGTAGGTGTTTCCCAGGGAGGGAATCAACCCTGGTTGATTAATAATTAATAAGAGTTAATATTACGAAGAGGGGCTGCACCTGAACTTTGATTAAGTCATTCACTTCTTAAGAACCCCAGCCTTGGGCAACCTATTCAAAGAATTTATACCCCACTCAAGCCTGAGTAGAACACAATAACTACCCTCCCTGAGTGGGGTCTGAACAAGAAAGTCCAATCTCATTATCAGCAAGGTCCTTCAAAAGACTGAACTTTTAAAATCAGGACTTTTGAAAAAGGAAGTGGGTGCTGGTTCTCCCCCAATCATTGGTTATTAATAATCATTTCTCTCATTCCTACATACAGTGTTGAGCAGGCAGAGCAGAATTCCTTTCTCTGAAAGACATTGGTGATTCAACCAAAATGCAATGGCAGCCCTATAGCATCAGAGGCACAAGTTGTCCCTCTGGCCATATATATTCTCTACCTGTAGGCATTTCCTAGAGTGTACTCTGATCACACACGTTTCCCACATTTATGGTACCACATACACATTCCTGTCATGCCCATTTTTCCCCCTGGTGATATACTTGTGGAAGAGAATACCCCTGTTATTGAGGGGAGAAAAAAAATGTCCTATTCATACTTGTCTTATTCTGCTACTTCATTGAATGCCTTTGCTTTCAGCTAATTTTATCCTCTAATAAAAGTTAAACATATTTGGTTTATACTCATGAGCATATTTGCTCATGAGCGAAGTTTGTTAAGTGGATATAGTACCTACAGGGTGTCCTGAACCTCATATAACCAGGCTATAGGGAATCCCACTGCAACAGTGGTTGCCCCACCCCTATTCAGTCCTACATATGAAATAAAAGAGCTGAAAAAAGGGGAAAGAGAAGGAAAAGGAAGGAGAATTAAGAAAAACAACATTGGTATACTTCAGAGTCAGAATTTATCAGATTATCTCTAAATTTTTCTTTGGAGTCTCAAAAAAATTCATATGAAAAAATGATTGCTTTCAAATTGTTCGATTGAGAAACTTACTAACATCTTCCCAACATTTCAAAATTTGGCACAGGCATACTCTCACATTAACTATTTTCTTTGGTGTCCATATTTTATTCTACATCATCTCTTCGGGGAATAAAGTTTATCTCATTTCAGTGACCTGCCCATTCTCTGAAAGCAATCAAATGAAAAAGGAAAAGAGCTATGTCAGTTACATAAATATATGTATAGCAGCAAATATCTGTCAAATCAGACAAAGCAGCTGAAGAGATTAAAGTCATTGGCACAAAACTACTTCAACTGTGGCCTAGACACTGAAAGCCAAGTCTATTATGAGCATAGCCACCAAAAGCAACCCAAGGAAATATATTCCTAAATTATGTTGACTATGGAGTTTTCAAACAGCATATGCATTTGGCAGCAAAGAAGGCCAAGATAGGAGTTAGAAAACCTGGATTCAAATTCTTATTCAGATTCATACTAGTTGTATGACCCTGGCCAAGTCACTAAGATTTCAGTGGCCCCAGGCAATTCCCTACCAATTACCAGTCTACGTTAAGAGAGGGAGTTTCCACACTGGGACTATTCTAGACTGTTGAAATCTCCAGTCCAGACCCCTTCTCTATTTAAAAAGAAATGGATCTTTCAATATTAGGCCAATAAGTTGTATTTGATGTGTACTAATTACCGTAAACTTTAAAATAAGATATTAGTATTAAAAACAACACATAGAGAAGCCATGATGGAATAATAGAAAGAAGGAGTACAGTGATCTCCCTCCACTCCCTTTCCCCCCCAACCCCAAATAAAAAGCTTTCTCCAAACAGATCTAGAAAATGCATCAGACTAAATCCTGATGAGAATTAGGCACAGTGAGTCATTTGTTTAGGCCAAAAGGGCATAGGGAGACAGGCAGAGAGGTCTGCTGACACTGACGTTTGTCCAGGAATGCCCCCTCCCACTCCTAGCATTCCAGCATCCAGGGAGAAGCTGAGAACTAGAGCAAGAAGAGGTCCCAAACCCACACCAGCACACCTATATAGAACACCTAGGGTTCCAGCTAGCAAACTTGCTGCCCACTACCTAGTTCAGGGTCACAGATTCAGGGCAAACTAAGGAGACTAAAAGGGAAAGGGCAGAAGCGAGGGGGCGGGGGATGAGGAATTAGAGGCAGGACAGACTAAGGGAGGGATTAGTCCTAAACAAAACAAAGAATGTGCAAAAATATTTATAGCTCCTTTTGAAGTGACCAAGAATGGAAATCTGAGGGTATATGCTGAAATTGGGAAATGGATGACCAAAATATAGTACAGAAATGTGAAGGAATAATATTGTGTTGAAAGAAATGATGAAGGAGGTCATTTCAGAGAAACCTGGGAAGACTTGTATGAAGTGATATAAAGTGAACCAAACCAAGAAGATAATTTACAGGATGACTACAATATGGTAAAGATTTTTTAAAAACTGGAAAGACAGAGGATCTGTTATTAAGATAATGACCAACCATAATTCCTTCTAATAAAGAGGTGAAGGACTCATAGTGCAGAATGAGATAAAAAAAATTTTTGTCCAATTTTCATGACCAATACAGAAATTGACTTTGCTTGACTATATACATTTGTTTTCAATTAAATTGGAGAAGGTACTGACATAGGTAGGGAGAAGGCAGATTTTTGCTGATTAAAAAAAAAACTTTTAAACATAAACGTTGTTCACAGAAATGAAAAATTATAGATGCCCAGGTATTAGCCTAAGTCCAAATCCACTTGCATTCACTGAAATATTTGAAGCATTTTATCAACTGTCACTTTACTTTTTTGCATTTGTGTTTTTCCTCTTTTTTTCCCTTCCACCAATTCTCATTGAGCTTTCACACTTTTGTTTTCTAGGTCTTATTTTTAGAAACCTTAACCTTGCTGGTGAAAATAATTCCAGTTATCCTGAGACCTCGCACATTTAACCACAAAGCTAAAATTTCTCTTCAGCATTCAGAAAAAAAGCTGAGGGCCCACTTCTGTATTTACTTCCTCTCTTTAATGACAGAAAAGTTTCCAGAAAAATGTCTCTCATGTAGCCTTCAGCCTTCTTCCTTCTTCCCCCAAGAGAAGGGGTGCAAATTAAAAGATGACAGTGTTCTCCATCTTTCTTCTTACACTTGGCACATCTCTGTCCCCTGTTTCTAGTCACCTCTTTTAATTCATCTTGTCTAATTGAAAATTTAATTGAACTTATTAAGCGTGTAATGGTCAGGTCATGGGCAATGAATTACATTTTGTCATGTTGAAAACATTACTGTTCTCAAGGGCCCATGAGGAGGAGAAAAGGTTAACACACTGGTTTGTCTATTTTAGAAAATCAGCCAGCAGACTTGATGATTTGTGCTATGTATATACCAAGGGGCCTTGGGGTCTACGTGGCATTTTATTGTCTCTGTGCTCCTGTTAATATTGTATACATTTTTGTTCCCAGAGCTGTGTCAGTGATTTCTAGAGAAATTTTTGCTTCCATCAAGTTTAGTTATGAACAAAAAAAATCCACTTACACATTATCTTGTTTCTTGGTACAAGGCAATATAGCAACACCTGATTCATGGATAAAGAAAAGCATAAGCTCCTTTATCATTCATAGAAAAAAATTATAATATTAAGATTGGCATAGACAATTCATTATCAATTTAATTAGGTCAAGTAGGATTTTTGGCTTCACTTGGAAATTTCAGATCAATACAAAAAGCATGTGGATATTTGGATGGTTGTGTGACCCTGTGCAAATTACGTCACCTCTCTCAACCTCAATTTGCTCATCTATAAAATGGGGACATTAATAGCACCTTCATCACAGGGTTATTATAAAACTCAAATAATACAGTGTGGCCCCATCCACACAATTCCATGGCCAAGTTCAACAGGCAGATGGGAAGGAGGCTTGTTTATTGAGGGATGAAATCAGGAAGTGAATGAAGTCGGGGGAATTGAAAGACAGTTCTATGCATTGCAAGCTGATTGGCCTCAGCTATCAGAGAGAGTGGACCTGAAGCAAAGCCTGAGTGAGTCCTGGAGGCGGGAAGACGTGAGTTCAAATTTGGCCTCAGACGTTTATTAGCTATATGACCCTGGGCAAGTCAGTAAACTATTGTTTGCATGAATTTCCTCATCTGTAAAATTGGGATAATAATAGCACCTACCTCCCAGGGTTGTTGTGAGGATCAAATAAAATAATATTTGAAAAGTGCTTGGCACAGTCCCTGGCATATAGTAGGCGATATATAGATATAGATATAGATATATTTCTGTATGTATATGTATGTATATGTGTGCTTATAAATATATACTTATAAGCATATATATGTGTGTGTGTTTATTACTTTCTCTTCCCTTCCCCTTTCCTCATCTATAAATTGAGGGATTGGATTAGATGTTATCTACTGTCCTTTCTAGCTCGAAAATCTTATAATTCAATTTTCATTCTCACCAATTTCTATTCTCACACCGCCACTCTCTCAGCTTAGAAGCCACATTTGAAAATAGCTTGAGATTTTTAGGGAGATGGATGTCTACCAGGGGTGAACAGAAAAATTCATTTTACCTTATGATCCAAGTCTTTTTTTAATGCAGGACAATATATATCATAACCCTAATCACTGTGGCCACTGCTAACTCACAGAATTTAAACTCATCTCTGTTTTTTATCATGGGTAAAATTTAACAGAAAGGTAAACTGTGGCATATTTCTCCAAGCAAGATAACATTTATTAATAAGGGCATGCAGTCTGTCAATAAATGGATCAGTGGGATTGCCTCCATTTGTGCAAAAGGCCTCAAGCAAAAGGATAGTTCCTTTTTGTAGGTTTTGGGAAGTTTAGAACAAAGAATAGAACAGGATTGGTTACATCATGGGTTTAAGGGCAACATGATTGGTTACAGAGCTAGCACAGGGAACAATATAATTTGTTGGAAGTTTGGTAATGAAAGCTAACAACTCTCTTCTCTCCTGAGAGTCCAGCTACAAGATAGCGGGCCAGATTTTTGGACAGCAAACCAGATATCCTTGAAGGATAGCTTGGTGGTATAAAGACATTAGACCCAACTCCCTTGTGTTCACATGCATCTCCCACAGACCCTTAAATTTCTTGAGACAAGAATAGATCAGTGATTAACAGGAGAGCTGAATTTGTAAATTTAACCCATTACAGACCAGCTGAGTCTTTGAACTAAATTCAGAGACAAAGAACCTTGATGACTTAAGCAGTTACAGGACAAAATCAATTAACTGTAACAAGGATCATTTAAAAATGATACAAGATCAATTCAATCTTCTCATTTTCAGACCCAAGAATATAAGATTTCCTCTATGAAATGAAGCTTTTTTTCCCCACACAGACGGATTTTTTTGTTGTTTGTTTGGTTTTTCCTCCTGATACATCCTTGACCTTTTTCTCTATTAACATTACATGTATTAAACTTGGGATTGACTTGTTTAAACATTTCTTAATTTCCTGGGCTAACAGTCACCCTATATTATTCTGCATTGTCCTTTTTATTGTAATTCTCTGTTCATGTTACCCAACAACACAACTACTTAATCCAATATAGCCTAGCTTTGGTAACAGAGATGATATACTAAGGAGGGGAGAAGAAGAAAAATAAGTTCTCAAAATTCTCAAATTTCCTTTTTTTGTTATTGTTGGTTTTGTCATAGCATAAATCTTCCCTGGTAGTGCCTAGCATAATCACCTAAGAGAGTGGCCATCATTCTGAAAGGGGGGGGGGGTTTGGGGTGCTCTTAGATGCACAGAGGCACCCCAAGATCGTGGGAAAAAGCCCAAATCATGACACGGATCTGCCTGAATGAATTCAACTCAGCTCTTCTTCCAGCCAGAGAAAAAGTTTATTAAAGATAAGCATATAGGCCAGACTCCAAAGGAACCCAAACATCAGTGATCTAAATAGGGTTCAAGGTGGTCAGGTGATGCTCGCAAGGACGAACAGCGTGAGGCAGTCTAGAAAGCTCAGCGTCTGAGTTGGGGCTGGGGCTAGGGTGGTCAGGCCAGGTGATGCCCTTAGGATGGGCAGGCATGAAGAGTCTCAGCTTCTAAACTTGAGAACAGAATCAGAATGGGGGAAAGGTGAGCCTCAAGTACAGACTGAGGGAGGGGCCATCCAGTTTGGAGGGATGGGAGGAGGGGTCCAAGGAGTGGCCAAGCAGTTTGGGGTGAGGGGAAGAGGGGTCTAGGGAGATCTGGATGGGGGTGGCTAGCAAGCTGGGGCAAAAGGAACACTGGTGCCTAGTTAGGATTAAGGGTGGGAATGGCTAGGAAGGCAAAACAATGGGAAAGTCGGTTGATGGGGGAGGTGGACCATTTGGAAAAGGGTCTAGGTGAGAATTTCCGTTTGGAATGTCTGAGTGATTTGAACAGACAATGAGAATAGATAATGAAGGGAGCTGGAAAGGAAAGTTTGCTTTCAAAGGGAAATAAGGCAGTTTCTAAAACTTTAAGGGTTTCCTGGGACAGGCAAACAAAACTAAAGCCAGGTTCTTTTTGTCAAAGAGAGATAAGTGAGTCTACAAGGAATCTAAAAGTTTTAAGGTTTTTCTGGGAATTGTAGATAAACCTCTTCAATTCCATCAGTACCATTCACTAGAGTATCTGAAACATCATTCTCTAGCTTTTACCTATATCACCTAAGTGGTTCAGCAGCTTAGGTCTGGCCAAGGGTTGAAAATAAAACCCTCTATCCCTTGAGGGAAAAAGATCAACCACGAACAGGAGAAGAAATGAAAAATGTCTTGAGGGCTAAAAGTGTGAATGCTCCCAAATGATGTGAGATTCCTTGAAGTACAGGTTTTGTGATAATGTACGACTTCAAAATGCCTTTCCTTCTCTTTCCGCTGCCTCACTGACCTTCCATTCATCCTGTATACACCTTGTCTGTACAATTATTCACGTGAGTTAAGAGTGAGAGGAAAGGAAGTATGGATGCTGATTGTAGACAGCCCTCTCAGGGAGTTTAGCAACCACAGGGAGTTGAGATATGGGATGACAGCTAGTAGGGATCAAATGAGGGTGTTTTGAGAAAGGAAGAAACATGGGCATGTCTGTAGGCACTGAAGGAGGAGCTGGTAGACAGGGAGAAATGGAAGAAAAATGAAAAAGAGTAGGGATGATAAGGCAATCTGCTGTTGAAGACAAATGAATGGTTTCATTTATTGTCTAGAGGAGTTTGCCTTAGTAAGGAAAAAGAACCGCCTCTTCATATGTAACAGGAGGAAAGAGAGTGGCAGAAAGCATCAGAGTGATGTGAGATGAGAAGGGGAAAAGGAATTCACTGTGTATGGCCTTAATATTTCCCTTCAAATATAAGGCAAGATTCTCAGCCAACAAGGTGGAAGGATAGGGACCCATGGGAGGTTTGAGGAAAGATAAACCCTTACAGCTCAAAACCATTCTGAACAACAGAAAGTCTAACATCCCATACACTTTCCTCACTCCCGACCCCCACTTCTTTCAATGCCCCAGTAAAAATAAATTGTACTATTGTTATTGAGAGGCAACCTGGCATGGTGGAGGGAGAGGTGGCTTTGCAGTGGCCTCGGTTGAGTCTCACTTCTGTCACATACTGCCTGGGCAAGCTCCTTGACTTCTCAGTGTCTTCCATGACTCACTAAGACTCAAAATTCAGTTGCTTATCTACATTGGAAGAGAGTTCCCTTTGCCAATGAAATCACCTTCCCCATTTCCCATCCCCTAAAAAAAGAGTGATTTGAAAATTTTAAAGAATTAAAGAAATGTCAACTTCTCTTATTACCTCATAGATTTTGAAAAAGAAATATTAAGAAACATAAATCATCAAAAAGATATTGCCTTATGGCCAGTTTCAATGTTTTTCTCATTTGTAAAACATCTCAAACACTTACATTTGGCACTTTTTGTTGACTCAAAACAATAGGGAACATTAAGAAGCAATCTGCTGCAATTAGGTTTTGGAGCTCAGAAGCTGGGGGACCAAAAAGAGAGACCCAGTAGGCAGAGGACAGGATGACATCACCGTAACCCTCCCTGCCCTCTCCCCACTGGGGCCAGCACAAAGTCAACATTGGCTATTTACAGAAAGTGACCAGAGAACACTGAGGCTCTACAGATATAACGGCGATATTCGATGAACCATCCTATTTGCATTCAATAACCACTTTAGTGAAATCTTACAGAAATTACTTATTCTTCAAAATGTATGTCTTATTCTTCTCCTATAATATGTTAATTCTAATTCCCTTGTGGCTCTGAGTAGCAAAGGCAATATAGAACAACCTAGAATCAGAGTAAGACAGCTCTGTCCCTCCCTCTACCTTCTCAACTTTACCCCCTTCTTCCTATCCTTTTTCCTCTTCACTTCTTCCCTTCCACTCTCTGCCCTTCCTTCTTCCCTCTCTCCTCCCTCCTCACCTTCTCCCCTTCCCTTTCTCCCTCTCCCAGTCTGAACATAAGAAGTAACATGGCAGAATCAATAGAGAGCTGGTTCTGGGGCAAAAATGGCTTGCTCTCTGGGGCAGCTAGGTGGCACAGTGGATAAAGCACCAGCCCTGAAGTCAGGAGGAGCTGAGTTCAAATCCGGCCTCAGACCAAACACTTGACACTTACTGGCTGTGTGACCCTGGGCAAGTCACTTAACCTCAATTGCCTAAAAATAAAAAATAAAAAAAATAGAATGGCCTGCTCTCACAGTCCGATAACGGCATGACTTTGGAGGAGGCTTTTGTCTTCTCAATATTCTAAGCCAATGGTGTCAAACTCAAGTAGAAACAGGGGCCACTACGTCATACATAAGGATCCCTGCTGGCTTCATATTGACTTAGAAAACCACATATTAACATTATCTATGTTTTGTTTTATTTTTATTTTATTAACTATTTCGTGATTAAATTTTAATCTGATCCAGGTGCACTGGAATTGCACATCTCCGTTCTAGGCAATTCTCCAAAACTGTAAGTTGAGGAGAAGGTGCCAGCCTGAATTGTAGAGACAGCTTCACGGAATTCCCTATATCCATTAAATTATAGATCCAGGCCCTATCCCTCCACTTGGTTACAAATACTATTCAGGTAGCTCTGGCTTTGTTTTTGGAATGGAGAAACAAAAACAAGAAGGAATTGATGCTCTGGAGGGCTATGAAGATCTTGTCCAGCCCTCTTCCAGTTTATACAAACTTTAAACCCCACCCACTCACCTCCAGCAATTTACATAGTGCCTTGTGCCTAGGAGGTGCTTAATAAATGTTGAATTTAGCCCAAGTTAATGAAATGCTTTCTGAAATGTTCATTTGGGAAGTAAGCATACAAATGAATGTATGCCTCTGCTTAAAATAATATGTTTAAATATTAAACTGAAATGTAATTCATTCTTTCTACGTGGCCATCTCATTTCCTGGTACTTCAGAGGGGATCAGAATAAAACAGGGACTAGTTTAAACAAATCAGATGACATGGCTATCAATTGTCAACACAGAAAGAATAATACCCATAGTCTATTTTACATAAATACCTTTTCAATGTGCATATTAAATTAGGGGAATCATAATATCTTTCAAAAAGATCACAATAGATATTACAACCATAAGAATATTTGTGAACATCAGGCACATTACATCCTGTTAACCCCTTCCCTTCCTAATGCAGAATCTTGGAGAGGAGGAAATCCTGCCACTATTCTCCTCCTTGCTTTTCTGCTAGAACTAGGATAATATATCCAGATTAAGCAAGAAAACTGGCTAACTTTGAACAAATATGACTCACATTCCCTTACTTACAAAACTCTTTAGATACATTATCTTGTGTGATTTTCACAACAACCCTTTGATGTGGGCTATGGAAGAGATACTGTCCCATTTCTCACACAGGGAAATGGAGACTTAGAGAAAGTGATTATCCCAGTCAGACAGCTAGTTAGTCAAACCCAGACTTAAACCCACGTCTCCCTCCCAATGGCAGACCCAGCACACTCTCCACTATATCAAGGAACCTTTCTGCCAGCCAGAACACTTGAATTTATGCATCCAAGGGCCTTGGGAGGGAAAATACCATTTGGGGAAATTGGAGTGATCACTATATCCCTGTAGATATTCATGACAGATGACAGAAAAATAGGCGAGCAGAAAGCCACTTGTGGAATTAAAGATTTAGAGCTGGAAAGGACCTCATCTAGTCCAATCCCATTTGTTTTACAGTTGAGGAAACTGAGGCTCAGACAGCTTAAGTGACTCGCCCAGAATCTAGTGTCTTAGATGAGATTTGAACCTAGGTTTTCCTGATTTCTAGTCAAGAGCTGTATCTACTACTCTATCCTGCCTTTGTTTCATCCATAGCTTTTAGACATCTTCTGGCCCTGACAAACATCTGGAGGGGTCTCCATTTACAAATCTCGTGCTTGATGTTGTGCAACTTCTTCAAATTAGCATTGATTTACCATGAGGCACCATAGTTACAAAAAGTCACTTCCGATTCCAGAAACGCCTAAAGTATTCCAAGCCTCACCCTTGAAGACAAAGTCTAATCACAGCCTGTCTTAGAAAATCACGTGGTATAGTGGAAAAGGATTTCATTTTCAATCTAAAGACTTGAGCTTGGGTCCTGACTAACACTCACTAGTTTACTAGTGTGTCTATAAGAAGTTGCTCAAATACTACAAGCCTCAGTTTCTTCAATCTGTCAAAAGAGGATAATACACTGGCCATCTCACTAAACTGATCTGAGGAAAATGTTTTGTCTGCTGTAGTTTTCTCTCAATGGCAGCTAGTATTACTTGACCGCAAGCTTCCCCTTCCCATGGGAAATTGGAAGCACAAATCAAATGCCACCTCCCACTAGATATCTTTCTCTGATCCCTCCACCAGTTGTTGTTCTCCCTTTCTTGGAATATGTTTTGTATTATCTCATATGTATTCTGTGTTTCCTTATCTGAGTACATGCTATAACTCCCCAAGAGAATGTAATCTCCTAGAGGGTAGAGCTTACTTCTTTGTATTTTGTATTCACAGAACCCAGCTCAGCTCCTGGCACATGGTAGATACATAATAAAAGACTGCTGAATTGGATGAATATACTAAAAAGGATTCTCTATGAATCAGGCTTCATTTTTAAAATTGAATTTGCTCCTTTAAATTTAGCTAGATGATGATAGAAATATGATTATGTAAATCAGTATTTAGCACAGTGACACATAGTAGGTACTTAATAAATGGTAGCTGATTGACTAATCCACTGTTTTCTCATCTTAATACATGAAGATTTACTCATTTCCCACGAGAAACTGTGTGTGAAAGTCAATTTATATTGAGATGAGCAATAAAAATAAAGTTTGAAAAGTAATAGTTTCAGAAAGCCATTAAATCTACTAAATAGTCCTCCATGCTTCTTTACTGGCTGTCTCCTATGCCTGAAATGCTCTCCATTCTCATCCCTGCTTCCTGACTTTCTTAATGGCTCAGCTCAAATCACATCTTCTACAAGAAGCTATCCTACTCCTCCTCAAAATTAGTGTTTTTCCTCTGAATTACCTCCCATTACTCATGAAGAAAAATATTATCCACTTCCAGAGAAAGAACTAATGAACTCTGGGAGTTAATTGAAGTATATATTTTTTTCATTTTTCTCACTTTTTTGGTAATATGGAAATATGTTTTGCATGATTTCACATGTATAATTGATATTGCTTGCCTTCTAAATGGGCAAGGGAGGGGGTAAAGGGAGAGAATTAGGAAATTTAAAAGTAAAAAAATGTTTAAAATAATTTTTTAAGTAGAAAAAGAAATTACCTTTCATTTACACTAAAAATATCACATATATACATAATTGCATGCTGCCTTTCCTATTAGAATGTGAGGGCAGGGACTGTTCTTTGGCCTTTCTTCATATCCCTAATACTTAGCCCAGAATCTGGCACACAGTAAACACTTAATAAATGCTTGTTGACTTCTGCATTGTGACTAATAGTGTGATTGTATTGGTCACTCATATTCTTTATGATTAATCTTCCTAATTTTACATCCACCACTCAATCCACTATACCACATCACCTCTTGTGAGTTCAATGTAAAGTGATCATTGTATGAACACAAAGGTTGTAAGACTGAGGTTTATGGCACTCTATTTTATTTAACCTAAAATTTTCATTTCAAAAATGGTTAATTCGATTGTTTTCTAACATAATTATTATGTGGCATTGCCTCTTACATGCCTCGGATCTTATAAGGGGAGGTCTCAAAAGTGGCCCCTATTTCTGAATCAACAGAAGCAAATGAATCCTTATCTCACTTTTGGACAAAACTAGAAAGTAAATGAGGAGCCCACAGTATAGTGGCAAGAGCGTTGGTGTCAAGTCACAGGACCCAGGTGCAAATCCTTGCTCTGCTACATATGGCTTGGATGGCCTTGAGCAAGTCGATTTCCTTCCTTGGACCTCAGTTTCCTCATTTGTAAAATGAGATCAAAGTACACTATCATAAACATTCCTACACAATCTATATCCTGTGATCCCCAGTCCAATGGGAATTTTTCCAGAAGCTAAGACAAAACTTTCACATGGATCATGTTAGATCACCAGATCACAGATTTGGGAAGGGTCCTTGGATGTCATCTAGTCCAGTTCTCTCATTTTACAGATAAGAAAACTTGGGCCCAGAAAAGTTATGTGACTTGCCCAAGGTCATAAAGAGCCAGGATTTGAACTAAGTTTCTCTGATGACAAATCCAGGACTTCCTCCACTATAGATTTTGCAAAAAGGCAGAAAGGATTAAAAAGTTTGCAGCAATCACGGGCTGGCCACATTGTTCAAATGCAAAAACATACGCTTGCCAAAAAGACTATTTTATGGAGAACTCACACAGAGCAAGCGTTCACATGGTGGTCAGAAGAACATTCTCAAGATCTCTCTTTAGAACTCTGGAATTGATTGTGCGACATGGGAGACACTGGCACAAGCCTGCTCAGCATGGCGTGCCCACGTCAGAGAAGGTGCTGTGCCCTAGGAGCAAAGCAGAATTGAAATGGCTCAAAGGAAATGCAAGATGCACAGATTTAGAGAATCCAGCCCAGATGTTCACATGGACTATTTGTGCCCAACCTGTGGTAGAGCATTCTGAGTTCATATTGGTCAAATTAGCCACAGGCAGACACAATGAAACTTGACTCTAGCACAGTGATGTCATTTTGGATCTCTTCAAGAAAGAAGGACAACCAAACATTAAGTGCCTACTGTATGCCAGGCACTGTTCTAAGAACTGAGGATACAAAAAGAAGCAAAAGACAATCCCTGCCCTCAAGGAGCTTACGATCTAACAGGAGAGACAACATGGAAAGAAATACGCACAAAGCAAGCTACATGCAGGAAAAATAGGAGATAATTAATAGAGGGAAGGCACTGAAATTAAGAGGGGTTGGGGAAGGCTTCCTATAGAACATAGAATTCAAGCTGGGACTTGAAGGAAGTTGGGGAGGTCAGAAATCAGAGCTGAGGAGTGAGGGCATTACAGGTAGGGGGGACAGTCAGGGAGAATTCCCAGAGTAGAGAGATGGAGCGTCTAAAATGAACTTAGAGAAGCTAATTCTTTGGGGCACAATTATTTAATGGAAATGTCTGAAAAGAGTTTTATATTCTGGGCTGCTCTCTGGGCACTGTGATGGATAAGCGGTTAATGAAACCCAGGATGGAATGGCCATGTGGTTGCTTTAGGAGATTTAAGAAGTATGGAAAGCTGAAGACCAGAGAAAGTCAAATGATGCCTGCATTGAAGAATAGAAAAGTGTCTAAAAGTGGATTTCTGTATCAAGGAAACAGAAACAAATGTTGTCTTTAGGCAATGTCAGGAAGGTCAGCAGGAGAGAGATTTTCAGAGATGAACACCCTTAAGACTTTCTGGGTTGCAGGATTTTGAATGATGGCTGACTCGTATCTTATCTTCTTCTAGACAGATAATAAAATACAGTGAATAGTCTAAGAAGTCTCCAAAGAGAATGTAGGCAAAGACTGTACAATTTGAGGGGGTATCTAGGGAGCTAGGCCTTCATAATGTGAAAAGTTACCTAAGAAAATAGGAAGAGAAAAGAAAGAAGCTCTGAAGAAATAAAATTAGTCTTATTGAGAATTTTCAGCCTTGTCTTGCTCAATGGCACAATGCATTTTCTTTCTTTCAATTTCTTTCTTGCTTTTTTTAAAGATCGTTCCATTGATTTTTGTATTTTAAATGCTCTCAGGAAAATGGAGGGAAATTCTACAAAGATCTTAATTGATTCTAAGGTTATGAAACTGTAAAAAAAAATCAATAGGGCCTTTTTTTCTTGGCACTGAACACTGAATTATATTTCTTCCACCTTACACTTCCAGTGGAGGTAAAAAGGTTATTATCAAGACTTTTTTCTTTTTGCCCAGTTCTATGATTTCACCATTATGAAGAACTCCCAATAAGGAAATTTTCCCATAAATGCAGATTGGCACTTCTTTCTGGTCTGGGTGAGTTGCCTGGGGAAACTGAGAAAAGTAACTTGTCTACCAATGTGTGTCAAAAGCAGGATTTGAATCAGGATGTTCTGCCTCTGAAGTTGGCCCACTCTCTGTTGCACCATACTTTCTCTCATCTATTATCAATACTTGGAACTTATAGAACTCAACAAACTTCAGAAGTCATCCAAGTGAATACATATCTGAAAAGGAATCCTTTCTATGTTATTCCTGATGAGTGGTAATTTTTATTACATTAAATTAAAAATTTTTTCCACAGACAAAACCAAAGCAGCCAAGATCAGAAGGAAAACAGGAAACTGGGAAGGGGAGTGGGGATTTATAGCAATTTTCTCCGATAAAGGTCTCATTTCTCAAATATATAAAGAACTGAGTCAAATTTATAAGAATATGAGTCATTCTCTAATTGACAAATGGTCAAAGGCTGTAATGAAAAAGTTTTCAGGTGAAGAAATCAAAGTTATCTATAATCATATGAAAAAATGTTCTAAAGCACTATTGATTAGAAAAATGCAAATTAAAACAATTCTGAGTTACCACCTCATACCTATCAATTGGCTAATATAACAAAAAAGGAAAACGACAACTGTTGGAGGGGATGTGAAAAAATTTGGATATTAATGCACTGCTGGTGGAGTTGTGAATTGATTCAACCATTGTGGAGAGCAATTTGGAACTAAGCCCAAAGGGATATCAAACTGTGCATACTCTTTGACCCAGCAATGCCACTATTATTTTGGTATCCCAAAGAGATAAAGGGTGGGCGAGAAGACCTATTTGTACAAAAATATTTATAGCAGTTCTTTTTGTGGTGGCAAAGAATTGGAAACTGGGAGGATGCTCATCAATTGGGAAATGGCTGAACAGGTTGTGGTATATGATAGCACTATTGTGCTATAAAAAATGATGAGCAATTTTGAGACTAGAGATAGAGAATTCATAACCTTCTAAAATTGCATATTACATTTTGAGACTTCTCTAATAGTTGTGAAAATCTTCTTCCTCTTCCTTCTTTATCAAGGAAAAATCTGCATCTCTATAGTTTTTCCCTAGTTCTTCCTTCTGGAGGAGAGAATAAGTCTAGTACTTTTCACCTAAGAGCCCTTCAAGATTGAAAATAACTATAATATTTTCCACAAAATCTTCTTCTTCCCAGGTCAAATAGCACCAATTCCTTTGACCAATCCTTAGGTAGAGTAGTTTTAAGTTAAATCACTGTCCTTATCACCCTCGTCTGTAGCACTCCAGCTCAACAATGTCCTTCCTCATATCCGTCAACCAGAACTAAAGAAAAAAGTCAACTAAGAGACCATCACCTAGCTCAATCTGGATATGTCTTCCAATGATGCAAACTATCATCATATCAGAATCTTTGTTTGCCATCATATCATACTGAGCTTGAAGCCATCTCTTGAGTCATGGTCTCTCACTGCCTAAGCTGCTCTCTAGAAATAAGCTAGTTGTTTGAGGAAGCAGAATGAACAGTTTTAGCCCACAGGGCACATCTTTAAATGGCACCTTAGTTGCTTTAAAGAATTCATCAGCAACGAGGTAGCTAGGTGGTGCAGTGGATAGAGCTCCAGGCTTGGAGTCAGGAGAACCTGGGTTCAAATTCAGCCTCAGACACTTGACACTTGACACTTACTAGCTGTGTGACCCTGGGCAAGCCACTTAACCCCAATTGCCTCACCAAAAAAAGCAAGAAAAAAAAAGAATTCATCAGCAACCCCAAATATTAAAACTTACTTCCAGGGAGAAGTTGAGGTATTAGAAAAATCTGCCTTCTAGGTTCTGTTTGAAAAGGGGAAACCCATTTATATCCCTAGGCAGTCCACTCCACTTTTGGGCAGTTCTAATTGGTAGAATGAGATGCCTTCCATTAAGCCAAAATTGACCTTCCTATGATTTCTATCCTTTGTTTCTATCTCTATAGGACCAAGCAGGACAAGTCTGATCCCTCTTCTACATGCCGAATATTCAATGCTTGAAGAAAGCAATCACACCTCCCACCTTGCCCCAGGCCTTCTCTTTTCCAGGCTAACCTCCCCAAGTTTCTTCAAAAATGTTCATCTGGAACAGTCTCTTCTCTGGGATATACTCCAGCTTATCTATTTTTCCTCAAAAATTCCTTGGAACTAAAATGTTCTTGTACTTCTAATTCTGGACTAGCTCAGTGAGTAAGAACAGTTTTTTAAAAAGGATTTCCTCATAAACAATTTAGGTTTAGGTATTTCCCCCTCAGTGTTCCCTTTGGTGAAATAGAAAGTATTGCTAAATACTAAACAACACACCAAATAAATATCATGGTTAAGTTTAACAAGCCTCAGGAAATCATTGGTGACTCACTGAAGGCTGCTAGCCTTCAATAAAGTATTGTGCTTTATAATCATGCTTAAGGGCTTTTAAAAATTAACAGTTATACAAGCTTTAAAATTTGAAAAGCCCTTCACATTATCTAATGTGAGCCTCACCACAGCCCTGCAAGGTAGTCATAGTATTATCTTCATTTTACAGATGAGAAAAGTGAGACCATGGAAGTAAAGAGAACTACCCAGAATCACATAGCTCGTACCGGAGACAGGACAGGAACATAGTTATGTATGACTCCAAGTCCAACACTCCATTCACTAATACATACATATGTGTGTGTATATACATACACATACATAATCACACACATATATAATTCATACACACACATATATATGTATGGTATGTGTGTGTATGTGTGTGCGCGTGTGTAAATGCTCTAATAGAATCATGAAGGGGCAGTTAGGTGGCACAGTGGATAGAGATCCGGAGGACCTGAGTTCAAATATGGCCTGACACTTGACATTTACTAGCTGTGTGACCCTGGACAAGTCACTCAACCTCACCAAAAAGCAAAAAAAAAAAAAAAAAAAAAAAAGAATCAGAGCTCAAAGGGATCTAAGGAACAAAGTATCCAACTTTTCTTTTCTTTTTTTTTTAAATGAGGAAACTGAGCTACAGTGAGATTAAGTGACTTGCCCAGAGTTATATGGCCATTAAGTGTCTAAGGTATGATTTGAACTCATCTTCTTTCCTCCAAATCCAGTGCTACATCTTAAGATGTCACCTAGTTGCCTCAGAAATCATAGGATCATTGTGATGTTTAAAAAGTTCAAAAGATATGATTTCTGGGTAATTAATCATTTTATTAATAATGCTAGCATTTTATTAATAAAATGAATGGTCATTTGGCCATCACTCTTGGACCAAGGACAAATTATGGCTGTGGGCTCACAGTTTATGTGCCCTTGAAAGAGGGAGTGTTCCCAAGGGTGGTAATCAACTCTGATTGGTTAATAATTAATGAGAGAGAATGAATATTACAATGAGAGGTGGACCTCTTTTAATGAGGGGCTGAGGGATGTAACTTTGATCATTCATTTATTTCCAAATCACCCCCAGCCTCTGAGGGAAATCTAGATAAAGGACCTATATCTCCCACCCAAGCCTGAGCAAAACACAGTGAGCCCAGAATTTCACCTTGGATTAAATTTCTTGTAGGGTTAGGTGTGGCAGCAATACCTAGATTGAGAAGAATGTTAATTCTATCTGTTACCATCAGTCCTGTCCTTCAGAGGCTGAGCCTTGAAATGAGGACTTTAGAAAAAAGAGAACTCTGGATCTCCCCAAATCATTGGTTATTAATAATCATTTCTTTCACATAGATCTCTAGTCAGAAGGGATCTTGGGGGCCATCTAGTTCAACCTCTTCCTTTTACAGATGAGGAAAATGATAAGTGATAAGTGTCCATTTGATTTTTTTTTAAAGAATTAACTATTCTTTTCAAAAGCTACTGCAGCTTTGAAAAGAAAAGAAACAATTCTTTTCAATGCTCCCATCCTACATAAACTTATCTCCAACGTAATGTTCTAATGAAAAATATCTTCTGGCAAACAGAGAAAATTCTATTTCTTTCTATTGTATAAATAATTCTGTCTTGTTTCAATCCAAAAAGCAAATCGATTCTCCAGATAATCACACTTGGTTCTTCTGTGGCCTTCTTTAAGGTATGTCAATGGTCTGTTAATTAGACAGAGACCGTAAAATCAAACTAACTGCTATGCATTTTCTCTTTCAAAATTTATTGAGAATTGCAGTCATTATTAATGTATTAGGATTCCATTCCTTAAACTCTCACCAATTTTACCCAGATAATTCGTGGATGCCTAAATGATGAAACAAGGTGCTGTCTTCCCTCTTAAAGATGTCTCCATTTAAAACATTAATAAAAGCATCCTTAGGGTACAAGTGATTTGGAAATAAATGAATGATCAAAGTTACATCCCTCAGCCCCTCATTAAAAGAGGTACACCTCTCATTGTAATATTCATTCTCTCATTAATTATTAACCAATCAGAGTTGATTACCACCCTTGGGAACACTCCCTCTTCCAAGGGCATATAAACTGTGAATTAGAGCCATATTCCTTTACTTCAGGACTTTCAGAGAGATACGAGGGTCTAAGCAGTCACTCAGGCAGACCTCAATCCAAGGAGAAAGAGATTGTTCCACTAGTGTTTAAGACCCTTCATACCATTCGTATTCATACTCTTAGCTTATAAACTACTACCCCAGGTATCACCACACAAAACAGCTGGGACTGCCCATCATACCTCACACCATACAGAGACTCCCCAAGGAGCCTTTTATAGTTTCCTTTTTTAATTCAGGCTACCGCTGATTTTTTATGTTCTTTTATAATCTTTCCCTCTTTGAAAAAAAAATCTTGAAAAATTAACCCTTGAAGGCCATTAAAATGTGTCACTTCTACCATGGATTGCTTCTATATACAGGGTATGCCAAAAGCCTTGGAACATCTTTAAGCTTCAATAATAAAAACTACCTAAGACTTTTGGGACACCCTACATTTAAGTAATCCAGCTGCAACCCTTGCTATCATCTTCTTAAGCGCCATTTCTAATTCCTCACATCATATATAAACCTTGTGCCCTGTTGACATGAGGAACCTAGAACAATTTAGGGATATTGCTCTTATCCAGGTAGACCCTAAAAGTTCTATACTTGGCACTACTCCAAGGGTAGTCATCAGCTCTTCCTCCCAAGCACTCAGATTCACAAGGCTTCAAAACATAGAACCTTTATTTGGAGAAAGGACTTTTACTCAAGTTCATAAAGGGTCAGGAGGCATCCCCTCCCAATAATTGTTTTCCCAGGAATCTTTACAATTCCAGTGACTTACCTTACCGCTCTATATATGAGCTTCGAGAAGCAGAAAGATCAGAATTTGTTGTGTTTTGTATACATTATGAGTGCAATTTGCTGCCCATTTGCTCTTTCCCTGGAATCCCTCCTCTCACGGCTGTTCCACATCAGTGTTCTAACAGGTGTCTTGAGTCTGCACCACTATTGCCAACATCAACTCTTACTCCCTACTCCTCATTATTTGACTACTTTTTAAAATAAAATATTGTTAAAATTCTTAAAGTTTTATTAAAGCCTTTTGTTCTTACATCACAGTCATTTCTAGATATACCTACCTAGTCTCCACCACACACACAATGAGCTTTCCTTTGTAATGGAAAAAAGGTAAGCAAAACCAATAGACTCAAAAGCAGCCTTCCACATCTCTAGTCTCCCTCCACCTTACCAACAAAAGGAGGGAGGTATATTTCCTCATCTCTTCTCCACGGCCAAGATTAATCATCATAATTATTTCTTCTTTTTTTTTTACAGGTCTTATGTGTTCTGTGTTTTTTCTTTTAAAAAATATATTTTATTTATTTCATTAAATATTTCCCAATTACTTCCAACAAAACTGTTAACAATCTTTTTTTGAGTTCCTATTTCTCTCCCTTTCTCTTCTCCCTCCTTGAGAAGGCAAACAATTTGATATCAATTATACTCGTGAAGTTATACAAGACATATTTCTATATTAGCTATGTTATAAAAGAAAACACAATAGGTTAATGTTTTTCATTTACAGGGCTGTCATTGGTATTAGTTTCCTCAAACATAAAATGGGAATCATAATAGCACCTATCAAATCAAATGGGCACTTAGCACAGTGCCTGACACACAGTAGGTGCTACATAAATGCTTATTCTTTCCTTCCCCCCTCTTCCCTATCATGTTTCTTGGCTCTGCTTATTTCAGTCTTTATCAGTTCACACAAGTCTTTCCATATTTCTCTTAATTCCTCATATTCATATTTCTTCTAGCTTAAGTTAGCATAGCTGCCTCCTCCCCAGGTACTAGTTCTCAGACAGCTGACCCATGAAGCAATCTGACTGGAGCCTGAGCTGACAGTGCCACTCTGTTTTCGCATTTCTGAGGGTCAAGGTGTTTCTGGTCTATTTAAATCTTCTACTATTTCACAATTACTTTCTACAGCTCCACACAAAAGTCTCTCTTCAAACTCTGAAAGCAGGCTAAAGCTGTTTACCTCTTCATTCCCCCAAGGCCTGGGAAGCATGCCTCCCATTCATGCCAACAGCCCCACTGAGTCTTTTGTAGGTTCTCCATGGCGTCTTCTCTTTCCATTCTTCCTTCTCTTGTGTTCCTCTGAGGTAGCTGGGCATAGTCTCACAAATCATCCTAGGATATTACTCCAAAAGGGAAAAAGAAGGAGCAGAGCCAGCCCTTCCCACCCCCAAGAGCTGCTGTTAGCCATGACTCTGTGGAAAAAGAACATGTGCTGGGATAGGATACCAAATAGGGCAATTTCACTACCATCACTTATGCAACTAGTTAACTTTAGAAACAGTAGTAGATCTGTTTGTTGTACTTCTGATTTGATTCACAAACAGTCTCAGGATGATCTGGTTGAGCTGGATCTCAAAGCCCATCTCCAGGATCATTTTCCCCTCCAATATTTTTTGCTGTTTTGTATGGCATTTCTGCTCCAAATTTCTCATTCTCTTCTTGCATGATTTTGCAGCTGTGTTGAACTCCCAAACAATGTTTATAATTGGCTGCAGGGTCACCCTACTGGACAAGGAGATCAAGTATCTGCTAGCTAAGGTGGTTTCTGGGCTCTCAGTCTTTTTTATTGAGCTGACTGATCAGTATTACTTAAACTTTTCTAAGAAATGATGATAAATTCAGTGTCTTTACTTTTGCCCATTTCCAGTTTTTCAGAGGCAATGATTTGTTTAAACAGGCCAACTTGAAGTTACCATAATTTTAGTGTCATCTTATCATTTTCATCCTGTCTTCTAATTTGTTATTTTACTTCGATCATAAGCAGCCAACAGCTGACTACACTGACAGCTGATTAGGAAGCGACTGCTACATTAGTAACCAAGTACTTCCTGTTTGTTATGGCAAAGTTGTCACCTATGGGACTACGTGACCACTGAAGTAAATGACAAGAACATTACGATACTACTCGATTTTCCTTCTGCTGACATTTTACTTTCACCTCCAGTCCCAGGTCAAACTACTGCCTTTCAACCAACCACTCTCCTCACTGATGTGCTCTGGAGTTGATTCTGGTCTTTCCAGTTTGAGTTCCAATCTTCTTTCTGGTCAAAAAACATAGTCATTTCCACCTTAACCTACCAGGTGTTGCCCTGACTCTAGCAAAAAGAATCCTACATCATCTCTATCTTCTCTCTGGCCAGTGGTACAGACTCCTCTAGTCACAAGCTCTAACTCTTAGAGTGTGGATTAAAGTATCCTAGATAATTCTACAAAGCCCTAGACTTGAAATCTGCCATCTCAGTCCATTTTTTCCTTTACATACAAAGAAGCAGTGAGGTGGTTTTTTTTGTTGTTGTTGTTGTTTTTTGTTTGCTAGCCAAAATACAATACCAAAGCTATTGGGCCTTGCCGGTCACAAATATGGATGCTAAAGGCAGGAATGAGGACTAGGCAGACGGAGAACAATTAACCTTAGCTTACCTTTTGTTTTGACTCAAATTCATTTGCATGCTGAACCAGAAAGTGTGTTAGAAACACCTAAACCTATATTAGATAGCGCTCCATAATAGAACACTACCATCTCTTTCAGATATGGGAGTTGAAAGGAAGACTTAATCTTAGTCTGAGAGCACACAAAAAGGTTTTTGTTAGCTAGATGTGGTGATGGCTATGACAGCAGAATTATCAGTCTACCCTTACTGAGAAGAGCCAGGGGTGGGGAACCTGCAGGCCTCAAGGCCACATGTAGCCCTGTAGGTCCTCAAGTACAACCCTTTGACTGAATCCAAACTTCACAGAACAAATCCCCTTAATAAGAGGATTAGTTCTATAAAACTTGGACTCAATCAAAAGGCCACACCCAAGCCACTAGCCACTACTCCCTGACAGACTGGAGCCAAGATGGATAGCAAGTAACCCAGAAGAAGTGAGCCCAGAAGCTGATAGCAGGAAACAATGCCCAAGAGTGACTACAAACCCAGCAAAGATTACTATGTCTGGTAGCAATCACAAAATCAGTCAAGCAGCACCCAGCTAAGACTGTGTGATCAGTAGTCATTATAAAGCCAGTAGAGATAAGCAGAAAAACATGCTCAAAGAGATCACACCCAGAAAGGAGCAGAACCAGGCAGAACAGGGAAATGACATCACCATGAGATAGACGCTAGAGCACCAGAAGCGTGAGTTACCCAACCACTCATGTGCCCTGGCCATGTTCCCTCCATATGTGCCTCTAAAGAATTATTTCTTTGCAGACCAGATGGTATATGTTCTGTGCAAGGATTATACCCTATTTTTATAGGGGGAGAATGTTCCACTGCAACTTTTCCTGCTATGTTTTTTTTTCCATTGAATGTCTTTGCTTTGAACTCATTTTTGCCTCTAGGTGACAAGAAAAGGAAACCATCAGTGGAAGTTCTTGAGCTCTGGTTTTAAATGGATGTAGATGTATAATTGATATCATATTGCTTGCCTTCTCAACTGGTGTTGGAAGGGCTGGAGGAAGGGAAAGAATTTGGAACTCAAATTTTTTTAAAAGAATATTAAAAATAAATAATAAATTTTAAAGATTTAAATAAATAAAATTAAATTTTAAAATATGCATTATTTTTTTAAAATTAAATGGATGTGGAATCCAGCGAGTGCTTTGATCTAGGGTAACTAACCTGGACACTTCACATGAGAAAGGAGTGTCCTAATGACACTTTTTTTCTCCCTTAATGCATATTTCTCTCCCCAGCCAACACATACACATGAAACTTCTAGGTATCATGCTATCTGGATATAATTCATCTACATGAAACATGAATGCAGATCCCACACTATAAATGCAGTTAAAATTACAAAGTTAATAGGTAACTGGGGAAAATCTTCACAGAAAGATATAAATTTCTAATAAAAGTATAATAGCAACAACATATAAGGAATTAACGAAAAGATTAAGAACCATTCCCTAATGAAGAAATGGTCAAAGGATATAGACAGTTTTCAAAGGAAGAAATCCAAGTCATCAGTGACAACATGAAAAAAAAATTAGAGAAATAAAAAAATTAAAAGTTCTAAGGTTCTACCTTGTACCCATCAGCTTGGTGAAAATGACAAAAGAGAAAAATGACAAATGTTAGAGAAAATACAGGAAAACAGGCACACTATTGAATTTTGGGTGGATCTGTGAGTTATTGGTCCAGCCATTCTTTAAAACAATTTGGAACTCTGCCCAAAAATGATCATTGAACTCTCTATATATATATCCTTTGACCCAACTTATACTTCCCTTAGACTTATACCTCCAAAGAGATTAAGGAAAAAGGAAAAGGACTCATATATACAAAAATATTTATAGCAGTTCCTTTCATAATAGCCAAAAACTAAAAACTAAATGGGCATTCTATTGGGGAAGGTCCATACAAATTGTGGTATATGAATATAATGAAATGTGACTATGTCATAAGAAAGGACAAAACGGACAGTTTCAAAGGAAATTGGAAAGATCTCTATGATATGAAGTAAAGTGAGAACTAGGAGAATAAGTTACACAATGTCAATATTATCATTTCAAAGACTTTAGAACAATGATTAATGAAATCATAAAGTGTTAAGTCCAGAATCATGCCACTCATCTCCTGCTAGACAGATGATAGATTGAAAATCAAGGAGACATAAATTTTTGATGAAATCATAAAGTGTAAGTCCAGAATCATGCCGCTCATCTCCTGCTAGAGAGATGATAGATTGAAAATCAAGGAGACATAAATTTTTGACATGGCCAACATAGGAATTTATTTTGCTAAAAGGTTTTTTTCCCTAATTGTTCAATTGAGAAAGAGGTGCAATAGAAAAAAGATAATAAATATTTGTAAATATGTATTTTTTAATTAAAAAGGAAAACTGGTTAAGTAATTGGCCCAAGGTGACTCCATTTGTGATTTATCTATGAGACAACCAAAGAAATAACTGAGAAATGGGAAAATATTGTGACTCTAAGTGTCACAGATAAAGGGGCATAAGGGACTTCTAGTCTTGGGAACAGACATGTATACAATAAGCCTTCATTAAGGATGGCATTTCCTTGCCCTCACCCAAAAGAAATACTGCCAAATCATGATCTTATAGACTTTTAAATTCAAGTTATTAGCATCTTATGAAAGTACTTTGGAATTCAACTCAAAATACAGGACACTTGTGGGTGACCTTGTCAGCTGAATGTATTCCTTGCTGCTCCTTGGAACATTTAACTTTTTGATTCAGTCAATTACCTCCAACTAATGGCTTCTTCAAGGGTTTTATTGCTTGATTCCTTTGGAGAAAAATATACATATTATATTAATTTAGTAGTGTTTTGAATAAAGTGTCAAAGTTTTTAAATATCAGTAGGCAGCTTAAAAGGTTTCAGTTTAATTGTATTTTTACAATTCCCTGATTTTTATTCAGAGCAATGATCTATGTGGGGGGTGGGAAATAGTTCTATTGATATAGCTACAGTTTGGTCATATTAATTACATCTTCAAACGGAGGAAACAGCAGGCAGGACACAGCAAAGAGAAAACTATGCTGAACTGCTACAAAGATCATTTCTCATTAATCACATAATTGTCTCTGTCTCCCAAATACGTATATATTATGGCAAAAAAATCAAACCCTAGAGAATATGCAGGCACAGTTGGTAGATCCATGAGTCAGAGCTCTATTCATACCCCCATAGTGAATAAAAAGCATTTGTTAGCTTAAGTTGAGATATCTGTACAGGAAAATGTGGACTGATCTTGAATTCCTGCTAAGCAACACAAGGAGAGTAAAATGCAAACAGTTTCATTAACTTTATCAAGAGCAGAATATCTTCCCCAAACAATCATTAGCCATGATTCAAATGAAGTAAAGGGGACCTTCATACATGAAGTTGCTAATTGATCTTCTTTACTATGAAATTTACTGTTGACTTTAAAAAAAAATTTTTTTTTCGAGACTAGGTCTCCCTCTTACCTGGTTGGATGTGTAGTGGCCACTCCTTGGGCAAGATCCCAAAGCAGACAGTATAGAAGGTATTAAAGAAAATTAATTGTTTAATTTTTCCAACCTGTCCTAGTTCAGCCTTTCCTGGGCTATCCTGGTTTTGCCTCTTATCCCTAGCTCTTGGAACAATGCCTTGAACGTTGGAGGCACTTAATATATGTTCACAGATTGATTGATCCTTTCAGGCTTACCATATTGGTGCTGGACCTAGTGAAGATGTAGGATTCCCCATGTAGCTCAGAACTCCTGAGCTCAAACCATCCACCAGCCTCAACCTCCCTAGGAAGAGGAATTAAAGACATGTGCTACCATGCCTTGTGTGTTCAGGCTTTAGTCATATATCTATTAAAATGCTGATTTTGTATTTCAATAAATTGTACCAAGAAAAATCCCTGGAGTCACTTTTAAATAGCATCTTTTATATTTAAATATTTTAAAATTCTATCCCTTCCAGCTGGCCAGATCAGATGGTGAACAAAGTACTAAGAACACCAGTCAATAAATTATTTTTTATTAGAACACTAAATAGCATCCAAGGGGCAATATCTCAATTGGCCCAAATCTCACAAGGTTTTCAATCTAGCACAATTTATTGGCAGAGGGAGGTTAGATAAAAAGACGAGAAACAAAAATACATTCCTAATACTGGCGCAGGATAAGAGAATTTTAGTTTCTTATTTTTGTGAAAACCATTAAAATCCTTGCCAGATGAAAAAATTATTAGGTTAATATTTCCCTTTAAAAGGATCCATTCCTCTCCAATTCTATGTTTTGTCTTTCCACTCCCCTTTCTCCTTTCTTATACCATAAGATTAGGCACTGAGCCATTACCACAAGGGTTCATCATTTCTCAGTTACAATCAAGATACATTTATAGAAATAAATATTCTTTTTTCCCCCGAGGCAATCGAGGTTAAGTGACTTGTCTAGGGTAACACACCTAGTAAGTGTGTGAGGCCATATTTGGACTCAGGTTCTCCAGACTTCAGGGCTAGTGCTCTATCCACTATGCCACCTAGCTGCCCCCCTTTTTTCTTTTCTTTTTTTTTCTTTTTTAAATAAAGATTCTTTTGTCTCATTTCAAAATAGATGCATTTAATTCACATAAAATTGAAGCAGCTTGAGTTTACTGGAGGAAGAAGGCTGAGGTCACTACAGAGTGTGCCTCTCCAAAATCTCCCTCAAAAAAAAAGGAGAAATATCAAAAAGAAACAAGAACACCATAAATCCTCAAAATAAATTTTTTAACTCAAAGGCAATCACCAAAAAAAAATTCAAAATGTATTGGGGAAAATAGTGTATTAAAACCAGTATAAAGCAAAAAAAAGTCAAAAGATAAATATTGAAAGAAAATAACAATAAATAATAATAATAATAGCTTTTATATAGGATTTTGTGGTTTACAAAGTATTTTGTTATTTCATTTGATCTGCATAATAACCCTAGAAGCAGGTACTATTATTACCTCTTCCTCCTGTTTAATTCTGGGCCCTATTTGTGGTCATTTGCAGTATCTAAATAAGATAAATGTACCGATCATAGAACTTATAGGCTTCTCATTTGGAAAGCTCCAGGGCTTTACAAAACCAATGCAATGTCACTCACAAACTGAAACACCTGAAGAGCCTCACTCTCTCGAGGTAATCCTACTTCAACATGCATTGGGTGCTCGATCTCTGTCATGGTAGTGGTCAATACTCAGCTCACTATATGCTTCTCCTAATATTAATGATCACTGGGTCATCAAGCAATACTATCTCTATTTTTCTACCTTTTAAGGAACTCTGACTAATTTTGGTGTTTGGAGGGGAGACAGTGTAATAAAAATACCTTTGTCAGAGCATTTTGTTCTACTGAATCAAATCCTTTTTTAATCAAGAATAGTGAAATCTTATATTTTCACATCTTTTAGTCAATTTGTGATAATAAAGTTTGTGAAATACAGCTAGAATACTGCCTGCCTTTTCCTTACAAATAACACTTTCATCAGCAATGCACTCAGTGTGGGTATATCATTCTCATAAAAATTTTAAATAGGTGGGAAAGTAGAGTAGGGGCATTAGAGACTTAAGGTTTTTTTTTTCTATGCCTTTGATAGTTGCCCCACCTTCAGATACCCTGTGAATCAATCCTTCTTTTTCCTTCCCTCCAGGGCAAATCTCCAATTTGTACACTTGACTTAATCTGGCTGCATTTCTTGTCTTGCCTCTCTCTAGTGCTATTTCCACCACCTCTATAAACACATAGTGAGCTGAGATGTTGGCATTCCAGGGTGGCAGTTCCACCTAATTTGGTGGTGATATATTTGGTATAAAGAAATCATTTTAGATCTCCATTTTTCATCTGCTTTGTTGTTTTTACAGTTTCATTCTTGGATGTTCTACAGTTTTTGCTCAGTTGTCCCTCACCCCACTTGTTTTATCCTACATTCCTTCTGTTAGATGAGTTGGCATTGCTCATCAATTTCTACTATCCTTCTTCAAATTTTATGGATGAAATTGTTGTTGTCCTTGGTTGTCCTATATTTCTGCCTGGAAAATTGTCAAGTCCTTGCTAATGTGGTCTTCTTCATGTGGCAATTGACTTATATTGGTTAACTTCTTTATGAAATCATTGTAATTGGTGGCCATGTTCTTTCTTCTCTGCATACTTTATTTTTCATCTCCAACAACTTGTTTAAATAGGTTAGACTTGTGTTGTTTTAGATTATTTTTTGTGAGGACTAAATGAGGTAATGTATGTTTTTCAATTTTAAAGCAAGCTATACATGGCCAATTATCTTGGGGTTCAATATTGTCAAAGTAATCAGTATTTTCAATGAGAACAGATACGAAAATATTATGTCATTGGGTACAGAAAAGGCTTTTATTACAAGGATTGCTCACTCATGTTGGTTTTTCTAAGGCCAACATGTGCAGGAATAGAAGGATTTTTCCTTAATGTGATAAAAAAAAAATACCTAAAACCAAAAGCAAGCATTGTATGTAATAGAGAAACATCATAAGCTTCCCTAGTAAGAGCCCACTGAAGCAGTGTTACCCATTCTCACCACTACCTGCCACATGGCATAATTTTAGAAGTGCTAGCTTGCTACAGTAATAAGGCAAACAAAAAAAAAATCACAGAATCTCAATATTGGAAGGGACCTGAAGGGCCATATGGTCCAACCTCCACTTCAACCAAACTCCTACAAAACAATTTATAAGTGTCATCCAAGCTTTGCTTGAAGACAGCTAATGAAGGGGAAGCCCATTACCTACCTTCCAAGGTATTCCACTTTTTAATAGCTTTACCTGGGGGGAAGGATTTATTAAGGGCCTACTGTGTGCCCTACTAAGGGCCTACTACGTGCCCTAAGGGCCTACTACTACCAATATTATCTCATTTGATCATCATGATAAAGCTTGGAGGTAGGTGTTATTATCATCCTCATATTAGAGTTGAGGAAAGTGAGGAAAACAGAGGTTAAGTGACTTGCCCAGGGTTTCATAGCTAGTAAGTGTCTTGGGCCATATTTGAACTTAAGATCTTCTGGACTCCAGGCACTGTGCACTGTGATGCCATGTAGCTGCCTCTATATGTCTAATCTAACTCTGCCTCTGCAACTCCCATCCCTCCCTTCTAGTTCTGCCCTTTACCCTAAATAGCATTGTTATTGCTATTATATCACTAATAAAAAAATTTTAAACAGAAATACTATTTATATTAACAAATATATATATATTATACATATGAAGACATATATTGGTATTTTTATTGACATGGCATTAAAAGTCTAAAAAAAAACCTTTCTGTAGCATTACTATATTTACTGTACCTACTGTAAAAAAAAAGCTATAAAACAATTCTAAAATAAATGAAGAATTAAATAATTGAAGAGATATTCAAAATCCATAGATAAGTCAAACCAATACAGTAAATATGGTAATGCTACCCAAAGGTTTTTTTTTAGACTTTTAATGCCATGTCAATAAAAATACCAATGTATGGCTTCATATACTCAATGCTAGAATACTCAAATCAATCTTTGATCTAATAGATTGGATGTTCCTTCCAAAGATGTATCAACACATCCAGGTTCCAACCATCCTGGGCATCTCTAATCCACATATTTCCCTAAGTCTACCACAGCGGATCTATTCAATACCCTCATTTTCTCCTAATATTACAAGAATATTAATAAAGTACTTTGGCTGTCCAACTGTCAGCTTTCACCCTCTTTTTGTGATAGGCCCATCTTTTTCTATCATACATTTATTTCACAAGATTCTCTATTTCTGTAACTTTTTAAAGTTTCTTTTTAGTTGCAGCCCATACATACCACCATGGAGCTCTCCACTGCCCTGTCTATGATAAGCATTTTCAATTCTTCAAAGACTTGTATTCCATCTCTCACCAGTATATGATAGCACTAGTAGAATTATAATATTTTTTAAAAGCTGAGCTTTTTGTTTTTGGGAAAAATTCGAAGTCATTAAAGAACCCCTGCAATTTCCCAAAGGCAATCTGGTCCACTTTTCTCTTTCTCTTTAATTTGGATCCATTTAGTTATCTATTTATACTGCATGCACTGGAAATACAGCACATCCCAAAAGTTGTAATGCAGTTTTAAGCTTCAATAGATTAAAATTCAATAACTTTAAAAATCTTCAATAGCTGAAATTTACACTAAGAAATTTGGGTCACCCCACATATTCTTATAGAAATTTGTCTGTAAGTTGTCCATTCAATCATTTGTCATAATCTGGGCAAGTTGGTTTTTCCTTTGCAAATGATCAAACCAAACTCTTAGTGATTACAGATCTTTTCTAGGAAGCTCTATAATGGTCTGGGATTTGATGCAGCCAACACAATGGCAGGCATAAAAAGAAAGATCCCAACCTCCATACAGAATTCCCCTTCAACTTGTCTTGTGTTTGGAACTGCCCTCATCACTATTGTTAATACATTTGTCAAGCATCTATCTCCCTAAGTCTGCCTCATCTATTATTTATGACTAAAGAGTTATTAAAAACGTTATTCTTATCCTCCTTGCTTTCAAAGAACCTCGAGCGAATGAGACAACTTGTTAGTGAGCCTTTATAATACAATTCTGCTCTATCTAATAAAAAGCTTTAAAAAAATAAATAGTAAGCACAGTGGAGTCTTGCATTCTCTCCATCTTCAGTAAATTACGCGATAGTAAAGATATGGTTCACTATGAAATACTGCTTGCAAAACTTGCAAAAAGGTTCATTATAGATATAATATTCCACTATGGAATATTTCTTACAAAAATCTATCTATTCTCATACCCTCATCAATTTTGCCCTCAATACATGTAGAGATGATTTCCATAAAAATTTTATAGAGGTGGAAGTATAGAAATTGGTATTTTCTAAAGTTCTCTCAGTTGCATATGTGTAAGGTCCAAGATTTTTTCCACTTCTCTGATACCTTCCCCTCGCCACCCAGATACCTTGTGAGTCAATCTCCCTATGCTCTTACAATTGTGTCACCACCAGCATAGATCTCCTTTGTACAGACATACCTTGGAGATATTACGGGCTTGGTTCCAGACTACCACAATAAAACCAATATCAAAATAAAGTGAGTCATACAAATTTTTTAGTTTCCCAGTGCATATAAAAGTTATGTTTACACTATCCTCTAGCCAATAAAGTGCAATTGTATTTAAAAAACAATGTACATACCTTAATTAAAAATATTTTATTGCTAAAAAGTACTATCATCTGAGCCTTCAGCAAGTTGTAATCTTTTTGCTGGTGAAGGGTCTTGCCTTGATGTTGATGGCTGCTAACTGATCATGTTGGTGGTCGCTGAAGGTTGAGGTGGCTGTGGCAATTTCTAAAAATAAGACAATGAAGTATGCTGCTTCGATTGTTTCCTCCTTTCCCTTGAACACTTAGAGGCCACTATAGGGTTATTCACTGGCCTAATTTCAACATTGTTGTGTCTTGGGGAATAGGGAGACCTGAGGAGACTGAGAGAGATGGGGGAACTGCTGGTTAATGGAGCAGTCAGAACACACACATCTATTGATTAATTTTGCCATCTTATATGGGTGTTGTTCATGGCACCCCAAAACAATTACAATACTAATATCAAAGATCGCTGATCATGGATCACCATAACAGATAGGACAATAATGAAAAAGTTTAAAATTCTGTGGGAATTATCAAAATGTGACACAGAGACACGACGTGAGCACATGCTGTTGGAAAAATATGTCAGTGGACTTGCTTGATGCAGGATTGGTACAAACCTCCAATTTGTAAACAAAAAAAAAGGCAATATCTACAAAGCATAATAAAGCAAAGTGCAATAAACTGAGGTATGCCTGTATACACTTGGCTTAAGATGTGGCTTTTCTCTATTTAGATCTCTTTAGTGCCATTTCTATGTCCTCTCTAAGCATGCCCAGGACTGTGATATTACTACTGTTAACGGTGAAAATCATTTTGTTATAAAAACATTTTTCTTGTGTTTCCATTTTTCTTCTGTTTTCTCCATTTTTACCCTTAAATGCCTAATTTCACATAGGGAAAAAATGATAATAAAATGTATATGTTAGAATTGACAAGAATATCAAGGAAAATAATCGAAGAAAAAAGGAAGAAGGTAAATCACCATGAGATTTAAAAAAAAACTATAATTAAAGGTGTTTGTGGTTTCCTGTATGACTTTAATTGTGAATTTGCATAGTTCTGTTGATGGTAACATGAAGTTGAATTTTTTATCAAAATATCTTTTTAATATATATTTTACAGTTCTAAAAAAATGATCATTCTGTCCGTGTTCTTCTAGTAGTTTTTAATTCAAGTAGCAACTTCAATGAATTCTATTCTTTCTCTGTTAAATCCATTGAGGGGAAACAAAGGTGAGAGTCATACCAAAGTCATACCAGTCACCAGTGTCACAATCATTTCTTTGAGGTTCTGAAATTTCCTTAGTTTTAGTACTCCCTCAACCTACAAAATTCACAGTTTCTTTAAGAGTATTACTTCTCCAATTAGGCCAATGATCTGTAGAACAGATCACTTATTAAGGGCCTACTATGTGCCAGGCACTGTGCTCAACACCTTAAAGATATTATCTCACTTAATCCTCTTGGTATGCTTTCCAGTGATACAAAGATCCATTCACAGGGAAACAATGGAGAAAAGAAAGAAAAGTCGATCCATGAAACATTTTAAAAATACACAGAAGAGAGCAGAAGAAAGTTAGGAAAAGGACACAGTCAAGCAGGAAAGTTTAGTTGTTATCATGTTAAATTTCACATATACTTTTTTAAAAGTACAGAATAGATACTCAGAGTTTCATATGCAGTTCTTTTCTGTTACTTTTATACTGAAATATTCATGCTTGTCAGGCTCATAAAAAAAGAATTTTTTTAATCTATTCATGGCTGCCCATCCTTTGCAAATATTGTCTATGTCCACACGGGGTACATCCAATGTGCTGATGCTTTCCTTTAGCTCTGTTGACAGCACACTGATATCAGTGTAGCAAGTAGACTGTCCATCAGTTATTTATTCCCTGCTCTTGCCACATGACCAAACCATCTTTTTCCCCAAACTTATATGTGTTTAATGACATCCTTTTTGAACAACTTCTCCTCCATAATTGCTTATTTATAATGTGTTCATATAACCTGTTCATTTCCACTGGAAAGTTAGCTGAACTCACAATTGAATGGAAGGAGCAGAAATAGAATAGACCAGAAGTGTCAAATTTAAAATAGACATGGGGGTCACTAAGTCCTAACTTAAATAGAAATAGGGGCCAGTAAGTCATATGTATTTTCATTATTTTGTTAAATATTTCCCAATTACATTTTAATCTGCTTCCAGTGACCCTCAGGGGTGTTGAAGGCTATGTGTTTGACACCTCTGAGATATAAAATCTTTTAGAAAATTAACCATTATCTTGGTGATCCCAAGCTTCTCCATGAAACAAAAACCCATCTTTTGAACACTAATATTCTTTTGGTCATGAGACATAACTGCTAGTCATGGAAAACCACAGTCTCCAAAGAAATGAACCCAATAATCACACATACGTTTGACACTTTAAGATTTACAACAGATTGTTACAAAAACTTTGCAAAGTAAAATATTACTGCTCTCATTTTACACAGAAGGAAATTAGAGCTTAGAGAATTGAAGTGACTGGCCCACAGTCACACAATTCATAATTTTTGGATGCAAGACTTGAACTCGGATATTCTCACTCTAGGCCTTAGTAGATAGTCTCTGTAGATTATCGTGGCTGAAAAAAAAATTAATCACTATGTATCCCACCTCCTGGTGATGTCCCTCAGCCCAGTCATTAATATCCTCAAAATCATACCATGGATAAATAAATGACCCTACTACACTGACCATTTGACAAATCTTCATAATTATAGGAACTCAGTCAGAAGCAACCTAGTTGTAATTTAGCATAAATTAAATCATCTATCTTAGCAGAGCTCTAGAATACTAATCCTGCTGTTCCCAGTCAAAATATTAATAGACAAAAGTAATAATTAAATTTTTTTAATTATTAGAGATATATACAAAAGAAAGCAATAATTTCAGTACTAATCAATACAGGTTGGTTTTTAAGGTCTTGCTTGAAGGAATGGAAGGGTCAATTTCGATCAGCAGTTGCAATGAGTGGGAAGGATGAAGGTATTTGTAATTCTAATGTATTTCTCAATTCAACTTAGGGTAGTATTTCCAAGCAACTCAGAGTAAAAGAGAAATAAGTAGAAATCAAAAAAGAATTGATTTCAAAGAATGATCAGAGACCCTTCTAAGGAATAATCCATGAACCACAAATGGGGAGAATGGTTCATCAGATGACCCTCAGGATTGTTTAATCCGTTTTAACAAGGCTATGTGAAAGAAATCACTTCTAGGCCCTCTACTTGAGCTAAAGCTATTTCTTTGGTTAGGTCTGCTCCAAGGGCAGTACAATTTGATTCTAGGCTCAGTCACAGCCTCATTTTCCTCCCAGATAGAAAATGAGGCATCTTGGTGAAAAGAAAATTGATATTGTTAAATAGCTGATATGTTGCCACTGTGCAATCATTTCATTTCCAGAGAAAGCTGAGGAAAGAAAAATCACAATCTTTATGGGCAAGGGAGCCTCATTCATTTTGACGTTCCCGGTAATACTCGGTGCTGAGACTAAACCAGCACTAAAACAACAACAATAAAACTCACAAAAGTTCACAATTTCTACAAGAACTATGGGAAAACTGTGAAAATGAGCTTTCCCTAAAATAGAATTTTCTTACTCTGGTATTTTTGTTTCTTACAGTTGGACTGCCAACTATTTTTAATCATTTGTGCCAGAAACATCTTCCACTGGTAGGGATTGTCAAGAACTCTCCATTCATACATTCATTCTGCCCGACAAATATTTACTGAGCACTTACTCTGTGGCCTTGCTCCTCAATACTGAAGGGGATAGAAAGAAATATAAGACCTAAGCAGAACCAGGAAAACAATCTACACAACAACAGTGATAATGTAAACAGAAAGAACATTAAAAAGAAGATAAACTCCAAATAATTATACCAATTATCAAAAAATTGTAATTGGAAAATGCTAAATAATCTTGGTCCCCTCTTCCTCCCCCAAAAAAACCCAGAAAATAAATAGTAATCTTTTTGGGGGGAGACTATAGGTACAGAATATCGTATACACTATCAAATCAGTGTTGGGGTTTGTTTTCGCTTTTCTTTGTTACAAAAGATGCTTCAGTTCTAGAGAAGAAGAGTGGGAAGGGCTATAACTGGAAATGACTGCAATTAAAATAAGAGGCATCAATAAATTTTATTTACAAATACATGAACAAAAAGAAGTATACAGACAATGAAAATCAAGTAATAGGAGCAAGCACAGGAGAGCCCATGGATGTTTGGTGAGCCTGTGCAATGGAGGTCCATGCTCTCTGCTTCACGGTATGTGTAAGCATTTCATGTGCGCTTCTGGTCATTTACTGGGAGCCTTTTTGACTGGCTGTTGAAACAGAAACAGGTGTGCAGACAAGACTCTATCCAGGTCAATTGCTCTCTGTCCTGCCCAGCTACACGACCAACAGCTGTGGATCCTCCAGACGCAGGAAAGGTTCCTAGCCTCTTCTCACCTAGTACACAGCTCATTAGCACAAGGCTATCCCATCACTTCTGCTTCTGTTGGGTCAGACATGGAACATGAACTTTGGTCATCCTGACCCCAAAGCCAGCTCACTATCCGTTACGCCATGTTGCCTCAAAATAACCTATAAACTGTATCGTAAAACTTACAGCTGGAGAAGATGAAAGAGGTCGTATTTGCTTATTTACAGATGGTGCAACTGAGACCCTATTTCTTTTGACTCCAAAGTACAACCCCCATGACAAACTGCATGTCTTTTATGCAAAGACTATCATTGCTTAGTTCACTAAGCACTAAGTTCACTGTCATAAGACATTCAATTGTTTTTTTAAACTTGGGGATCACTACCAAATTGCCCTTAAGTTCATTTTTGGTCACAATCCATCAACAAGCATTTATTAAATGCATACTATATGACAAGCACTGTGCTAGATGTTGGAGATACAAATACAAAGACGGCAATAAGCCCTACTTTCAAGCAGCTTACCTTCTAACAAGGGAGACAAGAAGTTGGGTTGCGATTTGCTCCATTGGAGAGAGCGTCCTGAGTAATGAAAGCATGGATGCATGGAAATTATTTGTACTAGCATGGTGGAAAGGGAGGGCGACTAGGTGGTACAGAGGATGAGAACACTGAGCCTGGCAGAAAGATCAGAGTTCCAATCTGACCTCAGACACTAACTGTGTGACCCTGGGCAAGTCCCTTAACCCCGTTTGCCTCAGTTGCCTCATCTGTAAAATGAACTGGAGAATGAAATGACAAATAAGTCCAGTACCCTTGCCAAGAAAACCCTTTGGTCCATGGGGTCACAAACAGTTGGACACTACCGAACAAGTGGATAGGATGCTGAACAAGAAGACCGAGGCTCAAGTCCTCTTTCTAGTTTTATGGCAGCAGGCAAGGCACTTAGCCATCGCAATCACTACCAGGATTAGTGGTAGGTGTTTCCACTCCAGGAGTTTCACAAATCAATAAATTCATAAATCTGAATGACAACAAAAAATTGTTATACTTCCCAGGTAATACATTCACATTTTAACAGGGGCTGCCTGGAAACATCATGCCTTAGAAAAAAAGGATGGACCCCACTGATAAGAATTTGAAAAACCTTATCAAGCTGATGGGATAGGTATTTGGGGGCAAACAAGACTTTGGACACTCTTCCTACATGTAAAATATAGGCACGTCTCCATCCTTAGTATACCGAGAGAGAATACACCTGAGATTGAACCACTGAGTGACGTTAAACTCACCATCCTTAAGGATACCAGAGACAAGTAGTCTCTGGCTCATTCGCCTTTCCACCTTAATCACACACAGTACTCCCCTTCACTCTGAGCTGCAGGCACAGTTTGGCTGCCTTTTTTTCCCTGTATAGATGTTCCAATTTCCAACACCTTCAATGTCCTCCCTCTCATCTCTGAAACTTAGACTCATCAGTGTCCTTCAAGGCTCAGCTCAAGCTCTACCTCTTTTATAAAAACCTCTCTTGCTCCCTCCATTTGTTATCCCCTTCTCTATGGCATAATGCTCTGCATATATTTTATATTTATTTACTTGTACACATCTCTCTCTAGTGCAATGTAAGTTCCTTGAGGATACTTGGTGTTTGTCTCTGGGTCCCCAATGCCTAGCACAGGTCCAGGCACATAGCAGGTGCTGAATAAAAGCATGATTTCCCTTCCCTGGGTGTTAAAAAGAAGATACCGCTGAACCTAGAACCATTTCCATCTTTAATGAATTTTCTATAGATCCCACTTCTCAGGATTCCAAAGAAGAACATGACAAACACTTCTAGACATGAATTCAGTATTGTAAATCTTCAAGCTAATTTGCTATTTCCATTATTCAGATCTGACAGCCCCAAACCAGAAAGTTCAATTTCTGTCTGTAATGATGTATATTAGCGAAACTGCCCATACTCTGACCTTCTAAGTGCTTAATAGATATATCATAAAAAGAATCTGATTTACTTTTCCCTAGAAATCAATAAGGACACCAACCCTGTTTATAGTCACCTTCTTCTTCATCAACACCACATTTAAAAAATCGGCTTTTCGAGTGTCATCTCTGGCTTCCTAACCTCTTCAAGTCAATGACAAAGTTTTTTTCAGTCATTTAGCAATTACATGGAATCTCTACTGCAATCCATCAACTTTATGCAAATAAGTTATTTGCTGACATGCTGATCTATTAAGCAAAGCAAAAAATAAACCACTGTCTTGAGATTCAATTAATTTAAAAAAAAACAACTTGACAAACTGCAGCAAAATGTGGTGATACCATAAAAATAGGTAATTGGTTATAAACATTGACTTTATCTGTTTGTTTGATTGTTTGTTTGTTTTTCCCTAAGCAAAGCTGTCTTAGAATGAGTTTACTCATTTCCTGGGATTTGGTTTGAGAAAGTAACCTAATGACTTCCTTAGGAACAAATTTAAACACTTTTTTCTGTTCTTCATCTTCCTTTGTGATACAGAGGAGAAAGGGAAGAAGGATCACATTTGGTAGCAAGCAACAAATATGAGCCTCTTCCCCAAGAGTTGAACCTTTTGAAGAGATGACAGCTGATTATCTTCCAAGAAAGAATTAGGTGGCTCTATAGTCCCTGTCCAGGCAACTAGGAGGCACCATAGTGCATAGAGTGCTGGGCCTGGAGTCAAGAAAACTCATCTTCCTGAATTCAAATCTGGCCTTGGATACTTACTAGCTATGTGACCTTGGGCAAGTCATGTAACCCCATTTGCCTTGGTTTCCTCATCTGTAAAAGGAGCTGGAGGAGGAACGGGTAAACCACTCCAGTATCTTTTCCCACCCCCCCCCCAAAAAAGAATGGAGTCACAAAGACTCAGACATGACTGAAACAATAGCTCCTGTCCTGTAGGAAATAATCCATTAAGTCTCGGAGGAAGATGAGACAAATACTGGCAGTTAGTGACTCTATGTCACAGGAAGCATTTTTTGTCTATCTTATAGCAACAATAAAGACTTCTACCAACTTCCATGGGCACATTTTTAAAATGTAAATATATCTTAAATTATGTATATTTCTATATTTTATATATATAATTATATATATTTAAATTTATAATTATATATACACATATATTATATATATTTAAATTTATAATTATATATACATATATATTATATATATTTAAATTTATAATTATATATAAATATATATTATATATATTTAAATTTATAATTATATATATTTAAACTATAAGAATAACAGGCTCTTGGCCAGGGATGTAGTACACTCGACAAGAAGCCAAAAGAGGAAATTTGCATGAAGCTGAGAAAGTCTTATCAAAAGGATTTTAAACCAAAGAGTAAAAGAAGGAAAAAATCTATGTTTGTTCAATAAATGTTTTTTTAAGTTTTTTAAGTTTTTAAGTTTTGTAATGTACATTGCTGGATCCCAGGGATATAAATATAAAAAATGAAAAGCAGTCCCTGATTCATGGAACTTACAATCTCCAGGAAACCACTATGTTTCATGCCATAACAGATCAAGTACAATGAAGACAACTGAAAGGAGAAATAGACATAAAAGGGCTAGATACCTCGACCTAATAGTGACAAAAAAGATTTGGTGAAATGAGCCCTGTGAAAGGAATTTGGATGAGGAAGGCCATAACTTATGCAAAAGAAATAGAAGAGGTTAAAGGGTGGAGCTGTCCAAAGAGTCTGAGGCAGATGCATAAGGAACTAACCGATAGACAGTTTTCTTTTTAATTTTTATTTATTTTATTTTTAATTTATGGAATAAAACAAGAATTTCCATAACATAGTATGATAAAGATGCTTGCACATGAAACTACAAATCTATTATGTACAGATTTTTTTTAAAGATGAAAGCAAAAGCAGATAATGGGGGACCTTCATTACAAAAGGATGGCATGGGTCTGTACAAATAACAGCAACATTAAAGCTCAGAATGAGATCAATCTGGTGAGTAAATCCATGGACAACCATAAAAGGGGAGTTTTTAGCTCTATTAGAAAAAGAGGGAGCAACTAGGTGGCGCAGTGGATAGAACACCGGCCCTGAAGTCAGGAGGACCTGAGTTCAAATCCGGCCTCAGACCAAACACTTGACACTTACTAGCTATGTGACCCTGGGCAAGTCACTTAACCCCAACTGACTAAAAAAAAAAAAGAAAGAAAAAGAAAAAGAGAAAGTTCAATCAACAAACTAGCATTTATGGAGCACTTTACGTGAACTGGTCACAATTCTGGGGATATGGAGACAAAAATGAAACAATAACTGCCTTCAGGGAGCTTACATTCTATTTGGGAAGATACATGCACAAATAATACATACTCACAAATATAAGTATTGTGTATGTTATATTATGACATGTAAAGATGTATATGTATATGTGTGTATTGTATGTGTATACATGACAGATACAAGGTGATTTGTGGAGAAGAGAACCAGCAGCTGATAGAGGTGGTCAGGAAAGGCTCCATGTAGGAGGTGGTCTTCGAGCTGTCTTAAAGGAAAGTGGAGATGCTTTCAAATGTAACAGAGGAGTACATTTCCAGTATGGGAAGTGGTCAGTTCAAAGGCAATCATGGTTGATTGGCACCCCTTGGGAACACCTACTCTTCAAAAAGCGTATAAAGCTGTACCCCAAAATCCCAAGCTGAGTCAGTTCTGAACCGGTCCCCTTAGGGAGGCCTAGTTTTGGACTGAACTCCCATGCAATGTATGTCAAGTCACCTTGAGAGAAATTAAACCTTGGACACATGTACCCCAATTTCGTTTGTCTCTTTCTTAGAGCAGACTGTTTCAAACTGGGTTTGTATGGTTCATGGGGTTCAGGGTTCACAGAAGGCTGTAGTGCAATAACCTAGGGACCTGTGCTTAGCTCAGTGTTATTTATCTAAGCTGCTGATAAAAAAACATATTAAAAACAAATGGCATACTTAATAGATCTGCAGATGAACCAGAGCTGTAGGGGATAGTGAACACATTAGATGACAGAGTCAGGATCCAAACATGTCTCTACAAGCTAGAAAATTAGGCTAAATCTTTTCAGATAAAATTTAACAAGGATAAATATAAAATCTCACATGTGGGTCCTAGAATCTGATCTTAAAGGTACAAGATGGAGGAGGCATAATTAGGCAAAAATTTATCCTAAAAAAGTCTGAAGGTTTTAGTGGACAACAAGTTCAATATAAGTCAACAGTTAATATGGCAGCCAAAAACAAAATGCTAATCTGATCTTGGGCTGCACTAAAAGAGGTCTCAATTACAGGAATCAGGAAGTGATAATCCCTTTGTATTTTCCCCTGGTCAGAAATCATGTGGAGTAGTGTGTTCACTTCTGGGCACCTCATATTAGGAAAAACAATAATAAGATAAAGATAAATAATCCAGCATACAACAACCAGAATGGTGAAGGGACTCAAATTCATTCGACAATCATATCAACTGAAGGAAATAGGAATGTTTACCCTGGAGAAGAAAAGACTTAAGGAGACAGTATAAGTGTCTTTGAGCATTTCAAAGGCTGATTGATGTGTGGACAGGAACTAGATTTATCCTATTTGGCATAAGTAGGAACACTGAAAGGAAGTTATAGAAAAAGAAATTTAAATGTGATGCAAAGAAAAATTTTCTAATGTTCAAAACTATACAAAACTAGAATAAGCTACTTTTTACAGGAAATTTTTCTTAACTCCCCTAGTTGAGAGTGGTCTGTCCTGTCAAATTACCAAAATACCCATTTCTGTGATGTATTCCCTGAGTTTTAAAATAATCACTGCCATTTGTGATGCAACAATATTTTTTTAAATTTTCATTTCAAATTTTGATTTCAAATCTTTACTCTTAAAACTTTCAGACTTTCTGAAAACCTTAAAAAGTCTCCAGAACTTGGAGTAAATCACATAGAGACTATACGAAATTCTACATGGAAAAGTTTTTTGTTCTTTTTATTTCAAAGCGGTATTTATCCTTAGGGGAGGATAAGCAGAGAAAGAGAAGCCATTTTTATAATTATCTCTATAATTTCCAACCTAACTAAGTCCCTTTGGGAACCAGAGTAGTCCTCCAACATGCCGTATATAAAAACATTGCAATGTTCTGCTGCAGAAAATATTTCAGTGCAAAGAAAATGTAACTTCATGTGACCTAAATGAAAAGAGAAAAATACCTCTTTTAAGAAGCTGAGTGCACACCAAAGATGTACTTCTATTCCAAGATTCTCTGTGAGTCTAGTACTGAAATCTGGCAAGTCTTACTCTAGATCATAATATAATCATACTTGAGAAAACCACACCAAACTTTTTTTGATACATAAAAACATTTCAGTGCAAATTTCTCAAGTTCTTAAATATGTATTTACATTATATATGAGTATATATAGGTATACATATATATGCATATGTAGGAAAAAAATCACTGTGATAAAAGTGTAAATTTAAAAAGGTAAGGGATAGGCAAATCTTCAACATGACATTCCTGTAATGCTACAAAATAATAATAATAATAGTTAACATTAATATAGCACTTTAAAGTTGGTACAATGCTTCACATATATTATTTGATATGATTGTCACAATAACCCTGGGACATAGGCGCTATTATCTCTGTTTTACAGATGATAAAACTAAGGCTGAGATCAGTTAAGTGACTTGCCCAGGGTCACACAGCTAGTAAGTTTCTGAGAATTTGAACTCAAGTCTTTCTGGCTCCAAGTCCAACATTCTATATTCTGCACCATCCAGCTGCCAGTCACTTAAATGGACTGTCACCCTAAAATTACGGCAAGGCAGAATTAGTATAAGTAGGCAAAAAGAATTTTAAAATTAACATAGGACCACACCATCTGCATTACAAAACAAAATAAACATCCAAATGCCAATGCAAAGTCTCTGGACACTGTAGATTAAAGGAGCAACCATAGCTTAATTGCTAGAGCACAACGAAAATCACCCAGTTTCTATTGGACTCTGCTTTTCCTCTGTGATACTTGGCAGCAACGAATCGTTTGGTTGCTCATTCCCAGTTTCTTAAGTCCTTTGCAGAAGCTGCTGCCTTTTAGTAACAGGTTTCTAACCCTGGACCAAAGTGGAGAGTTGGGGGTGGGGGAGGGAAAGGGGACTTAAGGGTAAAAAAACAGCTAGGATGATTTAAAATGAAGCAAGGCATTAGAACAAATAGAACAGTAAGGCGGAATAATGAGAACCCACAATCACCGGAACACAAAGCTGAACCAAGAAAATTTCATAAAACAAAAACTCAAAACGTCTACCACAGTTTAATCCTAAGGAATTTCTGGCAGTTTGAGTTTTCTGTATAGTAAGGAAAACAGGAGTACAGTCATTCAGATGATAATTACTCAGATTCGTGGGTTTTGAGTGTGTTATTGCTACTAAAAATGAACTCACCTTCTTTGTTGAAGCTCTTAACAGTTTCCACTGGAATCCCACGCTGGAGTAGGAAGCTTTCATCTGACAAACCAGAGCAGGTTTAACAAAAAAATCAGCTAAAGAGAGCATTCCTGAGAAGACAAAGAGGCAGAAGGGCCTTCTCTCTGAGTGTGTCTTTCCTTCTCAGGCCAAAGCACAAAAAAAAAAATGGAAATTCTCTCTTCATTTTCTCCCCTTACAAATCCGAATTTTAAGGACCACATCTTTTAAGAACAAATTGAGGGAGGGAATTGTGGGAAGATGGTGGGATGATGTTTTGTACTTCAGTAATTTTCCAGAATTTCCCCACAAATAAAGACCTCGAATTAAATTTTAGAGCGGCGGAAATAATCAAAAGTCGAGATAAAGAAGTCATCTAGCCTAAGACAACTTGGGAGGATGTTAGGAAAGATCTGACCTCCCCCGTTTGGCCTGATACTTCAGCCAACAAACTCCAAGCCCCGGGGGCAGCCTGTGTCAGTGAGGGTTGGGCAGCTGATCAAGGGCAGACTGTCCGGGCCCAGGTGTGCTGAGCAGACACGCTCCCAGGCTGTGGGTGCAGGCAGGGAGGACCCAGCACACACTGATGAGTATGGTGCCAAAGGGGCAGGAATCTCCCCCATGAGAGCGGAGTCCCTGGTTTGGGTCAGGGGCGAGCTGATGTTTGTAGCCCTGCCTGAGGGACCACAGTGAGCAAGAGCATTTGGGGTAGCAGTGGGGCTGGGGGCCCTGGTTTAGGGGCCAAGAGCAGTACCTGAGGTCACTTATAGCCCAAAGTGTGAGCCGGAGGAGCAGTGTCCACACCTGACCTTGGATTATAAAACACTGGAAGACACAAGAGGTCAAAGGCCTCCAGATAGAGCTCAGAAAATAACAGCACGAAAAACATGAAGCCTGAGACACCCAGGGAGCAGAGCTGAACTCCAGCATAAAGTTAACAGCCAAAGTAGTAAATTATTATTTATGAGGTTACTACCTTATTTTTGATAAATGTAAAGATTTGAGCTTTCGGGATAAGGTAAAAATTGCTGGGAAAACTGGAAAATAGTCTGGCAGAAAGTAGGTATAAATAGACCAATATCTTACCCCACTTACCAAGATAAGGTCAAAATGGATACATGACCTAGAGAGACTATAGGGGGATATCATAGGAAAATTAGAACATAATGCCTATCAGATTTATGAATAAGAGAAGAATGTACGAATAAACAAGAGGTAGAGAACATTGCGGGATGTAAAATGGATAATTTTGATTACATTAAATTTAAAAGGTTTTGTACAAATAAAACCAATGTGGTCAAGATTTGAAGGAAAGTAGAAAACTGGGTGGAGATTTTTATAGACAGTTGCTCAGATAAAGGTCTCATATCTCAAATATATAGAGAACTTTGTCAATTTTAAAAGAATATGATTCATTTCCTAATTGATAAATGGTCAAAGGATATGAACAGGCAGTTTTTGGATGAAGAAATCAAAGATACTTATAGTCCTATAAAAAATGCTCTAAATCATTTTTGATTAGAGAAATGCAAAGTAAAACAACTTTGAGACATCTCACATCCATCAGATTGGCTAAAATGAAAGAACAGGGAAATGACAAAGGTTGGAGGGGATGTGGAAAAATTGGGACACTAATACACTGTTGGTGCAACTATGAACTCTTCCAACCATTTTGGAGAGCAATCTGGAATTACGCTGAAACAGTTATAAAACTGTATATACCCTTTGACCCAACAACACCACTATTAGGTCTGTTTCCCAAAGTGATCAGGGAAAAAGGAAAAGAACCTATATGTTCTAAAATATTTACAGCAGTTCTCTTTGTGGTGGCAAAGAACTAGAAACTGAGGGGATGCCCATCAATTGAGGAATGACTGAATAGGTTGTTGTATATGATTGAGAAGGAATACTACTGTGCAGTAAGAAATGATGAGCAGGTTGATTTTAGGACAACATGGAAAGACTTGCATGGAATAATGAGTGAAATGAGCAGAATCAAGGGAATGGTGTATACACTAGCAACAATATTGTTGAAAGACTCATTGTGAATGACTAAGCTATTCCGAGTTACATAAATATTCAAATCAACAACAAAAGAACCTATAAAGGAAGGTATTGTATAGTTTCACATATATATCTGGTTTGGGAGGGAGGGAGAGAGGGAAACAGCTTGGAACTCAAAACAAAAAATTAAATATAATTTTAAAATAAATTTTTAAAAATTTTAAAAGATTGAATGGCGGGGACATTAAAATGCAGGTTCCTATCTACATTGTGAATCATGAAAATGTACTTACACTTGACTGCTGGTGACTAAAGAAATGTATGCTGAGCACCGATTGCCTCAATGAATAACCACATTTTTTATTCAATGTGCAATAGCTCTGGTCTAGAATACAATTTCTTTTCGTATATGTTTGCCTAAGTAAGGTATTCAAATTGAGGATTTGTGTTGTAAATGTATGTATGTATGTATGTGTGTGTATATAGATATAGATATATAGATATTTGTGTGTATATTGCATGGGATTCCAAAATAAGGGAATTATTTTAAAGTTAACATAACCTACTTAAACCTCCACCAATTTATATTATATATTAACAGCGTTTGCCCCAAGGCAAATTTGATTTTGACTGAACTTACACAAAGCTAAGTGAAGAACCCTAGGACTTTGTAAATAAGAGTGTAAAGGTCAATCCATTTTGAATCTGCACTGTGTAGAGACCACAAGAGTTCAATTAGGATAGGCTTGAAAAATAACCTTAATGAGGATGTTCACTGCTCAGTTACTAGATCTAACCACACACAAGCTATCTACTAGCGGCTACAATTTTCTACCCCTGAATTTTCAGGCAGATTTGAGTTGACCTAATGTGTTTAATGACTGAAGAAGCAGTTGTCTAATTATTGGGGGAATTAAAGGGAACAACCAGATGATCAAAGAAAAGGTGATGGGAGAGGAAACAAGAATGTAAACTCCTTGAGGGCAGGGTCAGTTTCACAGCTGTCTTCTAGACGCTAAGCATCATGCCTGGCAGAGATAGGCGCTTAAGAAATCCCATATCGGTTCACAAAAAGGTTAGGCAAGTGAAGTATTTATTAAGAGGAAAGGACAGGGAGCTGGAATAAGTATTTATAGAGTGTCTATTATAGACCAGACATTGTGCTAAGTGCTTTTTACAAATATTGTCTTATTTGAATCTCACAACCACCTTGCAAGGTAGCTGCTATTAATATCCCCATTTTACAGCTGAGGAAGCTCAACTTATTAAGAGCTTACTACCTGTCAGACACTATACTAAGAACTAAAGATACAAAGAAAATAAAAACAGCTTAGAGTCTTCTGGGGAAGACAACATGCAGACAACTATAATTTGGAGTTAAAAAAAAAAGGATAGGAGAATGAAATTAAAAGAAAGGCACATAGTAGTGACACATGATAGGATGAAGGTATATTTTATAGTATGACCTGAAACTCAAGTGACTTACCTCAGAGGGAATTAAACTCAGAAACAGTGAATAAAGTGTGTTTTTCAACATATTTTCAGAGTTCCATGCTGCACATACTCTTAAGGTTCATTCTTGCTATAAAGTTATGACTTGGAACAGTTTTTGTGAAGATAAAATGATACTCCAAAAGAACAGCATTTGTACCCTGCAACATTAACGCCTCCCTCCCCCATGTTCTTTGTAATTTTTAGTTCATAGACTCCATGGCAGCCACTTGGGTATTGGCACTAGAACCAAAGATTTTAGCCATAATTCAGGAAACCTAAGCATTTCTTCAAAGTATGCAATGAACCACAAGGTTCCCCTAGGGCCCTCTAGCCAGAGAAACAGATACAAGGCTTGCTTTCTTTGATCACTGGGCCCTAAAGTTGTCTTTCCCTTTTTCTTCTTCATAATCATTCAAACCAGGCTGTCTGTGAATGTACTAAAATGACTTTTTAAAATCTAACAGAAGTGAGGGAAATTATAAAAGTCCTTTCCATCCCCATAGGTTCCTTGGATTTCAAGCTAGAAGGAACTTTTAGAGATCACCCCATCTTGTCAATCCCCAATAGAATATTAACAAACTACTGAAGCTGGAAGTTTGCTCACTTTTTCATCATTAAATTGAACTGAGCCACATTGACTTAAAAGATACATAGCAATTATTCTCCCGGGTCATAAAATGAGCAGGTATTTATATGGCTTTGGGCAACACCTTTTGGGGTCAATTAGGTTCTAAGCAAGGTTCCTAAATTCTCCAGTGTAATAGTAACTGACTTTTCAAGTAGAGCATGAAGGTGTTTGGGGCCTGAGTATTTATAAAACATATATATAAAAATATATGTGTGTATGTAATGTTCAAATCTCGACTATTTATTACCTCTGGGTCTTTGCCTTTTAGTTTGCTCTCCTGTAAAAAATGAAGTAGTTAGGAGGGTGAGGGGGGAATAAGTGGGAAGAGAAGATTTCCAAGGTCCTTTCCAACTGTAAAAACCTATGTTCTTTCTCACTTAAAAAAAAATTAGTGATTCTTTTTATTTATATCCCTGTCATTTCTTGATATAACACTACCACCAGCTCTACCAAAAGGGCATTCCTTTATGACAAAGAAGAACAAGCAAAATTAACTAACAGTAATCATGATTGAAGCATGCTAAATTCTATACCCATTATACCTTACCCCTCCAAGGAAAAGTGAGAGGTGTATTTCATCATCTCCTAAGACTGAAGATTATAGTCCTTCATTTGAGTGTTCTTTTTGTTTACATTATTGTAGTGGTTGTACACATCATTTCCCTAATTCTGCTGACTTCACCCTTTATCAGTTCATATTTTTCTTCTAATATTTCTCTTAATTCTTCATGTCCAGAGACATACTAGAGCCAGCTCAAAATATCTAATTGTTAAGCTTTCAGTGTAAGCATTTACAACTCATAAATCAGCAAATGCTTTAAGACAGACCTGGATTTACTGTTTTGTTGATTGCCTAGACTTAAAGTGATGGAGGAAATGTTAACAGTGTAAATTAAACTTTTTAGAAAGTATGTAATACATAAAGGGTGATACCATAAAAAATTAGGAGAGCAAGGAATAGTTTCCCTTTCAGACCTATGGAAAAGAGAATTTATGACCAAAGAAGATAGAATATTACAAGAATGTAAATTGGATAAATTGATTACATTAAATTAAAGAAGTCTTTGCACAAACAAAACTAATGCAGCCAAGATTAGAAGGAAAGTAGAAAATTGGGGGGAAATTTTTAATAGCAAATGTCTGATAAATGCCTCCTTTCTGAAATATATAGAGAACTGAGTCAAATTTAGAAGAATATGAGTTATTCCCAAATTGATAATTGGTCAAACAATATGAACAACCAGTTTTCAGATGAAGAAATCAAAGCTATCTATAGTCACATGAAAAAAAATGCCCTAAATCACTATTGATTAGAGAAATGTAAATTAAAACAACTATGAGATACCACCTCACACCTAACAGATTGGCTAATAAGACAGAAAAGGAAAATGATAAATATTAGAGGGGATGTGGGAAAATTAGGATACTAATGGACTGGGTTTTTTTTTTACTTTTTTTTTTTACTAATGAATTGTTGATGGAGTTGTGAGCTGATCTGACCATTCTGGAGAGTAATTTGGAACTATGCCCAAAACTGTGCATACTCTTTGACCCAGCAATACCACTACTAGGTTGGTATACCAAAAATATTTTTAAAAAGGAAGGGAAATGACCTATTTGTACAAAAAATATTTATAGCAGTGCTTTTTTGTGGTAGCAAAAAACTGGAAATTGAAGGCATTTCCATTAACTGCGGAATAGCTGAACAAGTTGTGCTAATTGTAATGGAATACTATAGTGCTATAAAAAATGACAAACAAGATGTTTTCAGAAAAACCTGACAAGACTTACATGAACTGATGCAAAGTGAAGTCAGCAGAACCAGGAGAACACTGTACACAGTAACAACAACAGTGAATGATGATCAACTGTGAATGACTTAGCTATTCTCAACAATACAATGATCCAAGACAATTCCAAGGGACTCATGATGAAAAATGCTATCTGCCTCCAGAGAAAAAACTGATGGAGTCTGTCTGAATGCAGATTGAAGCATACTATTTTTCACCTTATTTTTTTCATGGTCTATTTCTTCTTTTACAACAGGAATGATATGGAAATATGTTTTGCATGATTGCACATGCATACCCTATGTTAAATTGCTTATTGTCTCAGGGACAGGGGAGGGGAAGGAGGGAGGGAAAAAATGAATATTAAAAATTGTTTTCACATGTAATTGGGAAAAAATAAGATAGTATTTAAAAAAATAAAAGTGTGTCATGTACATATGTACAGATATCTGTTTGTTTTTTGGAGAGTCAGTTGTCAAACATTTTTTGGAGAGTCAGTTGTCAAAACATTTACCAGGACTCATACTACTCATATCTACTGTTTCTTATAGGATAGTAATATTCCATTACATTGATAAACCATAATTTGTTCAGTTACTCCCCATTCTATAGACATCTACTTTATTTCAGGTTTTTTCGTTTTGTTTTTGCTAACAGAAAGAGCCTGCTATGGATACTTTAAAACCAAAGTTCATAAGCAAAATGAAAATGGGGTAAAGATTGTTTACAGAAATCATAAGTATGTTCTTTGTCTCCTTTAGAGACCTCTTTCCACTCTCAAAAACATCTCTCATAGCCTTCATTCATACCAACGTATAAGTAGCTGATAACAGCTCAATGTGTCCTCCCAATGGTATTTACATCTTCACAAGAATTAGTGCTTTAACCAGATTTTAAGACTAAAGTTCTGGAATTTTAGCCTTTAGACAGCATACAATATAATTTAGGGCAGAGGTTCTTAACCTTTTTTGTATTATGTACATCTATGAATCCCTTTTCAGAATGTTTAATTTATAATTGAAGGAAATGCTAAATTTTAGTCAAGAGGTTGGTGAAAGCAAATATGTAACTTTTTCTCATCCAATTTCATGAATCTCTTAAAATTTGCCCATGAAACCTAGTTAAGAACATTGTTTTAGGGCACTGGAGTCTTGGCAATTCCCTGGAATTACATCACGCAGGCAGGAATCTACTTAGATGTGTGTGTGTGACCACCTCGACTCTTCTGCACACTTTCTGACTCATAATCTTGATTATTGGCTGCTGGCTAGCTGGGCCAACTCTCCCGAAAGAGAAGCAGTACACCTCCTCCTCCCCAACCTGCATTGGCTCTTCTTCAATGCGTTTATGCCTCAAATCTCCTTTTCTTTCTCCAACTTTGCCCCCACAAATACGACTAGTCTCCAGCTGTTACTTAAGTGTTCTTGAGTTATTTAGCCAATGTCTCTGATGGCCCTCTTTCAGTTAGCCTGAAAGGGCTCTAACATTATTGACAAGAACTGTATTGCTTCTTAATAAATAAGCAGGATTTGGAGCCACCAGAACAGGATATTTAGATGAGCTCAGGAAAGGAAGGCTGCTTTATGATTACACTGGGAACATAGGATCCAATTAATGATAACTTAGCAGCCTCCTTCCTAGGGAGTCATACTTTCCCAGTCCATGACAGGTACCACATCACAGCCCTAGCTATCTACATTTTAATTTGTTGAACATCTTTTATTCTTCTACAATAACAAGCTGTTTCATTTCAGACGAATGGCTTGTGCAAAAATCAGTAGAAGGCAGAGTAATGATAATGATAAAACACACAACTAAGGGGTGCCCATCAACTGGGGAATGATTGAACAAATTATGACATATGAAAGTGATAAAATACTATTGTGATATTAGAAATTTTGAAAGGGATGGATTTAGAAAAACTGGGGAAGGTTTGTATGAACAGAAACAAAGAGAAATTCCACTTCCAGGAGCCAAGATGGTGGAGTAAAAAGGTAGTCGTTCTCACCCTCCCCTATCAACCTCTGAAAACCCAGAAAATATCACCCCAGAAAAAACCCTGGAACAGCCGAACCAGAAGAAAGACGGGGTGCAGCAGTGCAGTAGCCCAGGTAGCTAAAGGGATTAACGGGAAAGGCACCTCTTACCCTGGGGGAAGGGGAGCAGTACAAAACAGGAGTCGCCCAGCCAGCTGGTGGAAAGACCCACTTTAGCACACCAGGAGGAGATTCTGGTGCCTCTGCATTCTACAGCAAACGGGTCTCCCAGTGCCTCAGCAAAAATAAGGGAAGCATCACTACAAAGGGCCCCAGGTGGATAAGCACCTGGCAGCATTCATCTGAAAGGAGCTGAAGAAAGCAACCTAGAGGTGCCAAAAAGTTCCAGCCTTGTTGATTCCAGCCCAACACCAGGTAAGCTGTCAGAACCCTACAGCCTCCAACTGCCAACCAGGAGATCCTGAAGCCTAGGTGGTCGAGCAGGTAAACGCCAACAGCAGTACCTCTGAGTGCCTCAGTGAGGTTGGGGTAACTGGTGGAAACCAGCTCAGAAAACCACCAGGTTCCTCGGCATTCTACGGCAAAGAAGTCTCCCAGTGCCTCAACAGAAATAAGGGAGGCAGCACTGCAAGGGGCCCCAGGCAGATAAATACCTGGCAACACTTATCTAAAAGGAGCTAAACAAAGCTAAAGAAAAGGAAAAGCAGGCAACTTAGATTTACCTGAAAGTCCCAGCCTTGCTGATTCCAGCCCAACACCAGATAAGCTGCCGGAACCCTACAGCCTCCAATTGCCAACATAAGAGGCCCCAGCACACAAAGCCAGTGACCAAGACCTAGGCTCCCAACACAAGAAGCTTGGGTCGGTGCCCTCTGCTCCCCAGCAAGAGAGCTTAATCTCTTTAAAAGCCAGGGAATAAAGAAACACCATGAGTAAAAAGAAACGTACTATAGATTCCTATTATGAGAAGACTGAAGATCCAGACAGAAATTCTGAAGAGGACAACACTGTCATCAAACCCACATCTGCAACATCAAAAGGGAATATGAACTGGTCTGAAGCCCAAAAAGCCTTCTTAGAAGAACTCAAGGATTTTAAAAGTCAAATGAGAGAGGTAGAGGAGTCCTTTAAAAGTACAATTGGCCAATTGGAAAAAAAGTACACTGAAGAAAACAAGTCCCTAAAACACACAATTGGCCAATTGGAAAAAAAGTACAATGAAGAAAATAAATCCCTTAAAAATACAATTGACCAATTGGAGAAGAAAGTACAAAATCTAACAGAAAAAAACAGTATGTTACAAATTGGAATTGAACAAATGGAAACTAACGACTCTATGAGAGAGCAAGAATCAGTCAAACAGAAACAAAAAAAAATGAAAAAATAGATGAAAATGTAAAATACCTCATGGGTAAAACAGCTAACCTGGAAAATCTATCCAGGAGAGACAATTTAAAAATTATAGGCCTACCTGAAAGTCATGATGAAAAAAAGAGCTGGACAATATCCTTCAGGAAATCATAAAGGAAAACTGCCCTGAAGTCCTAGAACCTGAAGGTAAAATAACTATAGAAAGAATCCACCGGGACCTAAGGAGGCACTGGTCAAAAGCAAAACACTATTGAGGGGGGGAAAGGAGAAAGGAGAAAGAAAAACATAAACAGGGGGGAAAAAAGGATGGAGAAAAAGACACAGATAGTAATCATAACTGTGAATGTGAACGGGATGAACTCTCCCATAAAATGGAAGCGTATAGCAGAGTGGATTAACAAACATAATCCTACAATATGTTGTTTACAGGAAACACATCTGAAAAAGAGTGACACACACAGGGTAAAGGTAAAAGGCTGGAGCAAAATATATCATGCTTCAGCTGAAGTAAAAAAAGCAGGGGTAGCAATCCTGATCTCAGACAAAGCAAAAGCAAAAATAGATCTTATCAAAAGAGATAAGGAAGGAAACTACATCCTGCTAAAAGGCACCACAGACAATGAAGTAATATCATTACTAAACATATATGCACCAAATGGTATAGCATCCAAATTCTTAGAGGAGAGGTTCAGGGAGTTACAGGAAGAAATAGACAGCAAAACTATACTAGTGGGGGACCTCAACCTCCCCTTCTCTGAACTAGATAAATCTAACCACAAAATAAACAAGAAAGAAGTTAAGGAGGTGAATAGAACATTAGAAAAGTTAGGTATGATACACCTGTGGAGAAAACTGAATGGAGATAGAAAGGAATATATTTTTTTCTCGGCAGTACATGGAACATACACAAAAATTGACCATGTACTAGGGCATAAAAACCTCAATCCAGTGCAGAAAGGCAGAAATATTAAATGCATCCTTTTCAGATCATGATGCAATAAAAATTATATGTAACAAAGGGCCATGGAAAGATAGACTAAAAATTAATTGGAAACTAAATAATCTAATCCTAAAAAATGATTGGATCAAAGAACAAATGATAGAAACAATCAATAATTTCATTCAAGAGAATGACAATAATGAGACAACAGACCAAAACTTATGGGATGCAGCAAAAGCAGTTCTTAGGGGAAGTTTTATATCTCTAAATACTTACATAAATAAAATAGAAAAAGAGGAGATCAATGAATTGGGCATACAACTAAAAAAACTAGAAAAAGAACAAATTAAAAATCCTCAATTAAACACCAAATTAGAAATATTGAAAACCAAAGGAAAAATTAATAAAATTGAAATTGAGAAAACTATTGAACTAATAAATAAAACTAAGAGCTGGTTTTATGAAAAAACCAATAAAATTGATAAACCTTTGGTTAATCTAATTAAAAAAAAGAAAGAAGAAAACCAAATTACTAGTATCAAGAATGAAAAGGGTAAAACTACCACTAAGGAAGAGGAAATTAAAACAACAATTAGGAATTATTTTGCCCAACTATATGCCAACAAATTTGACAATCTTAGTGAAATGGATATATATTTACAAAAATATAAATTGCCCAGATTAACAGAAGAGGAAGTAAAATACTTAAATAACCCCATCTCAGAAAAAGAAATTGAACAAGTCATTGATGACCTCCCTAGGAAAAAATCTCCAGGGCCAGATGGATTTACATGCGAATTCCATCAAACATTTAAAGAACAATTAATTCCAATACTATATAAACTATTTGGTAAAATAGGTAAAGAAGAAATCTTACCAAATTCTTTTTATGATACAAATATGGTGCTGATACCTAAACCAGGAAGAGTCAAAACAGAGAAAGAAAATTATAGACCAATTTCTCTAATGAATATAGATGCAAAAATTTTAAACAAAATATTAGCAAATAGATTACAGCAACTTATCACACGAATAATACACTATGACCAGGTAGGATTTATACCAGGAATGCAGGGCTGGTTCAATATAAGGAAAACTATCAGCGTAATCCATCATATCAACACCAAAACTAACAGAAACAACATGATCATCTCAATAGATGCAGAAAAAACTTTTGACAAAATACAACACCCATTCCTATTAAAAACACTAGAGAGCATAGGTATAAATGGAGTCTTCCTTAAAATAATAAATAGCATCTATCTAAAACCTTCAGCAAGCATAATATGAAATGAGGACAACCTAGAAGCATTTCCAATAAGATCTGGGGGTGAAACAAGGATGTCCATTATCACCACTGTTATTCAACATCATACTGGAAACGTTAGCTTTAGCAATAAGAGAAGAAAAAGACAGAATAGCAAAGAAGAAACAAAGCTATCACTCTTTGCAGATGACATGATGTTATACTTAGAGAATCCCAGAGAATCAAGTAAAAAACTACTTGAAATAATAAACAACTTTAGCAAAGTTGCAGGCTATAAAATAAACCTACATAAATCATGGGCATTTCTACATATTACCAATAAAGCCCAACAGCAAGAGATAGAAAGAGAAATTCCACTTAAACTTACTGCAGACATTATAAAATATTTAGGAGCCTACCTCCCGAAACAAACCCAGGAACTCTATGAACACAATTACAAAACACTTTTCACGCAAATAAAATCAGATCTAAATAATTGGAAAAACATCAATTGCTCATGGGTAGGCTGAGCTAATATAATAAAAATGACAATTCTACCTAAGTTAATTTACTTATTCAGTGCCATACCAATGAAACTACCAAAAAATTATTTTATAGAGTTAGAAAAAATAATAACAAGATTCATTTGGAAGAACAAAAGGTCCAGAATATTAAGAGAACAAATGAAAAGAAATGCAGGGGAAGGTGGCCTAGCCATTCCAGATCTTAAATTGTATTATAAAGCAGCAATCATCAAAACTTCTTGGTACTGGCTAAGAAATAGAGTGGTGGATCAGTGGAATAGGTTAAGGATGCAAGACACAGTAGTCAATGACTATAGTAATCTATTATTTGATAAACCCAAAGACCCCAGCTTCTGGTATAAGAACCTACTCTTTGAAAAAAACTGCTGGGAAAACTGGAAAAGAGTATGGCAGAAACTAGGCATAGACCAAAATCTCACACCATATACCAAAATAAAATCAAAATGGGTACATGATTTAGATATAAAGGCTGATACTGTAAGCAAACTGGGAGAGCAAGGAATAGTTTACCTATCAGATTTATAGAGAACAGAAGAAATCATGACCAAACAGGAGATAGAGAACATTACGAAAAGCAAAATGGATAACTTTGATTACATTAAATTGAAAAGTTTTTGCATAAACAAAATCAATGCAACTAAGATTAGAAGGAAGGTAGAAAATTGGGAAAGAATTTTTATAACCAGTCTCTCTGATAAGGGCCTCATTTCTAAAATATATAGAGAATTAAGTCAAATTTATAAGAATACAAGCCATTCCCCAATTGATAAGTGGTCAAAGGATATGAACAGACAGTTCTCAGATGAAGAAATGAAAGTCATCTATAGTCATATGAAAAAATGCTCTAAATCACTATTGATTAGAGAAATGCAAATCAAAACAACTCCGAGGTACCACATCACACCTATCAGAATGGCCAACATGACAAAACAGGAAAATGATAAATGCTGGAGAGAATGTGGTAAAATTGGAACACTAATGCATTGTTGGTGGAGTTGTGAAATGATCCAACCATTTTGGAGAGCAATTTGGAACTATGCCCAAAGGACTATAAAAATGTGCATACCCTTTGACCCAGTGATAGCACTTCTAGGGCTATATCCCAAAGAGATCACACAAATGGGAAAAGGACCTACATGTACAAAAATATTCATAGCAGCTCTTTTTGTGGTGGCAAAGAATTGGAAATTGAGAGGATGCCCATCAGTTGGAGAATGGCTGAGCAAGTTGTGGTATATGAATGTGATGGAATACTATTGTGCTATAAGAAATGATGAACAGGCTGACTTCAGAAAAGCCGGGAAAGACTTGTATGGTCTGATGCTGAGTGAAGTGAGCAGAACCAACAATACGTTGTACACAATAACAGCCACTTTGTGTGATGACTAATATTGATAAACTTAACCCTTCCTGGCAATACAAGGATCTAAGACATCTCCAGAGGCCTTGTGATGGAAAATGCTATCCACACCCAAACAAACAACTATGGAAGCCAAATTGTTATTTTTTTTCCTCTTCTGTTGAGTTTTGTTTCCTCTTTCTGATGGTTCCTCCTATTGGTTTTAATTTCTACTTACAACATCACTAATGTGAAAATATGTTTAATATGAATGTAAATGTATAGCCTATATCAGATTGTGTGCCATCTTGGGGAGGGTGGTGGGGAGGAAGGGGGAGAAAAATTTTAAACTCAAAAGCATATGGAAGTGATTATTGATAAATCAAAATAAATTAATAAAAAAATTTTTAAAAAAGAAACAAAGTGAAATGAGCAGAACCAAGAGAACAAATTATACAGCTATCCCATAAGTCTCAGAACAGTTCTGAGCTTTAATAGCAAAAAACTGCACTAAGACCTTTGGGACATACTATGCGATAACCACACTTTGAAGATAAGCAATTAAGACTTAAGAATTATGATCGATCAATGCAGTGACCAACCATGATTCCAGAAGATGGATGATGAATAGTGCTTATCACCTCCTGATAGAGGAGTGATGGATTCAAGATATAGAAAAAGACATACATTTTTGGTCATGGACAATATGTGAATTTGTTTGGTTTGATTATGGATGTCTGTTATATTTGTTTTCTTTTTTCCTCTTTAAATTGGGAAAGGATGCCTACAGATTAAAAAAATGTTAATTGAAAAAAGAAAAGAAAATGAAAATAGATTAGACAATGACATAGCACTATAAAATTTGGAAAGAACTCAACAGAACTGGTTTTCTTCATTCCAATAACAGAGTGAACCCTAGGAATATACCCAGTACTGGATTCCAGAGTGGAAAAAATAGTCTGGGGAGTAAATATCACTTGGACCCAAGCTAACCTTGAGCATTTTGCTTATGAGTCATTGCCTAGAGATCCTATTTACTCCACAACTCACCTCCCTCCTCCTAAGGAAGGAGGTTCTTTATTTACATTAGTAGTCCTCAGCTGTTAAGAACAAAATTCTGGCACCAATTGTCACATTCCTGGGTTTCAGGACTTATGGGGGGAGGGGGACTACTGGGTGGGGAAAAGACTGTATGAAAGCAGCTATGACTATTTAGGACCACCTAGAGACTACTAAAGAGGAATCATGCATAGAGTGGGAATCAGAACCCAATAAAGTCTCCATTCAAGTTCCATTTCTAAAACACACTGGCTATGTGTGTTTTAGGCATACATGACTTAGGCAAGTCATTTGATCTCAAAGTTCTCAAAGTCATTCTCTAAAACTATTGCTGCAGAAAGGTGCTGACTTTCCTTGATAGAGGAAGGTTTCTTATCTGGGAGTTTCCTATATCACTGAAATCACAGGTATTATCCCTATCCCTAGATATTGCTAACTTCACTCTAACTCTGCATACTTCACTAAATCCTATCAATTAAGCCAAGAATATGCTCCACTGTGCCAGATCATGGGAATTATTTTAACCTGAAAACAAGAATTCACAAGGCCAGGAGTCAATAAATCCAATGATAATGTTGATTCAAAGTTGGTCTCTCCATGTAACTACCTTTTCTCCAAAGATCATCTCTAAAGAAATATTTTTCTTCAATGAATGGAACTCTTCAAATATTCATCCTCTTCCACCTTTATAGACTTAGATTTTCATCATAATGCCAGCACCAACCTCCTTTTCTCCCGTCCGTGGAAACACCATCCAAACTCTTTGGATCCTGAAGTTCCACAGGTATAGAGAGGTTAAAGTTGACCAGAGGTGTATCCTGTGATGAGGATACTTTTGCCTCCAGTTGTCCCAAACTTGATACTCATCTCAAAGAGGCAGTTTTTATTTTTGGTGCCTAGATGTCATCTTTGAGTCAATCCACCTCTGTAAGATCAGGAAAGCATTGCTCTTCCACATTATCTGAAATCTATCATATCTTGTGATATGCAGATATTTGAATATTAAAAACATAATGAAGAGATCAGTTGGGTTAGATCTTATTTAAAATCCTGGAGCCTAAGCACAAAAAAAAAAAAATAACAATTGAAGCTGCTTTAAATAGGGACAGTTTTTCTTTTTCTTCTGAAACCTTTGCATCAGAACTACAGCTGCTGTTTTATTTCCCTTAAAAGAATTTTATGGACTTAGAAGAGAACATCCAAAAACTAATTTTAGGAAAGCCCAAAGCCAGAAGGTTTCCTTTGTTATTAAGGAGAAATATCATTATTCCTTCAGGCTCCTTCACCTGTATGATTTATAGTTCCCTCGACGGTAAGGTCATAAAAATACCAAGCTGCACTCTAGGAGTTCACATTATAAAATTCTACACTGGACAGAAGTCTAGTTTAAAAAAAAAAAAAGAAGAGAAATAAAATGTATAGGGATTGGAAATCTGACATGTTGATACTTGAGTTGCTCTCTGTTTTGTAAGCAGCATCTCTTTAATTAAGCAGTCTTGACTTTTCATTGTAGTATGAAGGCAATGATAGATTCTTTGCAGATATGCCAGCAGTTTTGGTAGGTCCAACATAGCTTGAAAAATTTATAGTGTGGGTATCATCATTTGGTAGATTGTGTCTACCACATGAGAACGAGCCTAGCTAAATTCAAAGATTACCAAATTGGCCTCAGGATGATACATTTTCAGCTACCTCCATTCCCCTCAAACCACTGAAAAAGGTGTTGGCAAACTAATCAGTGGATGGAAGACCAATGCCATTGAAATCACAGATCTTTGAAGCATTGGCATAGGTGATATGGTGAAACTAGGTGGAGCCAGCTTGCAAGAGCAATTGTTAAATTTAAATGTGAGTATTTACACCACAGAAATCTGTAAATGCTACAAATCAGAGCTTGATTTTTTTGTTTTGTTGATTGTCTAGACCAGGCCTGCACAACTTGTATTTGCACCTGCTTGGGCTGCTCGCTACAGGCCAAAAGATTTCCTCTGTGTACAAAGGATGTTTTCCACTAGATTTTCTGGAAATTCTTTGGCATGCTGCAAGTGACCCCAGGGCCACGAGTTGTGCAGACCTGGTCTAGACTTAAGAAAGTGATGAAGAAAATATTAATAACGCAAAATTTTGTGTGTATGTATATATACAAGTAAATAGGCATAAATATATACTAATATATTATCTACAATAGACATAATACATAGTATAGACATTAACGATATTAAATTATATTAAAGATATAATATATAAAAATGTGTATATATAATACCCCCATATATAATAAGCTCCATGTATATGCATACGTGTGTATATGTGTACACACATATATAACTGGAGGCATATATATGTATATATGTGTGTGTGTGTGTGTGTGTGTGTGTGTGTGTTGTGTATTTGTTACAAGCATTTGCCCTCTACTGGGGAGGAGGAAAGAAGGAGAGAAAATAAATTTTCGTTCTTGAAAAAAATTAAATTTTTTAAAAATGACTTTTACCTATCCATTAAAGTAAACCCAGAAAAATCTCCAACTGACAGGACGCTTGGTAACTGTTCATTCAGGTTCCTGTATGTATTTGAAAAGTATTAAAAAGGATGTTTTTTTTGAAACTCCAGAAATCAGACTTTTCATTAACTCAGACTGACCATTCTCTCAATTAGTCTGAGTCATTGAAATCTACTGTGCTATGTACATTTGTGAAAAGCCATAGACTCTTTTTTGCTACCAAGTGACCAAGAGCTTTTGCCGATGGAGATACTTTGGTACGAGAAAGCTTCGAAATTGTAAAACAAAATCCTCTTCTGCCATCTAGAGGACATATGCTAAATGGATTACCAACAATTTGCCTGTAGATGGCCCCTGGAACTCAGAATGCCAGATTACACGTAAAGCAGGCAAAGATTTTGAAGACTATAAATTGCTGTGGAGGTCCACGAAATTTAACCAGCCTTCACCCAGACATTGAAATATCAAGTGAATTCTCTCTGCTTTTCATTGTAAATGGAGAAACTTTCCATATTGATGATCCATGCATCCAGCAAGCTTTTATTAAGCATCTCTGCTAGGTCTTGGGGATACAAAGACAAAAAGCAACCCCATTCTTTGCCTTCAAGAAATGCGCATAATAAAGATCAGCGTTAGTATTCAGTCTGTTAACTATCTGTATTTATGACTCGGCCATCACTGAAATCGGCTTTACATTTAAGTAGAGCAAAAGTTTGCAATTACTTGAAGGTGGTAGGGAGGACTCTTCATCCAAAACTAACTCTTACCGATGCCTCAGAATTTCACTTTTCCTGATAAATTCAGTGGGTTAAGCTTTGACCTCTTTCTAGACACCAACTTTTAAAATGCAAATCTGTGACCCAGACAAGGAGTTACAAATTAAATCATAGGCTAACAGATCTGGAACTGGAAGGGGCCTCAAAGATCTAGTCGAACATTTCACCCTCCTCCCATTTTACAGATAAGAAAACTGAGGCCCAAGGACGTTAAAATGACTTGTCCAAGGTCAGATACGTGAAAAGCGTGAGAGGTGAGGTTTTAACCTAGGTTCTGATTCCAGATTCATTACTACCGATGAGTCTCCCCTCACCTTTCTTCTGCTGAAGAACTAAGGCATAAAGAAAACAGTTTACCACATAGGGGAATAATAGGAAATGACTCAGAAAGGTCAACAGGGAAGCCAGGGTTCTGCCAACAAAGCCAAAGGCCAAAGTCACCTACTACAATGCAGTTTAGCCAGAAGAGAGCAGAAGGTTTATTTCCTTCAGAGGTTGGATAACTCTCCCCCTCCCCAAGGCCCTGGTGTCCCTTACTGTGTAAAGCATGGGAATAAAGAAACCAGACATTTTCTGTCTTTCCTCAGAGATTTAAGCAAAATTAGTTGTATAAACTTGCCTTTGTTCTATGGCACTTAAAAAGTTCAAGACGCATAATTTCTGGGTAATTAGTCATTTCATTAATAATGCTAGCATTTTCAATAAAAGGTAACTGGCAGTCTCGGATGCCAAAGACCATCACAGAGGCAGGCTCACGGCTTATACGTCCTTGGAAGAGGGGTATTCCAGAGGGCGGCAATCAACTTTGCTTGGTTAACAATTAATGAGAAGTGTACTTTACAAAGAGAAGCGAGCTCACTCCAAATAAGGGCTGACGTCATGTCACTTGTGGACAGAGAGACAATCCCTACACCCAGACCACTCCTAGCCTTGGGCAATCCAGACAAATGGATCTATCTTCACCAAAGCCTGACAGAGTGAAATTCACCTTAGAGATTCCTTGTAAAGCTGGGTAGGGTCTGACCAAGATTGACGAGAGTTAATACAATGTCCTTCAAGAGACTGAACTTTGAAATGAAGACTACAGAAAAAGGGAGAACTCTGGATCATTTCTCTCAGTGCATGCATCCTACTGACTAGGAAATGAAAATATTCCAGATAGGATAAGAAAGGACCATATGTTAAAAAAAAAAAGTTCTTAATGATAAACATTGAGGTGACACCCCATAAAAAAAGGACATTTTCGTGTTTCTGGTTAGTGTCAAAATGTTGCCTGTTCTATCTCCTTCTTAGAAAAGAGTTGGAGTGGGAGGGCAGAATGTTGTCTACATTGCCAGATATGGTTATTTTGTTTGGGTTTTTGTTTTTTGTTTTTTGCTTTACTGTTTTTCTTTGTTATAAGGGAGACTGCAATTGTGGGTGGAGATAAAGGAAGAGATACATAAAGAAATGTCAATACAAAAATAAAAGGTATAAATAAAGCTTATTTTTAAGCTTATCAATGCTACCTGCTCCAAAGAGCATTTCCCAAATACCATCTCTCCTCTCTCTTCTCTATCACACATGCACGCACGCACACACACGCACGTGCGTCACCTATAAATAATTTGATGGCCTATATATTTGAGGGAGTCTCTTTGATGGTCTTTTTTCCAATATCTTCATATAACTGTCTAGCACACAGAGGGAAGGGAGGTGATGCAGTAAATAGAGCGCTGGGCCTGGAGTCAGGAATACTCCTCTTCCTAAGTTGAAACCTGGCCTCAGATACTTTACTAGCTGTGTGACCCTGAGCAAGTCACTTAAGCCTGTTTGCCTCAGTTTCCTCATCTGTAAAATTAAACTGGAGAAGGAAATCGCAAACTACTCCAATATCTTTGCCAAGGAAACCCCAAATAGGGCCATGAAGCATCAAACAACTGAAAACAACTAAGCAACGACTTCCTGACTCCAGGCCCAGTATCCAGTACTGAAAACAGTATCATCCCACACCTATCAGATTGGCTAAAATGATAGAAGGGTTGCCTGAGACATCGAAAAGTTCAGTGACTTGAATTTTCATAGGTTCACACAGCCAACATGTCAGAGACAGGACTTGAACCCTGAACTTTTTTTGGACTTCCAGGTCAACCATTTCATCCTTCAAAAAGTGGAGGAACCAACAGGAGGGGAATTCTATTCTAGATCTGATTCTTCCTGACTGGCAGGAATTTGTTGCTAGGGTAGGAATCATGGGAACCTTGGAGGCAAGTGGCAAGTCCATGAGCTTGGAATACAAAAGGAAAGGAAATCTGGGTATAGTCCAACATGCAACTTAGATTCTGAGAAATAACTGTTTGGAGTTCAAAGGAAAAATAGGTAGAATCTCATACAATAGTTAAGGGGGAATTGACCCAGCAAGGATGAGAGATGCTGAAGAAGAAAATTATGAAGACACAAAAGGAAACAATTTCAATGAGGAAAAGGGGGATTTGTCTGAAAAGAACAATGTGGATGCACAAAGAACTTAACTAACCAATTTTAAAAGAAATGTAGGGAAGATGTATATAAGAGCATAGTAAAATCCTGTAAAAACGGTGTGAACAGTATTAAAGTTCAGAATGAGAAGAGAACAAGGACAACAAAAAAGGTATTGTGTTTTTTCCCCCAATACTACATTGGTCAAAAAAAAAAGATATAAAATAATAATAGCTAACATTTATAGAGCACTTACTATGTGCCAGGCACTGTGCTAAGCACTTTATGAATATTACCTCATTTGATCCTCGCAACCACCTTGGAGTGCTATTATTATCCCTATTTTACAAATGAAGAAGCTGAGGCAGACAGAGGTAAGTGACTTGCCCACAGATGGTGTCTGAAGCCATATTCCAACTCATGTCTTCCTGAGAAGCTAGGTGGCAGTGGATGGAGTGCCAGGCCTGGAGTCAGTAATACTCATCTTTTTGAGTTCAAATCTGGCCTCAGACACTTACTAGCTGTGTGACCCTGAGCAAGTCACTTAACCCTGTTTGCCTGCTTCCTCAACTATAAAATGAATTGGAGAAGAAAATGGCAAACCACTCCAATATGTTTTCCAAGAAAGGCCTCAAAAGAAGTCACAAAAAGTCAAATATGACTGAAAAACAACTAAATAACTTCCTGACTCCAGGCCCAGGTCTCATTACTGAAATCAGTGATATTTGAAAGATTATGTAAAAGGAAAAATAAAAAGGGAAAAAGGCAAATGTCCCAATCTTCAAAAGAGGGAAGAGAACAGTCTCTAAACATAGGTCCATGAGTTCAACCTAGAATCCCAGAGAAATCTAGGATGGATAATTAAAAAAATGATTGGTGAACTCTAGGGATGGAAGCAGTGATCATGAAAAGCTATCAGGACATCATCGGAAACAAATCAGTCTTGACTACCATCATTTCCTATTCTGACAAGGTTGCCCAGGTGAGGGAAACGCTGTGGATTTTAGCAAACCTTTTGATAAAGTACCTCCTCTTCTTGTGGAGAAGATGCAAAGATACGGATTAACAGTCACTACCTGAGCCCCAACCTCTGAGAACTCCTGCGATCACTGTACTTACTTACCATATAGAGCCTTGCTGGGCCAGATGCGGGCATACTAGTTGATATTTTACTATGCTGCTAACTCTGGATGATTTAAAAGCCAAGTTTATGTTCACCAATGGCAGTGATATCACTAGCAGTAGCTATGAGGTTAGGACTGGGAATTGCCAGGTCCCACTGAAGCAACTTCTGCAACCCTGGATGTCAGATTCACCTGAACCTCAGTGGTCTGACACTCCTATGGCCTTCACTAATCTGTTTAGGATGACACTGTTCCATGGTGTGCCTGATCAAATCATGACTGGGAACATTTTCTACCTAGAAAAAGAAATTCAGAACATTTGCCTGGTCCCAATCTTCCATTATCTAGCCATTCAGAAATTGCTCAGAAGTCTCATGATGCAATCTTTAATTTGAACTTGATGAAAGTGAGATATAATTTGTCTAAGCTGGGCAGCTCAATTCCTTTAATGTAGCTAGGAGCTCCTTTACCCTCACCCACTTTGGCCATCAATTAACTATATGTTTATTCTGTAATTTCTAGTTTGAAGATAATTCTAATTGGAAGATGAAGGAAAACACATGTACAGATAAGCAAATAAAAAGCATCTATCAGGAAAAGGCTTTATTATAGGAGGGTGCACCTGAGCTACACCATGAAGAGATGAGGGAAGGCATTCCAAGTACAGGGAAACTTCATGTACAGGGAAAAGCAAGCAGGAGTTTGGCTACAACATACTCAAAAGGCAGTGATACAGGGTCAGGTGGTAAAGGGACTCAGGAGCCAAATACCAAAAGGCTTCAAATGCCAAGCATCAGAATTTTTGTTTTATCCTAGAGGGTACACATAGCTACCAAAGTTGTTGTTGTTTCACTTATCTGAGCTACGGACTTGGTCAGACTTGCACTGTAGGAATATCAAGTTGGCAACTGTGCGGAGAATGAATTGGAGAAGTTAAAGCAGACTTGAACTAGAGTATCTGGTGGCTGTTTGAGTAGAAGAGAGGACTGACACAAGAGATGTTGCAGGAATAAAAAAGATTTGGCAGCTGACTGAATGCAAGAGGGAAAGTGAAGATACTGCTGATCTGCACTATATAAATCTAGGGATATGAATCTTAAATGTTGACCTGTGGACGTCTTCATTCTCCCCTCCAAAAATGATTTGATTCTCAAAGAAAAAATACCTGGAAGATCATTTCCTATCAAGGATTCTTCAGACTTGTAAGTTCAGGTTCGAAGTTGAAAAGAACTTAATTGAACCTACTTGTAAAAAGTCGGGGACTCCAACGGACTGAACGAAAGGAGCACGGATAGGTGCAGTGCCAAAATCCTATAGAAAGCTACAAGGGCTGTGTTGTGGACAACTAGGAAAAAGCAGTTGGAGAAGTCTGGATATCTTAGTTGGAGCCTCAGCAAGTGCAAGCACCACTAGGGAGCTTACTCCACGCGGGCTTTTCCTCTAAAGCCAGTCTGGATTTCAGAGGTGTCCTAAAGACAAGAAATTGGTATTTATAGAATTCTTTAAGGTTTGCAAAGCACTTTGCATTGGTTCTCTCATTTGATATGTTTCATTCTTAAAAGGATCTGGAAGTGGCTTGAGGGACGGTTCAACTCCCACATACCCAACCTATCTTCTATACTTTGGATAAGAAGGGTCGGAAGATCAATGATCCAGCCTGGGAATAGAGAGAACTTAATTATCAACAAACCACCTTGGGGTGGGGGTGGGGGGGTAAAAGGGGACTTTATTTTTTGCCCTCTATGATGAATAGCAATAAATACCTCTTCTTTGTTTTTCTTCTTAAGTCCTTTCAGATAATCCTACAAATAACCTGTTGTTGTTTTTTGTTTTGTTTTGTTTTTTTGGGAGGGGAGGGGATGGAAGGAGGAAATTCAGATGGAAACAAAAAAACCAGCTGAACATGGATACTGCATTGCAAAGGTATGAAGAAGGTTGCACCAAGACATAGTGTTTCCCAAAATATATCTGTTCTGCTGCTCCTAACGTGGTGATAACCAGACTTTCCCCAGCCACCATGTGATTAAGAATGCAGCTATAAATGGAAGTTAGGATGTTCTGGGAGAATTTGAAAAAACTAAACTCTAACTCAAGGAACCTAATTAACGATTCCCTGAACTATTAGACTATCAAGTATAAGAAACATGTTTCATTTTTTAATAGGTATATACAATTGAATTTAAATATTTCTCAATTTTATCAATGAAAGAAACCAACACAATGACACTTCATATTGAAAAAGTAATTATTTATTATGACAAAAATAAACCGTTGACTGAAAACACATGAATAGTACACGATATTGCACTGTGATTGCAAAGAAGCTAAAACCTGTTTGAAAAAAAGATGAAACATTCCAGAGCAAACAGCATCCCTTTAGTTGGATAAGTAGTCATGCAAACAATCCACTAAAACACAAGAGCAGAAAGGAAAACCATTTTCTTTCATCAGACAGAACCCTGCCATACCTCCCCAACCTAAGCTTCTCCATAAAAGAATGCAGTTATTGAATTTTTCATCAACATTTTGCTATCTTATAAATATGGAGATAAATGCTCCTTAAACCAGAATATGCTTTGAATTTGTTATTCGAGTAGTGGTAATAGATTTGCACTGAATCATCGACATATTCCTAATTCCTATTACGAATAATGGCACATAGCTATGAGTCAGCTGGTTGGGGTCAAGGGCAGAGTCTGTTGCTGTGGAACATTTTTTTTTTTTTTGTGCAAAATTAAGTGGCCCACAGAGGGATCCAAACCATGACTTTGGCCTCATTAGCACCATTTTCTAACCAAGTGAGCTGATCAGAAGAGACATTACAGTTTTTAGAGAAATCTGACACCGGGTGCATGACAACTGTTCACTTTTAAATCTTAAGAAATGTACACAAATATAAAACATAAATATCTGAAATGGTTTTACATTCTAAGGCAAATAGCAAGCTGGACACAGTGCCTGCTGCTCCCACTTTAACTCTAAAGCACCCATTTATGTCAAGATGGCAATGTGCAAATATAATCATTATATCAAACCTGATTGGAATAAATGTTGGGGCAAGGCTATCTTTGCTTTATGGATAGTTCCGGGGGAAAAAAATGCTGCACGAAATGGTTGCAAATGGAAAATTCTATCTTAGCTACTATATAAGGTTAAAAATCATAACCATAATTGTTTATCCTTTGAATGAAATAGCAGCAGTTAAATATTTTTATCAAATAAAAAACCCAGTCACTATACCTGGACTGAACAGTTTACTCCAAGAGAACATATCAGGGGGATTCATATTCCCTGCATTTAAGAGTAGCTATAGATAAATGAAAATTTTTTTTAAAGAACTGAAATAAACAAATGAGCTTTATAGGAATGGAGTTAAACTGATACTCATTTGACACCTCCTCACAAACATGGGGAAAATACATAATAATATGAAATGAACCAAGCTTTATAATTTGTCTTATCCTTGAAATTTGTTCATTCAATTCACTAAATATGGGGCAGCTAGATGGCGCAGTGAATAGAGCACCAGCCCTGAAGTCAGGAGGACCTGAGTTCAAAACCAGCCTCAGACCAAACACTTGACATATACTAGCTGTGTGACCTTGGGCAAGTCACTTAACCCCAATTGCCTCACTTAAAAAAACCCAAAAACAAAAACAAAACAATTCACTAAATATCATTGAGTACTTCCTGTCTTAATTTATCTAAAAATTGACCTATATGTAAAACTTTGCTACTTGCACAGGCAATTTTTTTTAAAAAAGGTATGATCTCCTTAATTTAAAAGTTATACTGTTTCAAATACAGTTTTAAAAACAAACATCACAAAATTCACATCATGATATGCCACAACTTGATCAAAGCACCATTTGGTGATTAATGAGGTAAATTTACGATTCAAAACCCTACAAGATCATACAATAAAAATTCTTGTGACTTCCATTTGCCACCAAAACACATGTTCTATTTCAAGAGATGAGCAGAGAACACTATTTCAGTCTACATTTATTAGACAAGCATGTGACTTTCCGACAAAAATGCACAGGACGCCCCTTGATGTGACTATGCTTCTAAATCCTTAAACACTTGCTTTTTACTGTCATGTTGCCACGCAGAAATATGCGGGGGGGGGGGGGAAGACATTTTAGGGTTACTTTGTCCTGAACTAAGAGATTGTGCTTCTCAGTAATTTTAAGTGCCTCACAAGGGATTCATTACTTCCATGAAAAAAAATTTTCTAACACACCCTTGATCCTTCTATGATCTTTCTTTACCTTTGTATTCTGCTTAAAAGTGTCCTTGTTAATATGATTTGATCTGAGTTTCCAGATAGTTTACTTTAAATCTCCAAATATCTACTTAGCATTTTATACCTTGCCATATGCTTAGACAGTTGTTTCTATTTCTGTTTAACATTATTTTTACTTTGAATACTTTAACAGTTGTTATTACGCTCTTCAGTCTGGCCCTATGTAACTAATTCATAGTCCTGAGTGCTCTAAGAGAATACTACCTTTGAAAACATTAGGTGCTTAAAACAAGCATGCAAGCATAAAAAGGGGCAAGCCTTCATAACGATGTGGAGATGGAGACGAGAAGGACACCATTAGGGTAACTTCTAAATATGAAATACCATCAGTGTAAGACATAATCTCAAATTTAAAATGCTGGTTTTACACCTATGCTGAAGTTCTTATAAGCTGGCAACAGCCAAACAAAATGGCTTTTAGGGCTAGCATCCACATTCCACAAAGCCAAAAGTACAAGGAAACATTCACGAAAAATTAAATTTCTGCACAGCGCTCGCAAATAATATTGCTGCTTTACAAACAATTTTGAAATCTTTTTTCAACAAGATGATTTTGTTAAGCTGCAACAAAAATTTTTTGCATGCACATTATACAGTGGATATCAACTGATTATTTCATGTTTGCTTCATCTACTATAGGCAAATCCCAAATGAGATCAAAGGACAAGGGCCTTTGAATAAATCAGCAGAGAAGCCAGTTGCCATTTCATGTCACATTTTCTCCCCACTATATCAGTATCTGGTCTTAAAAGACATCTGCATCTTAAAGTAAACATGTAAATATTCTTGCCTCTGAGAAGATTTTAAAGGGCACTTTAAAAGTGGATAAAAATTAAGGCTAAAATTTGAACATTTCTAGATATACTGTGCAACTCAGCCTCATGGAGTCATGTTTCACAAGGTAAATGCCAATGAACGTAACTACTCACAGGCATGAGCCCAGTTTTTCCTACTACATACACACTTCACATACAGTCAAGAGTTAGATGAGGACACTGTTAAATTAACCTCTAAAAACATTCAAAAACTGCCTAGAAATCACCATTAGTGACTTTTGTGTACTTCATATTAGGATCCTCATTTCAAAAGAACAGAACTCACTGAAATTCCTGTGTATGATCCAAAAAGGTTGTATTGTTCTCATCAACAGTCTAAGAGCCTAAAGCTATTTCGTACAAGGCTCTGTTTCCACAGGAAACAAACCATTTTCTCTTTGCATTACAGGTTCAGAAAAATGTATTATGCTGTTCAACTAAAAAGGCTATGAGCCAAGGTCAATGTTTTCAAGATACTTTCAGTAATGTAGTGAATCACAGGGGACCAGTAGTCTTTGATTCTCACAAGAACATTCAATGCATAGGAAGATCATTCTCACTAATCTTACCTTCTCACAAACGAACATGAAAAGAAAATTATTATTACACTAGTCACAATCAATTCAAGAAGTCAAAATTATTATGTAGATATTATTAAAAAGTGTTTTAATTTTGGATATAAAAGGAGTTATGTTACATTTTGGAATGCAAACTATGCCTTATGACTACAAAGGGGTCAAAAATACTTTTCCACCAGTCAGAGTGGTAGTTAATTGCTAAGACTCCTCATATGACCTTCCTTTGTTAAGGAATTGTAGGTTTTAAGATAGAAAATATGATTTTCAAAAAAAAAAAATCCCTACTCCTAACCAGTCTTCAAATGTATAAGGAAGGAAGTTTAATTATCATTTATAACAGCATATATGAATCCATGGTCAAGTATTTATTTCTTCATCCTCTACCTGAAAACAAAATATAAGTAAACTAAACATGCTTTCATGGATTTTGTGAGACTCTCAATTCCCTTTTCCACTGCTTGTAAGAAGTGTCATTAGAGTAATACAGGAAGAGTACTAAAGGAATGTAAAACTCAAATCAGTTCATTTATTAGATTAAAGGGAGTTAAGCTAACTGCAAAAAATTTTTTTCTCTGTACAACCTCTAAAAAGCATAATGTGGTCATCAATCTTTAAATCTGTTTTTCTTTGAAAATATAATTTGACTAAAATATGAGTCAAGGCACTAAGCAATTATGAAGACACATCCTTCCTATTACACCGGTTCATAATAAAATGCTGGAGACTAATGATGAATTACAGTGAATGGTATGCTTACTACAGTTTTGTGCCAAAACATTCTCTTGGAGTAAAGGATAACTAAATTTTACATTACTGTGAAATAAAATATCTAATTTAGATTTTAACTCTGTAAAGTTTTGAATGAATTTCAAAGTTGAACTTTTGCCAAAGGTTGACACAGAATCTTAACAGAATTGTCATTTTCAATACCCCATTAACATGAAACAATTTCCAGCCGCAAACAACATTTTAAAATAGAACCTAGAAAATAAAAGCCATATTGTATTTCTAAAAAAATGACAACTCAGTATGGGCAGATGCTCACCAAAATATAATAAACTATTTCAAACATTTCAATGTAAAGCTGATAAAATTTTAAATCTTACAGTTTGACAGAAAGTTAAGCCAGCCAATTATCTCTTAGGCAATAAGTATACCAACTTTTCATTTAAGAATAGATATAGGTGTACTGAATATGCTGTAAAGTTTAAGAAAAAAAACTTCTTTTCCCACTGTTTACTTAGATAAATATTGTAACCAAAGTAGGAAAAAAAAACCACAGGCATGGTGTGCTTTTGCTGAAATGGTATTTACAATTTCACCCCATAAGCATGCATATCAATTTGTTTGCTTTTCCTTCCCTCTTATGGTTTTGATTATCCTAAAAATCATTTTTCCCACTACTAAGCATAAAATTCTAAGAAAAAGGTTCAAAACACACAAATTAGAAAATTAGACATTAGATGAAAATAAAAATTGATTCCTAAAGGGTGAAAACCTTCACATTGAACATTTTCAGTTCTGGTGTATGCTGTCACCAAATGGAAATCAATAAAGCATTACTAAATACAGTTTAAGTACAAGAAAGTCATGACAACTGAAAACAATAAAAAAGGATAACTGGCTTAAATTTTAAATTTAAGGATTTCAAATTTAAGAGATCAGTTTTGAATATCCACCCTAATATTCTTATGAATACTGAATCTTTTTTACCCAAACAAATTAAATACTGATGAATTAAAGTGGTGTTCTTTAATAATAAAAGTATGTATTTTGGCCTTTTTTAGTTGAGCAAAAATAACTTGAAAAAAGTAACACTGAAATTCTATATTCTCCCTCCTCAACTTAGTGTTTTGGTGTCATTTTCAAAACATTTTCATACCTACTTCTTGAAAACTTTTCATTTTTATCACTCTTTAGTAAACCAGACAACTGATGGGGTGTTACTTTTTTCCTTTTTTTAAACATTATGTGATTAATAAATGTTATCATGTTAACTGTGTATCTAAAAGCAATCTGATGAACACTTGCATTAATTTCAGCAGCTGCCTGGAATTTGGATAGTAGAAAATAAGGCTTTAGAATATGAAGGCCAACTACCCACATGGCAATTGTTTCAAACCTATTTTAATAAAAACCTCAAAATAGGTTTTTTAAAAGCCATATACTTTCCATGTAATGTACTGCTGGTGGTAGACATATTATTGTAGACATACATACTTTATATATGATCAATTATGAAATGGCCTATTTATTCACTTAGGCTATAATATTGCCCAGATTATACAACTTAGAGCTGTGTTGTTGCTCTTTGTACACTGAACACTTGAAAATGTTGCTGTTTATATGGCTGTCTCTGATAGTAAAACATGTTTTAAAGTGATCTGTTTTAATTTAGTGCTGGTATGCTTTCATGACTTCCTATATAAATGTGTACTAATTAATGTGGCATTTATACATGCAATGTCAGAAAGAGCTGCCAAACTTTGTATCAAACCTTCACTCTCAAATAATCTTTCATCCTGATTCAGTTTTTTGGCCAACTGTAAGATCATATATATACCCTTTCCCCAAGTCATACACATAGAAAATTAATAATAATTCTATAGGCCAAGAATAAGGAACATGAAACCTTAAAAAGTCATACTAAGAATTGAACAAATTCTTCTATGACATGCATTGAGGTGAGGATATTTACCCATTGGTAGGTAAACTGTCACAACTCTTAGGATTCCAGATATCACTCATACACATTTTTCATTGGGTTAAAATTCTGTGCACAAAGGATGGATAATATAGAAAAGGAGATAATCTTCAGACCCCCCCCAAAATATGCAAACATTAGTCTGTGATTTCTAGTGCTCTTCCAGATCAACATTTGCCTAAAAATTAATAAATGAAAAGAACTGGGCATGTTAGGTTCAGATAAATAGTATGTTTTCAATGTTACAGAAAGTATAAAACATTATGACAAATGTTTCTGGCAAGGCCATCCTCGAATGCATTAGGATAAGTAGTCAGGAGAACTCTGTTGCTGAAACACAGACACATTACGTTCATCCAACTGAGGATTAGTGCATTTTTAAAATGTTAAGAAAAATCTTATGTTCCAGTTCGGCTGCACTTGATTCAAGTGTTGCTCATAGAGGTTTGTGTTGTTATAAATTAAACATGCCGCTGCCTAAGCAGCCAAAAGTACCAGGAAATATGTTCATGTCCACAGAATAAATAGAAGCAGTCCTTCTTGAACATAAAGTTAGCTCACACCAATTCGGGAAGTCATCCATTCTAGGCCTTGGCATAACCTGAAAACAACCAGAGATAACAATGCAACTACTTTGAAAAATAAAGCTTTTTACTTAAAAACTGAGCTGATTTTTTTTAACAGTTTTTAATCCAACATTGATACTATAGCCATATTAGAACACTTTGACATTCATGTGTAAGAAATGTTAAAAAAAAAAAAAAAAAAGAATATCAGAGCGCAAGATTCACTTCAACAAAATCATGTGATTTTATTAATTCAACTTGTGAGAAATTTCCTTCAGTTTCATCTTCAAAAATAGAAGATAGAATAGCCTGCTGAATGGCTTTCTCAACAAGTTCAAATCTATTAGTTATAGCAAATAGAAAAGTCAGCAGTGCTAGCTCTGACATTGGCCTAATACTTATTGTTTGTTCAACCATAGGCAAATCACGTAACTTCTGAGTCTCCGTTTAAACTATTAATACTATTCTTGTCTTGTTATCTACAGTAATGATAACAGTAAGAGCTAGCATTTATATAGTGCTTTAAAGTCTGTAAAGAACTTTACACATTTCATTTGATCCTCATGACAACTCTATGAGACAGGTGCTATTATCCCCATTTTGCAAATGAGGAAACTGAGGCTAGAAGAGATTTAAGTAGTATGTGCTGAGTCAGACAACTATTATCTGAGGTAAGATTTGAACTTAGGTCTCCCTGACTCCATGTCTATTGCTTTTACCCACAGTGATGACAGCCGCCTCTAATATTTAAGGTAATATGAGGGACTTGTGGGCAACTCTAAAACTATAAGGTGCAGAACTGGTATAGATCCTTATTGGTGGAGTAAATCAGAGGCCACACTCCACCAAAAAAAGAAAGATGTATAAGCAACTGAGACTGAGAAATTTAATAATGCTTACGGCATAGTCTAAAAGATGTAGTTTTAGCTAAGCTCAGAAGGGTCTCAGCTCATTTCCAATTCCAGTTTGGAAGAAATGAGGTTACTCTGGGGGACTGATATGGCTTCCGGTGGGCCCTCTGGGTTGGAAAGGACTTGAAATTGACTGCTCCATACCATACCAGTACCACCAAACTCACTAGGATAACTATACTTCATCAAGGACAGGTCCCTATGGAAGGAGGATGATAAGGCATTGTGAAAACAGTTTTTAATGATGTCAAGTATTTTGTCAGTTAATAATATTATTACTAATGTAACTATGAAGTCTGCTGGTTTCATTATTATAATTCCTCTATTCCAAAGCCAGTTTTAAAGATAATTAAAAACCAGAGGATTTTAGAACTAGAAGGGACTTTAGAGACCATCTAATTCAATCCTTTTATCTGGCAGATAAGGAAATAAAAACCCCAGAGAGGTACCATGTTAGACTGACAGCAGCAGAGCCACAACTGGGACCTAGGTTTCATCTGCTCTCCTCCTGCTCCAGCAGGAAGATGCTCCAGCACTCTTTTTACAAAACCAGCCTACCTCTAGGAAAGTTCATCCAAAATAAACAGACACACACAGTAACTCATACTGCTCCTCCTCCCTAAGGAAGTGACTCAAGAGTACAGTATAAAGTGGATCTGAAAGAATAAGGAATGCTCAATCTTAGGCTACATCCAGCCTGAAGAATCCACAGGAAACCACACTGATATGACACTCTCTCCATCATTTTCTTCCAGAATAAAAATGATACAAATTAAATAACAGAAGCAAAAACTAACATATAACTCACGTGTTAAGAGGTCAGCAAGTCAGTAAACCTGTCTAAGCCATGGTTTCCTGATGTGTAAAATGGAGTTAATACCTATAGCACCTACTTCATAGAGCTCCTAGGAGGCTCAAATGGAGTAATCTATGTAACATGCTTTATAAACTTGAAAGATATATATTTGTCAATTATGAATAAAATATTTATAAACTTTATAAACTTTAAAGATATATATTTGTCAATTACGAATAAAATATTGACCTAGAATGGTATTATTATTAATTTAAGAATGACTTGGACAGCAGACAAGACTTTATGATATGAAATGTTAACTATACAGATGAGAACTGTTTCAAACTTGCTTCACTGATATACCTAAAAATAGATTTTTTTAAAGATGGGAATATTTATGGCAAGAACTACAAAAAACACCCTCATTAAATTGTTAAATGAAAATATTTGAGAAAGAATATAAAAATAACCTGCATACAAAGAGAAATAAAAGGAGTAAGATCAACAGAATGACCTGAAAGTTTAAGAAATGAGAAATTAAAATAGTAATATCATCTAGTCAGGTCTCTTTACAAAGCAGTAGTGCTTACCCTTCTCCTGTTAAAGCACAGCAAGACTGAATATGCCATGGATGATCCTTAATAGAACTAAGGGTGAGGTATTTAGAGATTTCAGCTGCCGTCATACACCCCTTCATATCTTGCTTATTTGCAAAGATGAGAACAGCAGCCTTCCGTAAATCCTACAATAAAAATATTTCTGATATTTGACATGTAACAATTAAGAAAATCTAAGAACTGATATAGGATATGATAAGTATTTATTAATAAGCTCCTATGTGTGCAGAGTACTGCGCAAGATACTGGGAGAAAGACAAAGTAATACAGAGTATCTTTTCAATTATAAAGAAATTATTCTATTTTGAAATTATCAGGTAGTTAACATTTGATTTTTTTAAACTTATTATAGCAAAATAAGTTTCACCAAATGGCCACTCTTTTTAAAGATGTTCTGAGTTAATAATGGGTAGACAATGCATTAAATTCATTTACATATGTTTAATCTTTTAATGTGTCAAAGTTCAAAGACAACATTAAACATAAGAGTAATTACTTCCACTGGAATTAATATTCTACTCTTAATACGTAGTCAAACATTTCACAAATTCCTTTGAAATTTAAAAAAATCAGTTCAAAAGCTATTTCTTTCTAAATAGCATACAATTCTGGTTTTAATCATATACCTTAGAATACTGCCTTACTGAGAAAGAAATACATAATCTATTTATTTCACTGTGTGCAAATACTGACTGATAAAGAATACAAACTAACTTGGAGACACAATAAAATTCTCAACCATAAAGCAGCTGATTATATTAAATATGCTTGTAACATTTTCCATAACAAAAGAAACACTTTAAGATTTATCCGTTTCATCAGTGGAAGTAATTACTCTCACCAAAATAGATTATAACTTCTCTACTACCTTAAGGGTAGTAGACTGTATTGTCACAGCCAAAAACATTCATTATCCAGTGGTTAACCTTCTGGAATGAGACTCTCCAAACTTAGCCTACTTTGGTCCTCAGACAAAAACAGAGTTCACTACTGGGTCCTTACTTGAAGTTGGACCTGTTGGAACTTTTAACATAATGTTATTATTAACAGTCTTTGAAAATTCAGGGTGCTATCCACGCCAGTATGTAACACTGGAGAAGGACGACATTAAAAGAGAAGAATATGAAAAGTCAATTAAAATATAAAAATCATTTATTGGATATCTATAAATTAACCTGCTTTTTTATAAATTAACCGATTATTTGTTTCTCAATTAATCATAGTGATTAATCTGTTACTTTGAGGTGCACAATTACCAAGCAATATCACATCATGCTAACCAAAACATAATTATCCAGCAAAATCAATGGAAAAAAGACAGTGTTCTATGTGACTCCTACATGAGGTCAAAAAAAAAAGTTACTTTTTACCTCATGAGCCAGCATTCTATATAGCTCTTCTCTAGTAATAGCCAGTCGTTCTCTGTCAATGCTATCAACAACCAGAATGATGAACTAGAAAGAAATTTAAAGTTTATCACTTACATAACATATGACAAATGTTCGAAAATCACTCACACACACACACAGACACACATCTAACCACTAGCATTTTTCCTTGTATTTAAATAAAAAGCTCGCAAGATTTACCATTGGTTTAACACACTGAATGAGATTTTCAATCAACTTTATAAAATCACACTAGGACTTTGGGAATGAAAGTACATGTTAGAGTGAACTTATGCATTCACAGACAGACGTATCCGATAACTACATTATTATTTCTATAACTCAAGGTTAGAACTGTGATATATTAAAAAATTTCTCCAAATCTATTATCAAGTAATAGAAATATTATTTTCATATAGTATATCACCATTATTATAGTTATTATTAATTAGCCTTATCACAAAAGATTACTTAGAATTTATAAAATGTATTTAAATATTTAAATATATTTTTTTAACAAAGACTTGAGAAAATTTATTTGTATGACTTTCAGGTTTCTCAATTCCTTAAGTATTGGGATTTTCTTGTTTGATCCTATGTCATAATATCTTTCTATGAGATGGTAACAGATAAATCTTAACAATTTTCTTCTTTCTAAAACTATCAGATAGTTATAAAATATAGCATCACCAAATTTCATTTTTGAGATGTTTTATATGACATTCTCATTTTAAAAATGTTATCAACTAACTGAAAAAATGATAAAGTTTTGAGGAGCCTCATGTGTTAATATACCTAAGGAAAGTAGAATTAGTTTTCCAATAAAGAGTAACAATTCTTTAATACACCTGATATATCACAGGGCTACTGTACAGAAAGGTCTCTGTAGATACTGTAAGTACTATATAAATGTGGGATTATTGCATAATCTTTTTTCCTCTCATCTAAATCTGCAACTTCATTTGTTTCCTCCACATTAGGCAACTCCCAGGCAGATGAACAACTATTCTACAATGACCTTACAGTGTCATCTGGAGCACAGGTTAAATATCTTCGCCCCGGGTCACAAAACCCAGATCTTCTTAATATTGAGGTCAGCTCTCTATCTCTTAGACTATACTTTCTCAATACTACCCCTATCCTCCACAAACATCAAAGAAAAAGAGAAAGACTTGAAAAGCACCTAAGGACAAAGAGATAAAGATGAAGGACAAAAAACCCAGCTAAAGACAACAGATGGCAAGAAGAGGTAAGAATTTAGTAAAACAAAATAAAGGAAATTGGTTATGGCTATTAAAGTGCTTAATAGCATTAATGAAATGAGGAGAGTAAGAAATTCATAAGGAATTTGACTGTCTCAACAACTCTATGAAGTAGAGACTCTAGCTATTACTATCCCATTTATAGGTGAGGAATTGAGGTTCAAAGAAATTAAGTCATTTGCTCATTGTCACACAGCTAATTGAGTGTCAAAGACAGAATCTAAACTCAGGTTTCTTCATCTAGGGCTCCTTCCACTACCCTTACTACTTTTCTATGTGAGTCAGAACAGGCAGGGAAGATTTAAAGGCAAGGCAGGTCTTGAATTAAGACATTAAAGAATGGAAAGTTTTTATTTAGGTACAGAAAAAGAGGAATACCATTCTTTGAAACTGGAGGTACATGATGATGAATTAGGTTAAATAACTTAACCCTGAAAGCTAGGCAAAGGAATTTAAATCTAATATGATAAATAAGAGAAAGCCACTGTAAGTTCTTTAAAAACAAAAAGGAGTAGGAAGGGCAGCTAGGTGGCACAGTAGATAGAGCACGGGTCCGGAAGTCAGGAGGACCTGAGTTCAAATCTGACCTCAGACACATAATACTCATTAGCTTTGTGACTCTGAACAAGTCATTTAACCTCACTGCCTAGCCAAAAAAAAAAAAACCATTAAAAAAAAGGAGTAATAAGGAAAATAGTGTTGTAGGAAGATGGCAATTTCAACCAGAATGGTCTCAATTAAGATAAAAAGCAGGAAAGAGAACAGTCTGACAATAGAAAATATACCAGCCAAGAAACCTCGATTTCCAGTTTTGCCACTAGAAAATTTTGTGATTTCAGGCAAGTCAATTAGCCTTCTCTCGGCCTCACTTTCCTCATTTATGAAATGATGGAGCTGGAGAAAGTGATGTCTAATGTCCAATTATAACATTCCACAAGTTTATGAGCTAGAAGGCAACTACAGTGTGATGTGATGAAAGCTTAGAATAACGTGTTTAACAATGAGAATGGAAAAAGTGAGAATTCAATCTAAGAAGGAAAGGAAAAATGATATTTAGTGTCTGAATTTATATAAGGGACAAAGGAGGAATCAGATAATTCATTAAGTCATATAAAAAATCTCTCCAATAATAATAAAATTAGCAGTTGTTATCATTATTATTCTAGATAAATATTATTTTAACAAAAGACAAATAGAGACACTGGATGACACGTCAATGTAAAAGGAGGAATGGCTGACATACAAGTATACAGAGAGTATTTGGGGACTACTGAAAGCACTAGGAGATAAGCCAAACTCAGGGTCATAAAGATTTTGTATATTATGTTAATGTGTTGGCAATAAAGGTCAAGATATGTGTTGGAGTGAATTATCTTTAATATTCTTGACATCTGTAGACACATATTACCCATTTAAAAAGCCCTCTGTGACAGGAGGTGACATAGTAACAAACAATCTCTATGTCTGAGAGCTGAATACACACTACATTCAAAAATCTTTCAGAGCTTCAGCAATTTCAAAAATTACCCTTTGAAACGCTTTGATGGCTTTCTTAACACAACACTGATCAGCTGTAGTCAACTTTGACCTATTCATCAAAGGCACCTTTATGACTGCACTGTGTTCTCTTCCCAGCTGGAGATACTTTTGTGCTCTGGATAAAAGCACCAGCTGCTGAGCTTTTTAAACAGTGTTATATTCCAAAAACTTTTGTTCTTCTCCTACTCCCTTTACAACATCTGCCAGTGTGTCAAAATTTCACTTGACAGTAGAAATAGAAATTAAGCCACCCTGTAGTTAAGGCTTTTGCTTAGTTCCCTCTCAGTATGAATACACATACATTTTGTAGTAAATACATGTATTGTTAAGAAAAGGCCTTAGCACAAAAAAGGAACTAATATAAATATTCTTGACTTCACTTTGAAAGATCTCTAGTTACAGTTCCTTCTTTATATAGGAAAATACTATGGGTGACAACAGTGCACTTAGTCTTAAAGAGCCAACTCATTACCCCACCTAATAAAATTCTAAGCCTAATTACAAATGAACAACCTGGAAAACGGAAATACTTATTTCCCACACTACAATTAGGCACTAAAGTGGACTTTCACTACTATTTAATTTTTATTAATAATGTCCTTTATGTCTCTAAGTCTTCGAGCTGACCCCAAATGTATTTATTTAAAAGGGCCTTAAACATCAGCTACCTTCCAACCCTAACATTCCATGAGTCTATGAACTAGAAAGCAACAGCAGTAAGTATAGTGTGATGTGAAGAAAGCCTGGTAAGGTATTAACAAGAATGGAAAGAAAGGCTTGAATCTGAGAGGCAATGAAAAAGAAAAAGAAAAATAGGAGGCAGCTAGGTAGTGCACTGCTAGGTGATAAAGCACTGGCCCTGAAGTCAGGAGGATCTGAGTTCAAATCCAGCCTCAGACCAAACACCTGATACTTACTAGTTGTGTGACCCTGGGCAAGTCACTTAACCCCAATTGCCTTGAAAAAAGAAAAAGAATATTTGGTGCTTGGATATGAGGATCCTCTAAACCTACATTATTGTCTAGTCTGTCAAATATTTGGGTTTGCTATTTTGTGTGGTGTGACTTTTTAATATACCTCTGTGTTAGAGTAATAAGTATTCCATGATGACCGCAGCGACTCTTGACCACCAATATCCCACATAAGAAAATGGGTGTTCTTCACAACTATTTCCTCAACATTGCTTCCTATAGTTGGAGAGGTATGGACCACTTCATTCATTAAGCTATGGGAAGAGAGAGATACAAGCTATTTAGTAAAGCTTTTTGGTCAGAGGCATACAACAGGTTTGTTATTTTGAAAATTACTTTAATGTGGGTCAATGAGCTACTCCTCAAAGTTTAGGGTACAGTCCTTGATCAATCTTTTAAAATATTAATTACAATACTATGTTTCTTTAAGGTTATTTGATTTTCCCTATGTCACAACTACATGATCAATGATTAGTAAGCATCAGGTAGGGCAAGTAGAACTCCTGAGTTTTCTACATCTCTTCAAACTTATTTCAAAGTTTCAACAATAATAAAGACTTTTAAAAAGTTTAGATTATTACATTAAAATACCTGAAGACTAAGAAATCATTTACTTTAGAATAATTATTCCCTATTAAGTGCTATCCATAAGCTGCTTTCAGCAAAAATGTAGCTCAAGAAGCATGTTACAATGAAGGGCAGTCAGATGCAGGCCCTGACACGAAGGCAGGTATTCTAGACTTTAGTTCTTGCCCTGCCACTATTGTGAACTGTATCCCCTTGGACAAAAATCTTCAAAATGCTGGGCTTCATTGTGCAACATTATAAAATGAGGAGGCTGAATCTGATGATCACTAAAGTTCCTTGTAGCACTGAAATTCTACAACTCTGAAAACTGTTTTAGAGGACAAGTGAAGGGAGATTTAAATGGTCAGGCTGACAGTGAACTGATGACGATGGAGGAGCTAAGAAGGCAAAGTTGGCAGATCCACACTAATACATGACATCTATTTGTTAAATGCCTACAACATGAAACACAGTAATTAATTTCACAAGGATTACTATTTCATTGACAGTGAAAGGAAAATGGAGGTTATTTTGAGAAATGGATTTGATGGAGTGTTCCAATTCCTTCAAGATTAAGTATAAAAATTCATCCACTGAAACATTTTCAACCTCTACTTTATAAGCAAGAGTGATCCTGATCTGAATCTCTCTTCAGTAAATATTCCTATGTCATAAGAGCCATAATCAGTTAGAAAGTTTTAAGTACTTACTTTAATGATGCTTTCCACCTATGGTGGGGGGGTAGCCTGGCTACTACACCTATGAACCTCACAAGACTGCTAGGAGGATCACAAAATACTATAGAAATGTGAGGAGTTATCTACTTTTTACTTTGAGCCAGTACTTTGTGTCAGACATTCCCTGAGATACACAGCTGTATGCTTCATCAGTTTTACACTATTTTTACAAACCTCAAAAAGGAACAAGAATCCTCAAGGGCAAAAAGGCTCTGATTTATTTCATGCTTTTGAGATATTTCAGATCTGGCAAAATAAAGTCTATATGCAATGACATCTTTTCAAATATTTTAGATCAGTAGTGTCAAATTTAAATAGAAATGGAGGGCTGCACATTGACTTAGATGAGCACAAATTAACATTATCAATGGTGTACTATATTTTTATTTATTGTTAAACATTTCCCAATTACATTTTAACCTAGTTTGACATTTGTTTTAAATTGTATAACAGGTATCTCAATTTTTATTGTTTATACAAAAAAATATACAATTAAAACAGTTTGAATAGCCATACTTACAATTGATAGAGAATGGTGGTTTTCCCTGCATTATCCAATCCCACTATTATTACTTTGTGTTCTAAAAAAAAAAAAAAAAAAAAGCAAACCACAAGCATTAAAACTTCTGTAGACTACAAAAACATTATTGTCAAAAACTTTTATTTTAATTAATGAGAGATAATCACTGGTCACTTATTTCTATACAATTAAAAGAGATGGAAAAGGAAGGAAGGGAGGATCTCAATTTACTATGCTTTTTGAGGTACTCTAAGACGCAAGATAATAGTATTTCACTGAGCAGTAAGAAGAAACCCCTAACCTCACTATTGATGTGTGGTACAGCGTATACTGTGGTTGTTGTTTAGTCACTTCAGTCAGGACTCTGTTTGGGGTATTCTTGGTAAAGATACTGGAGTGGTTTGCCATTTCCTACAGCAGCTTATTTTACAGATGAGAAAGCTAAGGTAAACAGGGTTAAGTGACTTGCCTGGGGTCACACAGCTAGTAAGTGCCTGGGGCCAGATTTGAACTCGAGGATTAGTCTTCTGACTGTAGGCTGGCATTCAAATGTACCACCTCGAGGCCCGACAGTAGTATATAAAACTCCCCATTTCTAAAACTTGATTATAGGGTTTCATTTACTTTTATCCCTATTAATTTTTTTTAGCTTAGATTCATTTAGTTATCTTAGCCTGTAAAATCTTTTTGAACCCTGATTCTGACAAGCATGCCCTCCTTTATTCAAATCAATGATAAATAAGACAAAGGACAGATTCCTGCAGGCACTCTGTTAGAAACCTGACAGCATTCATTAATCACCACTCTTTGGGTTTGGTCACTCAACCAAATCTACCTAACAGAGCCATAACACTAGCCCATATCTCTCCATTTTTGTGGAGAAGGATATCGTGAGACTATGTCAAATGACTTGCGGAAATGCTGATGTTATGTATCAATAACATTCCCCTAATCTCTCAGTTGACTTACTTGGTCAAGAAAGGAAATGAGATTTAAATCTGGTATTTTCAATTGAGATACAATCTGGCATGGCAGAAAGAGGTAGTCTCAAAACCAACAGACCTGTGGTTCAGTCTTCCACCTCTTCTTATACCAATTGGCTACGTGAGCCTGGTAAGTTACTGAACCTCTTGGTGTTCAAGGCAACTCTCTAGGACTGTAAGTTACAGAGAGATTGCCAAACTGCATTGACTGAGGCAGTTTCTGCATCTGGGAGTTCACTAAACTAATGAAAGCACTACTCCCTAGCCCTAGATTTTTTTTTCCAAGATAGATTATAGAATAATTCCTCCAGAACAGGTATCCAGTACCATTTCTTCTCTTTGAACTGAAAAACTCCCCACTACATCCCATTTAAAACTGCACTAAATGTTCATCAGTCATTCAACAAGTATTTATCAAAGCTCACTTACATTGCTTATACAGCTTACTTTAAGTACAAATATCTGATCTCCTCTGCAAAGATCCCTTTCCTCTCTCAGATTTCCCCCTTATACTATACTGATGTTCTTTTCAGGTCAAAGTCCCATTTCTTACCTAATACTTGCTATACTTACACAGCCATTAGCCAAAGCACTTCCTTCCCCTACCTCCATGTAAGCTAGGCTAATTTTTCCTTAAAAGGCATTTAAAACATCCTTGAGACTTAATTGTTTCAGGAACTAAAAGCTCAGGCTATTAACATTATTTCCAAGTCACCTGTGCATAAAAATGCAATGAGGAGTAGTAAGCGCTCACTTAGGCTTCACTGGCAGATCACCATTGACAACTCAGAGGCCAAGGGGCTTCACTCAGTTTAACTCCAAATTGAAGGTAAATAAACCTCTTTTTGTTAAAGAACTAGTTTGAATCAGTCTGTGGCACTGAGAAACAGCCCAAGGAATATGCACAACCAAAATCTGATGTTATCAATCATTATACACCTTCATTTTACAGATAAGGAAACTGAGGCAGACAGGTTAAATGACACTGTCACAGTCATGGAGTTATAAAGTGTTTAAGGTGGGATTTGAACAGGCCTTCCTGTTGCAATTCCAGAACTCCATCCACTGCTCCGAGTGCTTCCCATTCATTTGAGCAATCTCCAATGTTCCACCAACCAGCAGCACAAGCAAACGGTGAGCTAACAGAGGAACAGACCATGTATCCTCCAGTGTCCTAAACCTGTGTGTGTTGAATAGGGACTTAGCCTTCAGTCTGAGAAGTATTTCTACTTTGCCTAATGATCTAATTTACTAACTCTCAACTTTCTATGATCTCCCTGTCTTACTGCATTTTCCTTGATTTACAATGAAGCCTGCCTGTGAAGTACTCCCTAATTTTCCAGGGACTGAAGTTTCTTCCTTCACTGCCTATTATTATAGTAATGGAGGTAAGGGATAAATACACCATTTCATATACCCTAAAGATATATGTACACACATATACACAGTATGTATATATACATATAATGTATATATATGTGTGTGTTTGTGTGTGTGTGTATATAAAATATTATCCCAGACCTTCATTACTATAATAATGGGGGGAGGAAGGGGCCAAACCTTTTTAAGAGTAAAAAACAAAACAAAACAAAAAAACCTTAGAGTACTGAGAAAGCATAACAAATATGTGAATACCATATAATACTAAACTTCTATGATTCTGCTACAATCAAGAGTTTCTGCTCTGAATGATTTATTTTCACGGTCTTTTCTCAATTAGCAGAAGTTTTGAAGGGGAGAAACAAGGATCACCAACTTCAGCTTTGTCCAAGTGGTTTTATCCAGGGAAGAGAGAAAAATCTTTAGATAAGTAAGATTCCATGGTATGTCTAAAAAAATATTCACCACTAACTTAAAAAAAAAAAAAACAACTAAATCCTCAAAATAAAATCAGTGACAAACAAGAAAGCAATGTTTCTTTAGAAATCTCTGTGAGATTATCTAAATGAGAACTAAGTATAATCCCAAAGGTCATGTTCTTTTCTTTAGCAGTGTTTAGACCAGGGAAAAGGAACATAAAATTCAGCCATCTGTACTCTGATCCACACCTGTGTAACTTTTCTCTCACCCTCTATATCTGATTGCGTGTACACTCACATTTGTTATGGTGGTTCTCAGCTAGTAGTAAAGTTCAGTCATTTCAGAGTAAAGTCAATTACCAAAGGTTTTTTGGAAGTAGCCCCAGGGAATAAACAGGCCATGTACATATGTGTGTGTGTGGATGTATGTATATATATATATATATATATATACACACACACCACTCAATAGTAAATCACTCTTCCATCTTTCACACATATCACTGCATCCTTTTTCTTTATCAATATATGGTGTCTTCCTGTCCCCTCCCTACTTCTGACTCAGGACCATGCCTCAGGTGCCTTCCCTCTGGCAGTGCCTGTGGCCTGCTCTCCTTCCTTCCCTGAGGCCCTCTCTTCCAATCGGCCAGTTTCTCTCAGAACCTCTTTTCAGAAGAAAAGCCTTTCCTTTGCCAGCTCTACTTCTGACTCTCCAGATTTCACCACACTCCAGTGTGGGTCTCTTGCATTTCTCACCCTCAACCTCTTTTCAACTCCTTTTTGTATGTGGTCCTCTCCCCTTAGAAGGTAAGTTTTCTGAGGGCAGGAACTGTCTTTATGTCTGTATTTGCATCCCTCCATCAATGAGTAGGATGTCAGGTATATATTAAGTACTTGCTAAACGTTTGCTGACGTGCTGATTTTTAAGCTTTACAAAAACTTTCCTGAAAACAACCTTGTGAAGCAGGTAGTGTATTATTGTTGCTGTTGTTGTTACTACCATCCCTATTTTAGGAAGGAGATAACAGGTTCAAAAATGTTAAGGCCTTGCCACCGGGTCAAATAGCAAAGAACAGAAGCCAGGATTCCAATCTAGCTTTCTGCTAACATCAATCTCAGTACTCTTCCAGTGCTGACTTCTTAATTTTTAAGGTTTACAATAAGGTCACCGTTGAGTACCCCACCACCCCGGATGCACAGGGAGATACAGTGTCTGTGGACACTGGGAGGTCAGCTGTGGGGAGGCATGCGGCAGTGGTATTTTGCTGAACACTCCAGAGCAAAGAGAAGCTATGCACCAAAGCAAGATGAAATCTCAGACTCCTAACAGTACAGAAACAGGTGCCAAATGGAAAATTTATTGTCCATTAGCCAGTTCTGGGTCACAGATCCAGGGTGGACTAAGGAAAGGACCCGTGACCAGGGTCTGGAGGAGAGAGAACAGAGAAGGAAAAGACTGAAGGAAAAGGAATGAGACACTCATTTTTTAGACATATTTTGCACCGGCCCTGAAGTCAGGAGGACCTGAGTTCAAATCCAGCCTCAGACCAAACACTTGAAACGTACTAGCTGTGTGACCTTGGGCAAGTCACTTAACCCCAATTGCCTCACCCCCCCCCAAAAAAAAGAAGACATATTTTGCTTGCAGTTTGTTTTATCTTATTCTCTTTCGACTAGGGGAAGGAAAGTAAGAGAAAGCATATGCGGGGGGAGGTAGCTGGGTGGTGCAGTGGATAGAGCACTGGCTCTGGAGTCAAGAGGACCTGAGTTCAGATATAATTTTTTATATTTACTTATTTATTTTTAGTTTTCAACATTCACTTCCATAAGATTTTGAGTTCCAAATTTTCTCCCCATCTCTCTCCTCCCCCCACCCCAAAATGGCATGCAATTTGATACAGCTGTACATATACTATATTCATAGTGAACCTATTTTCATATTAGTCATGTTGCAAAGAATTAGAACCAATAGAAGGAACCATGAGAAAGAAGAAACAAACCAAAAAAAAGAAAAAAAAAAGAGAGAGAAAATAATATACTTTGATCTGCATTCAGACTCCATAGTTCTTTTTCTGGATGTGGACAGCCTTTTCCATCATGAGTCCTTTGGAGCTGTCTTGGATCCTTGAATAATATATAATTTTTTAAAAATATACAATCCAGCCAGAAATCAATACACCAAGTGACTATAACAATGTAAATGGAAAGAAAAATTATAAACAAAAAAAAATAAAAAATAAATGTAAAAAAAATTATAAAGATAGGACTGAATGAAGAGATGCGAAGACACCTTCAATCTACCCCTTCTTGGGAGGTGAGAGGACCAGAGATATATTGGATAACTACGGTGATGTAAGAAACAGAAAATATCAATAAAAATTTATTTTTCAAACATGTACATTGAAGCTAGGTGTCGCACTTGGACTAGAGTCAAGAAAATTCTACCTCAAACACTAACTGTGTGACCCTGAGCAAGCCACTTAACCAGTTTCCCTCAGTTTCCTAAACTGTAAAATGATAGCACCCACCTTCCAAGGTTGTTGGGAGGATCAAATGAATAAAAATATGCACATTTTTAAAAAATTCTGAAAGATAAATTCTGTCAACTAGAAAAAAACATTCAAGTAGAAAACTAAGTATTCAGTAATATATACATATATTAAAATATAGTCAAGTCTTTACCTGGAGCAGAGAGGAAATTAATGTATGAATAATTCAAAAGGCCCTTATTTTTCTAATAGGGCTTTGGAAAGTGCTATATGATTATACTTACAACAGATTTACTTTCCTAATTGCATTTTGCATGGGCTGGTCTTAAAACTAGTTTACATAAACTATAGTGGGTAAAGGCAAGCCATAACACACTGACATACCAAGAGAGGTACATCTAAAGTACTACATTTTAAAATTACTTTAAGTATAACTATACACAGTAGAAGCTTAGTTATGATCCTCATTTTTTGTTCTTTGTATATTGAATTTTCATGTTTGAAGTTTGCAAATTTACAATAAAAACTTTTTGTAAAGCTTTCAGTATATACACCATGAATAGTAACTAAGAATGAAAAGCGTGTAGTGTTATTATAATTTAAAAATCTCTTTGGCCCCAAACACAAAAATGATTTTCTGTGACCTATACTCTTGTTAAACTCCTGCTCAGCAGTGTTCACCACGGCTTTTCTGCAACACTGGCATCTGAATGAGCAATTTGTGGTGTCAGTACTCTTACACTGGAGGTATTCATCAGCTCAAGAATTGGCCTGACTTTTCCTGCCAACAGGGCATAGAAAGTGCTACTAGATAGGACAAAAAGTCAAATAAACAAACAAATCCTGAGACTATGAAAAGGAAAAGAAATGAGGCAAAAAACTGAGGGAGAGAAAAGGATCTATAAAAGAGAAGAAATGAGGTCAGAGAGAATAATGAAAATCCAAAAAGCCCTTAAAGCCTTTAAAATAAACCTTAAAAAATTTCCAAAGTTTTGGTTATTTGTACTTGTTTGTTTTACTTTTACTATAGTATCTCAAAATCATGCAAAAGGACTAGAAGAGATAGGCCTAACTATCTACACAGATCTACCTAGACTGTGACATTCTGTTAGATGGACAGCCCATACTGTATCCAGACAAAGATCCTGTATTATATGTGATTATGAATCTCTTTATTTTTAATCAGGAGGCTTTGCTGTGTTCTAAGACACCACACAATCAACACAACAGCATCTCCCAACAGGAGCATCTAGCGTCCTATAGAAAATCCTTTCCAAATTGGACAGCCTTCACGACAATGTTGGTAAGTGAATCAATCAATCCAAAAGGATTTATTAATAAGCAGGTCTGTAGGCAACTGGGGTTAAGTGACTTGCCCAGGGTCACACAGCTAGTGTGTGTCAAGTGTTTAGTCTGAGGCCGTATTTGAACTCAGGTCCTCCTGACTTCAGGGCCAGTGCTCTATCCACTGTGCCACCTAGCTGCCCCTAAACACTAACATTTTATGGAGATATATAAAGAAAATTGTAAGTAGTTTGGAATGAGGAATGAACAAAAGAGTTAAGTGTTCAGCCCAGGAAAAATAGTAAAATATGAAACACTTTAAAAATTACTGTCAAAGTCTAGCAAATGAACATGTACAAAAATTCACAGCAAGGTTTGAAATCTGGTATGGCTCAAAAGTTATCCATTACTGTTTCTGTAATGAACAGTCCTGTGGGGGAGGATAAGGCCTATTTTATATTATCTTCCCAGTATGATGTCTGGCAAGAATGGCAGTAGAAGATTGCTGAGATGTATATAACTAGTTTAGCCATAACAAACCACTGTACCAAGAGCTTCATTCACAAAGATTAAAAGAAGTAAGGTATTTAACTTTGTTTCTTAAAAATACATACAAGATATTTGGAGGGAATAGAAAATTGTACATGGTAGATTTGCAGTTTCATGTGCAATCATGTGTACTGTGTTATAGAAATGCTTATTTTGTTCCATGAATTGAAAATAAACTTTTAAATATATATATAATACTGGCAAGATGTTAAGAAATAAAACTAAAACAAAATCACCTGTACAAAAGTAAAATTCTTTTCACATCTCCCGAAAAATAACTGTAGGGAATGTGTAAATCTGAACCTCTCTACAATAAAAAGATGACAGGGGGCCACAAGGATGGTGTTAAGAGGAGAAAAATAATACATGAAATGAAAGAATCTAATTAAACTCTAACAAGGTATAAGTTGCACAGTACCACACTCAGAGAATCACAGAAGTCAGAGTTGAAAGGGAACTTAGAGACCCTCTGATCCAATTTATACAATATCTCCCCTCCCTGACCCAAAGAGCCAGCATACTGGTATAATGGAAAGGATGCTGGCTCTGGAGGCAGAGCACCTGTGTTTAAATCTTGCCTGATATTTACTAACAATGTGACTTCAAGCAAGTCACTTAATCTTTCTAGCCAACAATATTTGTTTGTAAAATGGGAGGGGGAGAGGGAGAAAAAAAGGGAAGGAAGAAGAAAGGACTTATTAACCACCTAATATGTACCAGGCATTATACTAAGCACTTTACAAATATTATGTCATTTGACCCTCACAACAACCCTGGGAGGATATTATTCCCATTTTAAAGATTTGGAGGGGCGAAGCCAGGATGGCGGAGTGAAAGCAGTGACTTGCTTGAGCTCTCCCCCAAACCCCTCCAAATACCTGTAAAAAAACGGCTCTAAACAAATTCTAAGGCAGCAGAACCCACAAAAAGACAGAGTGAAGCAAATTTCCAGCCCAAGACAACCTGGATGGTTGATCAGAAAGGTATATCGCGCCAGGCTGGGAGCGCAGCGCAGCGTGGGTGCACAGGCCGCAGCAACCCTGGAGCAGGCCTCAGAGGACTGAATCACAGGAAGCTGTGGCGGTTTCCAGACCTCTCAACCCACGAACGCCAAAGACAGCTTGGAAGGTCAGTGGAAAAAGTCTGTGACTGCAGTGAGAGAAGGAGGTAGGTCTCAGATGCAAGTCCCCAGCGCGGGCTCTGGGGCAGCGACTGCCTCCTGAGCTTCCAGCCCACAGACTGAGGGGGAATCCAGTGGCTGATCAGAGGGGGATTGCAGGGATCTCTTTGCCAGTGCTGAGGCAGGAATCTCTTGCTTTGCCTGTGCTTGGATCTGGGTCACAGTTCTGAGGGGGGGTCCTGGGGTGAGGAGGAGCACTGGTGTAGTGGAGCTTGTTGTGGCAGTGGAGAGGAAACACTTTACCCCTTATCATACCACCTTGGAAGAACTGAAAATTTACAGGTCCCTAGAAGTATCTCTGAAAACAGCTGTACAAACCCCCAAAGCTTGGGACAGTACATTCTCCACCTTGGAAGCAGACTTTTACCTTAACATAGAGTTTAAAACTCAAGTAATTGGCCAGGATCATGAGTAAGCAGCGCAAGAAGAGTCAGACTATATTATCTTACTTTGGTGACAAGGAAGATCAAAACACACACTCAGAAGAAGACAACAAAGTGAAAGCTCCTACCTCCAAAGCCTCCAAGAAAAATATGAGTCAGCCCCAGGCTTTGGAAGAGCTCAAAAGGGATTTTGAGAAGCAAATAAAAGAAGTAGAGGAAAAACTAGGAACAGAGATGAGAGTGATGCAAGAAAGTCATGAAAAACAAGTCAACAGCTTGCTAAAGGAGACCCAAAAAAAATACTGAAGAAAATAACACCTTAAAAAATAGCCTAACCCAAATGGCAAAAGAGGTCCAAAAAGCCAATGACGAGAAGAATGCCCCACAAAGCAAAACTGGCCAAATGGAAAAGGAAGTCCAAAAGATTACTGAAGAAAATACTTCCTTAAAAATTAGAATAGAGCAATTGGAAGCTAGTGACTTTATGAGAAATCAAGACACTGTAAAACAAATTCAAAAGAATGAAAAATTAGAAAACAATGTGAAATATCTAATTGGAAAAACAACTGACCTGGAAAATAGATCCAGGAGAGAGAATTTAAAAATTATTGGACTATCTGAAAGCCACGATCAAAAAAAGAGCCTCGACATCATCTTTCAAGAAATGATCAAGGAAAACTGCCCTGATATTTTAGAACCAGAGGGCAAAATAGAAATTGAAAGAATTCACTGATCTCCTCCTGAACGAAATCCCCAAAGGAAAACTCCTAGGAATATTGTAGCCAAATTCCAGAGTTCTCAGGTCAAGGAGAAAATATTGCAAGCAGCTAGAAAGAAACAATTCAAATATTGCGGAAACACAATCAGGATAACACAAGATTTAGCAGCTTTTACATTAAGAGACCGCAGGGCAGGGAATATAATATTCCGGAGGGCAAAGGAGATAGGATTACAACAAAGAATCACCTACCCAGCAAAACTGAGTATAATCCTTCAGGGGAAAAAATGGAAATTCAGTGAAATAGAGGACTTTCAAGCATTCTTGAAAAGCCCAGAGCTGAACAGAAAATGTGACTTTCAAATACAAGACTCAAGTGGAACATGAAGAGACTTATTAAGGTGAACTGTTTACATTCCTGCATGGAAAGATGATATTTGTAACTCATGAGACCTTTGTCAGTATTAGGGTAGTTGGAGGGAAAAAATTATATGTATGTATATAGATAGATAGATAGATAAGATAGATAGATAGATAGATAGATAGATAGAGGGCACAGGGTGAGCTGAAGATGAAGGGGTCATATTTGGAGAATAAAATTAAGGGGTGAGAAAGGATTATACTAGGAGAAGGAGAAAGGGAGAGGTAGAACAGGGTAAATTATCTCACACAAAAAAACAGAAAAGGCTCTTATAGTAGAGGGGAAATGGGGGAAGGTGAGAGGGAATGAGTGAATCTTATTCTCATAGGATTTGACTTAAGGAGGGAATAACATATAATAGGGTATGGAAATCTATCTTACCCTACAGGAAAATAAGGGGGTAAGGGGACAAGAGAGCAGGGGGTTGATAGAGGGGAGGGCAGATTGGGGGAGGGGATAATCAAAAGCAAATACTTCTGAGGGACAGGTTCAAAAGAAAGAATAGAATAAATGGGGGGCAGGATAGGATTAAGGGAAATAGAGTTAGTTTTTCACAGCACGTCTACTATGGAAGTGTTTTGCATAACTGCACACGTTTAACCTATATTGAGTTGCTTGCCTTTTCAATGAGGGTGGGTGGGGAGGGAGGAAGGGAGAAAATTTGGAGCCCAAAGTTTTAAAAACGTGTTCAAAAAAATATGTTTTCACATGCAACTGGGAAATAAGAAATACAGAAAATGGGGTAGGGAAATTTATCCCGCCTTACAGGAAAATAGAAGGGGAAGGAGGTAAGAGAAGAGGGAGAGAGACAGAAGGGAAGGCAGACTAGGGGAAGGGGTATTTAGAATGCATGCCATCTTGGGGTGGGGAGAGGGACGAGATGGGGTGAAAATTTTCAAAATCCTGTGGAAGTAAATGTTGAAAACTAAAAATGAATAAATTTATTAATAAAAAGAAAGTTAAAAAAAAATTTGGAAACTGAGGAAGATATCCATTGAACAATTTTCCCAGGGTCACCCAACTAGTTAAATGTGTGAGGTCGTATTTGTACTCAGATCTTCCTGACTCCAGGTCCAGTTCTCCATCCACTTCACCACAGAGCTTCCTAGGTTAAACCAGGTGGCCTCTCAAGTCCCTTCCAGCTCTAGGTCTTATGATCATACCAGTGTCACTCTAAGTATTTTCCTCCATTATGGTACAAAAAAAAATTTTTCAATCAATCCTATTTTTTATGATGATATTCTTACTTTGCTCAGACTGGGCTGGTGAGTTTTTTTCTTACATCTACATGTAGTGTGTCTATATATAAAATGTTTTAAGTGTATGAGTAGGAGGTCATAGATAAAAACAACTATTGCCAGTCCGTTGCTTAAAGATGAAAACAACTTATAATAAGGGCCTGACTAATCTGACTGATCTAGGAGCTGCATGCCCCCAAACTTAGAGACAGATAAATTTTTCAGGTTTCCAGGAAAGGAATGAAAGGGGCGGGGAGGTGTGGGGTGGCAATGAGGTTAAGGCAGGATGTTGTCACAAGGCATTGGCTCCCAACACCAGACTGAGATGAAAATCAGCATCACTAAAGGAATCTATCCTTTGGAAAAACTCAGAGAAAGTTAAGCAAATCTGGCCAGGGGAAGATAATGATACTGAAGGGAGCCAAGTCTAAGTGGCGATTAAGCAGCTGAGTAGCTCTATTTTTTAATGATCACTAAGACAGAGTAAACACAGAGAAAGAGAAGCAAACAAACCTATTAGCCTAGTGCTGATAAACCCAAAGAATGCAGCTACTGGAATGACTTACTATTCCAACAAAAACTGTTGGGAAAACTGGAAAGAAGTCTAACAGAAATTTCATAGGTTTAGACCAACACCTCACACTCAAAAATAAAATAAGTTCCATATATGATGGGTATAAATGGACACATCATAAACAAATTGGAGAACAAAAGAAATTTCCTGTCACATCTATTGATGAAGAATTCATGATCAAACAAAGGAGAACAGAGGATGGACAATTTTGATTGCATAAAATTAATTTTTTATTCCAACAAAACAGGGAAAAGAGCCTTACAGCAAGTTTCTCTGATAAAAATCTCATTTCCAAAATATATAAAGAACTGATTCAACTTTCTACGAAAAGGATCCATTCCCCAATTTATAGATGATCAATACAGAAAGACACACAGCTTTCAAAGGAAGAAATCCATGATATGAAGAGCCATAGTAAAAAATGCTTTAAATTCCTAATAATCAGCAAAATGCAAATTAAAACAATTCTGAAGCTCCATGTCTTTCTCATCAAACTGACAAAGATGTCAACAAAGTAGTATGACACATGCTGGAAGAGCTATGGGAAAACAGATACATTAATATACACGGTGGATAAAACTGTGAATTGGTCCAGCCATGGTGGAAACAATTTGGAACTACGCCAAGAAAGTCTCTAAACTGTGCACGCCTTTTAATACAGTGATGCTACTACTTGGCCAACACCACAAAGAGATTTAAAAAATAAAATGAAAGAGGAAAGGACCCATTTGTTCCAAAATATTTATAGCAACTCCTTTTGTGATGTCAAAGAACTGAAAACTAAGTAGGTGTTCATCATCTGAAGAATGACTGAACAAAATTACAGCGTATGAATGTAATGAAACACCAGTGTGCTATAAGAAATGAAGAAAAAGGATGGCTTCAGAGAAACCTAGACAGACCTTTATGAACTGATGGAAATTTCAAGCTCTAAAATGAGCAGAACTAGAATAATATATCTAAAATAACAAAACTGCGAAGAAAAACAACTTTAAGAGATTTAAAAATTCTGATCAACACACATAAAACTACCAATCATGCTTCTAGAGGGCTGAAGTGACAACAGACTCACTGTAAAAAACATATGGCTGATTCAAGATTTCATTTTTACTATGCATGTCATAAGGATTTGTTGTTTTGTTTTCAATGGGGTTGATGAGGTGGGAGAGAGAATAAATTTGTTAATCAAAACAAATTAAATTTTTTAAAAAAGAAAAAGAAACACACTGATATCGAAACCAAGTAGCACTGACAACTCCTGTGGACCTTTTTTTCCCCCTAAATCATCATAATAGGAAAAGCCAAAACACATAAACAGGCAGAACAAAATGCACTCATTAGTTTTGGCTACAATTGATATGAAAATATAATATTGTCCAAACTGCTACCAGGAGCCATAATGATCTGGCACCTGGAATTTGTTGAGTCCTACAATATTAGCTGAAATACAAGATTCCAGTAACTTTCTTTGACTAGCCAGCCAAGACTAACTTTCAAGAAGGAAGAAAAAGAAAGCATCTCATCAAAAACACTGAGACTACAATTACGAAACTTTTTGGGACCAGACCTTTGATTTCATTGTTATAAGTGACTCCAAGTGAGGAAATTCCCTCTAGTAATGCAGATCAGAAACCAGAGAGGTGACTGTCATGGGTGCTTAGATTTATTTGTTTTACTAGTGCTTAAGGCACAGTAAATAAAATTAAAGCTTTTTCATTCATTTATACATTCATGTGTTAGAGTGGAACTTGAACTCAGGTCTTCAAAGATGATATCCACTTTGCCATGCTACCTCTAAAAATCAATGTCTAGATTCCATTTAAAGTCTAATGGCTTTAATCATCAAATATATAATCTGAAAGGAAGACAACAATACAACAAATTACAAGAACTTTCTCCTTTTTGCACATAAGTTATAATGTTTAAAATATTTACTCATCTTCATACTGAGCCACACGTCAGGACACATTACTAAAAATGTGATGTAAATATTCCTGAGCCCCAATTGATGCTTCACTTACTTTTAGCCACATTCAACATAACAATCACAATATGATGAATTTTTCCCCACTTAAAATTCATCATGCCCTTATGTACAAAAATATTTACAGTAGCTTTTTTGTAGTAGCAAAGAACTGGAAAACAAAGGGGTGAATATCAACTGAAGCATTATGGCATCTGAACCTAATATTCTTATGCCATAAAAAAATGATGAAAAATGGGGTTTTTGTGAAAGCTGGGGAGACTTGTAGGAACTGATGCAGAAGAAAGTGTGAAGAACAAGGAGAATAATCTAGACGTTAACAACACCACAAAAACAACCAACTTTGTAAGACTTAAGAACTGACAGACTCAACGACCAACCATGATTGCAGAGGACCAACTACGAAAAATATTACTCGCCTCCAGACAGAGAGATGATGGATGGACTTAGGGTGCACACTGAGACTACACATATTTATTACAAGTCTTTTTTTTTTAATGGTGGGATTTGAGAAGAAAGATGTTAATTTAAAAATTTATGTTTTTAAATAATAAAATTCATTGTAGTATGGATTGACACATATAAAGTATCATAATATTATCAACAAATGTTATCTCTGCCCCCTTTCCATGCAATAATCTCTCTCTAAAATAAGAGATATACCTAATTTTTTAGCTCAGCATATCACCAGTACCAGAACAGGCCTTACGAATAGTAAGCATTTAATAGTTTGTTGACTTGATTTATTTATATTGTTTATATTTATTTAAAATTGTTACATTATATTCTACATCAAAATATACCAGAACTCAATATACATTGAGAAATAAACTTTCAAATCTCCCTTGGCCCATTCAATCTCCAGTGTCTCATCCATCAAAATTAGAAGAAAAAAAAAATCTAAATTCTGAAAGCAGTAACAGATACAAATACATAAGAGAAATACAGAGCCAGGAAGAGAAGGCATAAGAACAGTATAAAGACACCAATATTAAATTAAGAATAAAACATTAAAAAAATAGCAATAAACAAGATATTCAAGTGAAAAGAGATATCCTAAGGAATGAAACGGTCTATCATAGATAATTATCAGACAGTATTTATTTTCTAGCTAAATGTTTCAGTTGCTAGTTTTCAAATATAATTTTCTATGTCCATTACTGAAATAGTCATAGTAAGGCTCACATTTTACATTGATTTACAATTTCCAAAATACTTTCTTTGAAAGGTTATAAAGGAGGAAGTTTATTTTTCTGATGAGGAAACTGAGGCTCAGAGCTGTTAAGTGACTTGTGCAGGTCCACACTACTAGTAGTGTTGGGAGTTTAAGTTAGTGGTAAGGTTGGACTTGAACCCCGGTCATTTGAAGCTTCCCACTACTGATATTTTGTCTTTCCACTCTACTGAATGAATAAAAAAAATACAGACATAGTAATCTATGCCATGATTGTCAAAATAAATATTCATCAAGTCAAAACCTACCACTCATAAAAAATAAAGAATACCAAAAGTTTTAGGATGAGTTATCTCCAGGATTATCAAACAGTTATCTCTTGATGTCAACTCTAAATGCAGTAACTGACTGTTGAGAAATACTGAAAGAGTTTAAAAAGAAACTAAAATAAACAGGGATTAATAGGAAAAATCCATAGGTGGAGGTATTAAGTAAGGGAAAGGGCTTGGCTGAAAACAGGTTCTCCATGTCATAGTGGCCATTCATAACACTCTGCTAGAGATACTATGGGCACTAGGTGGCGCAGTGGGTAGAGTACAGGCAGAGAGAAGAGGCTCCCAAACTAATTTGGTCAACAGTCTCCCCTTTTTTGGGGGGGGAGGGGGAATGACACACAATTACTCAGTGCCCCCCTAGAAATGTACTTTCTTTAACCCTTTAACAGCTTTTTAAAAAAAATTTGCATCATTAAAAAACAACTTATTTTTTAAATGACACTTTCTTAAATTTAATAATTTATTGTAAATTTGTGGGCTTTTTCCGGCATTGAAATTTTAATGATGCAATATTGCATCATGTAACCCTATAGTATCGTATAATAAATAAGTCATTACATGCACATATTCCTGCTAAAGTGTGATACTCTCCCTGTCAACACTTTCTTGTTAAGACCTGTTGGTGGACTTGACCACCAACCCACCATTGATCAGTTCTAACTTGCATTTTGTGTGTTTATTTGGAAAATAATGTAATCCCTATGACTTTAACTCTGCTACACAACAGAAGAAACATGCACGAAGAGTTTTTCAAAATTTTATCATCTTTTCTTTCCTTATGCTTCCATTGCCCCCTTATTTTTATTCAACAACCCCTCAACTGCATCTGAAGCTACTACGGCTCCACCCCCCCCAATCATTCCAGCTTGGGCGGAGGGGGGCGGGGAGTGTATCGCCCACTTTGGGAACCTGTAGAGTCAAGAAGACTCATCTTCCTGAGTTCAAATCTAGCCTCAGACATTTACTAGCTGCATGACACTGGACAACTCACTTGGCCATGTTTGCCTCAGTTTCTTCATCTGTAAAATGAACTCAAAAAGGAACTGGCAAACCACTCCAGTACCTTTGCCAAGAAAACCCCAAATGGGGTCACAAAGAGTCTGACACAACTGAAATGACTGAAGAACAAAAGAGATACTATCTTCACTTGGGGAGTCAGAGGAGTAAAAGTTATCATTTAAGAATCTCTTCATTTTTTGCAAAGGTTAGATCTGCTCTACTAGAGGTTAAAGCTTACTCCCACTTCACTGGGAAAACCATGGGAAACACAGTAGTAGCTCTTCAATACCTCATGCAACTGGAACAGTTTCAGGAATAACAGGGATCGTACTCTAAATCTATGCTGCAAATGACAGTAGCATCAAGAGGCAGAGATGTGCAACCACAACTCTGACATCCCCAGGGAGGAAAAAAAGCATTCTTCTAAGAAAATAGAGATGGTAACTCTTGATGATGGGTACTTTTTCAAACAAGCTTCATAGTACAGTTTATTACTACTAGCATGCAGTGTGCACGTGGGTGTCTACACACACACACACACACACACACACACAACTCTTTGGTATGATGAGGCAAAGCCTACAAAATCCTTCTTGGGGCTTTCACCAGACAGTACAGACTTCAATCCTTCTGAAATGAAACTTTGCATTGTTGCGCTGACATTCTAAAATAAAGGCTAAGGAAAGATCTGAGTCTCATATTGGTCTCTCACTGTGCAGATACTGGATACCAGAGGTGACAAATCTGCAGGCCACAATTCCTGTAAGCGGCCTGAACTAAGTTAAAATGTAATTGGGAAATGTTTAGCAAAATAAACAAAACTACAATACAACATAATATTCATTTGTGGTTTTCTAAGGCAACATGCAGACCACAGACTTCTATTTTCATTTGACATCACCGGTGCACACTTGTCCCACCCTCTGAGCATTTGCTCTGTGCTTTCCTACCACTTAAAATGCCTTTCTCCAATCTATTTATCCAAATCCTATCCAACCTGGGAGGCCAAGTTTAAGACAGACCTCACCTTCATGAAGCTTTCTCTGAGTACTCTATCTTACACTACTATTTCCCTCTTACCAAATGTATAGTTAAGTCCAGATCTCGACACGGTTTTTCTCTATTTCATGTCTTGTCTCCTCAAATAAAACTGTAAACTCCCTGAAAGGTATGGATGCCTTACATTTCATTTGTAGCCTCTAAAACGGTGAGTGCAAAGTCAATCATCAATGAATCCCCTGGAATTTCTATAGTTATCTCTCTCTGGACGTTCATTCCCTCAATCCAGAGTCATTACAACTTCATTACAGTCAGTCCCTCCCTGCTCTGTAACTCAAAAGGCTACTGGGATGATTTCTTTCAGTTTTCACTATGCTACTGAGGACACAGATTTTCTAAACATAGCAATAATAACAATTCACATTCATACAGTGATTTAATTTTAAATACTTTCCTTAAAAGTTACCTTGAGGAAGAAAGTACAATTACAATTTACAGATGAGAAGACTGAGTCTCACTGAGATTAAATGATTTATTCAGAGCCACAGATCAACGAACTTAGTATGTAGGGACAAAGTATCCAAACTTTACTTAACACTTAAAGAATGAATTGCTGGGGCAGCTAGGAGGGCCTGAGTTCAAACCCGGCGTCAGACACATAACACTCACTAGCTGTGTGACTGAGCAAGTCACTTAACCCCAATTGCCCTCACCTAAAGAAAAAAAAAAAAAAAAGGAATGAATTCCACAGTAGCGTTTAGTTCTAGTAATTTATCACATGCTCCCTTAAGACATTCTAGTCCATTTGCAGTTGGCAAAATCCTGGACATATCAAGAAAAGTAATGGAAACCAAAAAAGACACAGGTCACAGAAGTAGATCTGGAAAGGGCTTCTGAGGTAACTCCTAGGCCAACCCCTTCATTTCAGAGATAAGATAATTCTAATCATTGTACAAAACCACAGTGGACATAAACCTGGAATAAGTGAGGTAGTCTTGGTTTGTGGCACCTGAAAAATCGTAAAAGTGACCCAGAAATACTGAGTTCAAACTAACTAAAATCAGTCAAGGGGACGTAGAATTATTTCACATGGGACTAGATGAGAAGTTAAAGTGAAAACCTCAGTCTGTAAAGATGAAGAAAACATGTGAAGACTCTGGATAGGAAAGAACACAGAGATCGTTCACCAAACTCTGGAATTCTAATTCCAGAGGGCATTCCTGGAAGCATGAAAGTAGCAAATAAAAAGAAATTATACTTTGTACAACTGTAAGCTTATAAAACTAAGACTGAAAATATAACCACCAAAAAAAAAAAAAAGATTTGGCTGATCTGGCTAAAAGCATTATTCAATCCACCAACGGACATTTATTCTTACGGTTTTCTCCTAAGTGGGCTAAAATAACCGTGCTTCGGTTCTCGTTTTGTAAACACTTCAAACAAAAAGTGTACAAAAGCTATCAAATACCCTAACCACGAAAATAAACTTTGTATCTTAACACAGTATTCACAAAGATTCAAGCTACAGCGATCTATTTGTACGCGCCAAGCCCTGGAAACCGCGATCCAATCAGGGAGGAACCGTGGAGCACTTGCTTAGAAAAGAAGCCGGCGGCCCGAGCGCCGAGGGAGGCGCGAGCCTCGCCGGCTGCTCTCTGCTATCACAAGACAACATCCCGTCTGCGGCGCGGAGTCAGAACAGGTTTTACCAGTGCTTGCGTCTCGCCAGCCGCTCCGCGGTGTTCCAGGAGCCGGCTTTCCGCACGCCAATTGGTGACACGTAATCGCTCTACCCAGAGACGATAGCGTTCGCCTTAGTGACCAAGCATGGGGAGCGACGGGATGCGGATCTGGGACCTCCGGACCCCGCGGCGGGCGGCCGAGTGGGCCCGCGAGCTACCGGGCGGCGTCCCCCCGGGCACGGTCGGGGAAGCTGCCCGGGCCGACGAGGAGGAGGACGAGCGGACGAAGGCAGCGGCAGCTCCGGATCAACAGCGGCCCGGCGAGCCTCGGCGCGGCCAGGTGGGGCTCCCGGGCGGAGCTCGGACCGCGGGCTCCGGGAGGTCCGGCGGCCCTCCCCGGGGATCCCTCGGCAGGCCCGACGCCAACCCCGGGGGCTCGGGGAGCCCGTGACGGGGCGCTCCCCTGCTCTTTCCCCCCACCCCCACCCTGGCCCCGGCCCCGACCCCGACCCCCGCTCACCTTGGTTACAGAAGAGGCTCCACAGCTTGGCGAAGAGCAGCCCCATCACGCGAGCCCGGCCCGCTGCGGGGCCCTCCGCAGGTGCCGCGGCGCCGGAGGACGAGGAGCCGCCGGGGCTCCCACCCCCGGGAGCGGCGCGGGCCGGGGCCGGGCAGAGACTCGCGGAGGGCGGCGGCGGCCGGGGGCTCCTCGCACCGACCCCCCGGGAAGGCTCCGGCGGCCGCTGGCCTGCGCCGTCACGGAGAGCGGGGACGCGCGTGAGTCGGCCGGCTGCTCCCGGCGGTCCCTTTGTTCGGCCGGCTGAGCCCGGCGGCGATCCGTAGGGCCCTGGGCCTCGACCCTCCTCCCCGCCGCAGCCCACCTCCGCCCGCTTTAGCTCGCCCTCCCGTCGGCCCCGCCTCCGCCCTGGCTAGCCCGCCCTCCTCGGAGCCCGGTCCCGCCCCTGCTGACGGCGTGTTGCGTCATCGCGCTAACGGGCGCTGACGCAACGGACGTGGCGCTGCCCCGACCCTCGTTCCGATTGGTTTCCCCCGAAGCCGGCCATGCCCTCGTGGGCGTGTGGGCGGTGGCGTGTAGTTTCCCGGGACTGGTGGGAAGGAGGGCACGGGTCGCGGTCAGGCCGAAACCATGAGATCACGAGCCGCCCCTAGGCGCGCCCTCTGATGTCGCAGCCCCTCGGGGCCCTGCTAGGGAGGGGCCGAGGCGGGGCCCAGGTGAGCTCGCCCCTCCCTGCCCCGGCGCTGGGGCTCTGCTTGTGTGTGGGGAGAGGGGGAGGTTAGGGGGAGGGGGATGTTGGGAGGGGGAGATGGGGGGGAATGGGTGGGGCCCAACTTCCTTATCTCTGGACTTCCCAGCCCTATTGTTCTGAGACAAAGGAAGGAAAAAGCGCGAAGGAACGGAAGAAACAGCTTTTTAAACGCGTCCTGTGTGCCCAGGACTATGATGAGAGGTGGGGTGTGGCGGGAGGACTTACAGGACATAAATTCTGACAGGAAGAGACATCAAACTGGAAACGACGTGGGTGCCCATCTGTGGGGAAATGACTGAATTTGGTGGATAAATACGAACCTACTACGTACCAGGAACTGTGCTTTACAAATTTTCTCCTCACAACAGCTGAGGGAAGGAGGGGCTGCTATTATCCCCATTTTACAGATGAAGAAACTGAGACAGTCAAGTGAAGTGAGGGAGCTAGGAAATGGTAGACTGGATTTGAAGTCAGGTCTTTTCTGACTGCAGGCCCAGTTCGCCTAGCTGCAGCTGGTGAAAACCAGGAGCTGGCTGGCCTGGACCCCTTCCATAAACAGGTTTTGGAGTTTTGGCTCTGCCTTCCCGTTGCCACGAAATAGTATTTCACTGTAAGAAAGGATTAGGAAGGCAGAGCAACACGGAAAGACTTGAATGTACTGAATGAAATCAAAAGAGGACACACAGCAAGACTAAGAAGATTCGATAACTGTAACAATGTAAATGGAAAAGAAACGAAAATGTAAACAAAATATGGTTAATTGTTATGACTCATTGGTCACAGATCTTGCTTCTTTCCTGTAAGAGACGAGTAATCATAATTCTGAATATGAAGTGCTGACTTTGCTGGTGTGTTACCGTTGGTTCAGAGGTCCCCCAAAATGCTTCTGAGTTCACACATAAATCAGTGTGAGAATTAAGAATGCTGGAGCCGTAATCCTAAAGTATCGGTTTCTCTCTTTGGCTTGTTGCTTTACCGTAGTCCCCAGGAATCTCTTAAGACAGCTTAGGTATGGCTCCTGTGTAGTTACCCAACTGTAGTTAACAGCCCTTTTTCCAAAGGTACTCAAAGTGCAGTAGGAGTATTATTTATGAAACATGTTTTATTCAACCCAGAAAATGCTTAAGATGCAAAGGATTTACAGGTGCCCACAAAGACTCAGTAGCTCACTAGACTCCTTATCTCCTGCCCCATTTATTGTAATAGCCTTCTGCTTGTTCTCCATTCCTCAAGTCTCTCTCTCTGTCTCTCTCTGTCTCTCTCGCTCTCTCTCTTTCTCTCTCTCTCACACACACACCATTTAATCAACTCTAGTGGCTCACTATTTTTGTTCTTCAGTCATGTCTGACTCTTCCTGACCCTACTTGAGATTTTCTAAGCAAAGATACCGAAGTGGTTTGCCATTTCCTTCTCGAGCTCATTTTGTACATGAAGAAACTGAGCAAACAGGCTCAAGTCACTTCTCTGGGATCAAACAGCTAGTAAGTATCTGAGGTCAAATTTGATCAGGTCTTCCTGACCCTATGTCAGGTGCTGTATTAACTCCAGGATCAGTCCTCTGGCCATGTCCCTCCTATCTTTCCAGTCTTATACTCTAGTACTTTGTATATACTCAGAGATCCAGTGAAGCTGCCCTCTTTGCTGTTCCTCTCACATGAAACTCCATCCCCCAAATCCAAACATTTTTACTAGCTGTTCCCCATGCCTGTAACTCTCATTTCTCATCTCTAACTCCTGGCTTCCTTCAAAACTCAGCTCAAGTCCCACCTTCTGCAGGAAGCCTTTCCCAGTCCTTAATCTTAGGGTTTTCCCTCTGAGGCCATCCCCAATTTATCTGTTTATATCTTGTTTGTATGTAGTTGTTTGCATGCTGTATCCTCTTTAGATTGTGAGCTCTTTGAGAGCATAATTAGAGTGCTTTTACTTCACTGTGTATCCTCAGTACTTAGCATATTGCCTGGAACTTATCAGGTGCTTAATAAAAGCTAGTTAATTCAGTGACTCCTTCCAAATTAAAGAAACTATAAGGAACTAATAAACACATATTTCCATTCACTTTCTACTGTCATTGTCTAAGCAAGTCATAGCAATATTATGAAAAGTTGTCAAAATCCAGATTTTTAGCTACTTGTGACATGGAGGTTGTATTGTTGTTTGTCCTTCATTCTCAAAGAGGACTGTAACATCAGGAAGTTGAAGCCATGACGTGCAAGTGAATTGGATTTGAGTGAAGGAGGGCCGTGCGAAATCACCATCCTCACTTTCTCCTCCAGAGCCATCTGGATCCAGTGGTAAGATATAGATCAAGACAACTGGAGATGGCCCAGGATGCAGTGGGGGACCTTGGCCTTTTCAAGCTAAGGTCTTTAACAGGTCTCAGTTTGACTGAGGTGGTGCCCATTCAGTGATTTAGAGAAAGGAGGTTGTTGTTGTTTGTCCTTTGTTCTCATAGAGGACCATGATGTCAGGGAAGTGATGCCATGGCAAGCAAGTGAACGGGATTTAAATGAGGGGGGGCTGTGCAAAGTCATCTGGGTCCAATGGCCAGATATTGATCAAGACAATTGGAGATGGTCCAGGATGCAGTGGGGGACCTTGGCATTTTCAAGCTAAGGTCATTAATAGGTCTCAAGTTAACTAAGGCAATAACCATTCAGTGATCAGTGAGGCTTAATTAAGAAATAAGGCAGAAAATGGCCTCTTTACCTAGTTTAAAAAAAAAATCAATCTAGGAGGGGAAGACCCTCAGGGTTTCTGGCCAAAACAGAAACAATTGCTGTTTATGTTCACTTCGAGCCAAATGGGGCCCAAGCAATTACCCAGTGGAGCTTGGCCTGGCCAATCACTGAGAGCCAGAGTGATTTGGTAAGGCAACATGAAGGGCAATCTTTGATGGAGGATCTTCCCTGAGAAGTGAACAAGAAGGAAATATCCCTCCGGCAGTTCTTGACACTCAAACACAGGAATTCTCAAAATTATTAACTTTTCAATTCAGCATTACCCCAAAGATGGAAACAGCTATTCTCAAAATTAGTAGTCTCTGACCTTGCTCAGAAAAGGTAACAGAAAGGCAAAAGTGGTAGCCAGGATTTGGAAGCCCAGTAACTCCTTTCTTGGGCTCACCTGGGCAAACCCAGGTCATTTGTCATGTGTTCTTTCTGCAAGTTGACATTTTCTCCTTTTTTTCTTCTGGTAGCCCCCCTGACTTCCTGCCCTGGGGTCTGGAAAGACAAGGGGAAACAAGAACAAGAAAAGAAAAAAATGCAGAGAAGCAAGGTTTTCATAGTAGACCACCGAGGGGGTGACTATTCCAACAAAAATCTATTTATAAAGTGATTGAAGATTTGTAAAGCACTTTACCCTTATTATCACATTTGATTCTTACAACAAACCTATGAGGTAGGTCCTATTATCATCACCACTTTACAGAAGAGAAAACTGAGTCCAAGAAGGATTAAGTGACTTGTCCAGGGTCACAAAGCTAAGTGGCTGATGCAGAATTTGAACTCAGGTCTTCCTAAATCCAGTAGGGTTTGCTGTATTATCACAAAATGCCAAATCCTTCTGCACTGGACCAGCACATGGCCCACCAAAAAGGACCAGGACCAATGTGTCAGGGAAAGGGGCTCCCCACTCCAAGTGTGGCACAGGGAGGGGCTTAGATCCAGGGATGCTTCATGAGATAAACTCTACTGATGGGGAAGAGGGAGAGTGCCCTGGTTACATCTGTTATATTTGAATTCCCCCCTACAACATCACTGAAAAATGCTCATCCTGCCTATATTTGAATACCTCCAAGGCTGGGAAATGTGCTATCTTAGTCTAGTGATATTTTGGTGTCAGGACCCTTTTACATTCTCAAAAATTATTGAGAGGCCCAAAGACCTTTTGTTTATCTGTGTTTTATCTATCAATATTTACTGTGTTAGAAATTACAACTGATAAATTTTTAAATAGTTATTAATTCATTTTAAACGAAGAGTAATAAAACTATTACCTGTTAACAAATAACAGTTTTATGAAAAATAACTATGTTTTCCAAAACAAAAAAATAAGTGAGAAGATGGACATTGTTTTACAAGTTTTTGCAAATCTCTCTAATTTCTAGCTTAATTGAACACAGCTGATTTCTCCTGTTTCTGCATTTCTTGGAATATATTGTTTTGGTCAAGATATATAAAGAAAATCTAGCATCAGATACATATTTGGAAAGGGGAGAAGTATTTTAATAGCCTTTTCAGATCATTGTGGATATTCTTTGATGTTGCACTAAGACTCAACAAATGGTGGTTTCTTAAAATGTAGTTGTAATGTGGAATTTGATACCATATCAATAATTTTTTTGTACTATGTTACCTTAAAATCTATTGGTCTGCCTTGCACTTAGAATAGATCTTTTATCCGTATTGGTCAAATGGAAAATATTGGTTAGCTTAGTTATTCCGATCTTCCAAATATCAACATATTTCATTATACAGTATTAAAAAAAAAACACATTCCTTTGTGTCACCATGGATCTCATTACAAAAGTTTGCTAAGTATTGGGAACCTGTCAAGCTCATGGTAGCAGATACAAGTCTTCCAAAATTCTAATTTTAACCTGAAAGCTCAAATTTCATCACTGGCGAAAGATACTGTCAGTTGTTTTTCTAGGAAGTGACAAGCTCACTTCATTCATTTTCAAGAAAATGTCTGCCAAATATCTGTCTGAATAACCATAGTTTGTCATTCTTTCAAGTAAAAATGCCATTCTGTGGGGGATAAGGGGGGAGGTAAGTCAGCTTGTAACTTAAATAATCACGCAAGAGTTTTTTCCTTATGATAACCATCACACTTTGATATAAATCCAAAGCATTTTATTCATAGGGTGGCTAGGTGGGACAGTAGATAAAGCACAGGCTTTGAAATCAAGAAGACTCGCTTCCATGAATTCAAACCTGGCCCCAGATATTTACTAGCTGTGTGACCCTGGGCAAGTCACTTAACCCTTTCTGCCTCAGTTCATCATCTGTCAAATGAGCTGGAGAAGTAAATGGCAAGTTCCAGATCTTAAATTGTATTACAAAGCAGCAATCATCAAAACTACTTGGTACTGGCTAAGAAATGGCGTGGTAGATCAGTGGAATAGGTTAGGTATGCAAGACACAGTAGTCAACGACTATAGTAATCTACTATTTGATAAATTCAAAGACCCTAGTTTCTGGGATAAGAGCTCACTCACTGCTGGGAAAACTGGAAAAGAGTATGGCAGAAACTAGGCAAGGACCAAAATTTCATACCATATACCAAAATAAAGTGAAAATGGGTTCATGATTTAGATATGAAGGCTGAAACTATAAGCAAACTGGGAGAGCAAGGAATAGTTCACCTGTCATATTTATGAAGAACAGAAGAAATCATGACCAAACAGGAAATAGAGAACATAATGAAAAGCAAAATGGATAACTTTGATTACATTAAATTGAAAAGTTTTTGCACAAACAAAGCCAATGTTACCAAGATTAGGAAGGAAGCAGAAAACTGGGAAAGAATTTTTACAATCAGTGTCTCTCATAAGGGCCTCATTTCTAAGATATATAGAGAACTAAGTCAAATTTATAAGAAAAGAAATCATTCCCCAGATGATAAATGGTCAAAGGATATGAAGAGGCAGTTCTCAGATGAAGAAATTAAAGCCATCTGTAGTCATATGAAAAAATGCTCTAAATCACTATTGATTAGAAGCAGGAGTTTGTTTTTATTTTTTGTTTGTTTGATTTTTTTTTTTTGCTTTGCTTTTTGGTGAGGCAATCGGGGTTAAGTGACTTGCCCATGGTCAAACAGCTAAGTGTCATGGGTCTGAGATTGGATTTGAACTCAAGTCCTTCTGACTCCATGGCCACAGCTCTATCCACTGGGCCATCTAGCTGCCCCAATAACTATTGATTAGAGAAATGCAAATCAAAACAACTCTGAGATACCACATCACACCTATCAGATTGGCCAACATGACAAAACAGGGCAATGATAAATGTTGGAGAAGATGTGGGAAAAAGTGACACACACAGGGTAAAGGTAAAAGACTAGAGAAGAATATATTATGCTTCAGCTGAAGTAAAAAAAGCAGGGGTAGCAATCCTGATATCAGTCAAAGCAAAAGCAAAAGTAGATCTTATCAAAAGAGATAAGGAAGGAAACTACATCCTGCTAAAAGGCACCATAGACAATGAAGTAATACCATTATTAAACATACATGCACCAAATGGTATAGCATCCAAATCCTTAGAGGAGAAGTTCAGGGAGTTACAGGAAGAAATAGACAGCAAAACTATACTAGCGGGGACCTCAAACTCCTCCTCTCTGAACTAGATAAATCTAACCACAAAATAAACAAGAAAGAAGTTAAGGAGGTAAATAGAACAAGATAGGTATGATAGACCTCTGGAGAAAACTGAATGGGGATAGAAAGGAATATACTTTTTTCTCGGCAGTACATGGCACATACACAAAAACTGACCATGTACTAGGGCATAAAAACCTCACAATCTAATGCAGAAAGGCAGAAATGTTAAATGCATCCTTTTCAGATCATGATGCAATAAAAATTATATGTAATAAAGGGTCATGGAAGGATAGACTAAAAAATAATTGGAAACTAAATAATCTAATCCTAAAAAATGATTGGGTCAAACAACAAATCATAGAAACAATCAATAACTTCATTCAAGAGAATGACAATAATAAGAAAATATACCAAAACTTATGGGATGCAGCCAAAACAGTTCTTAGGCGAAGTTTTATATCTCTAAATGCTTACATAAATAAAATAGAAAAAGAGGAAATTAATGAATTGGGCACACAACTAAAAAAACTAGAAAAAGAACAAATTAAAAATCCTCAATTAAGCACCAAATTAGAAATACTGAAAACCAAAGGAAAAATTAATAAAACTGAAATTAAGAAAACTATTGAACTAATAAATAAAACTAAGAGCTGGTTTTATGAATAAAACAATAAAATAGATAAACCTTTGGTTAATTTAAAAAAAAGAAAGAAGAAAAACAAATTACTAGTATCAAGTATGAAAAGGGTGAATCTACCACTAAGGAAGAGGAAATTAAAACAATAATTAGGAACTATTTTGCCCAACTGTTTGCCAATAAATTTGACAATCTTAGTGAAATGGATACATATTTACAAAAATATAAATTGCCCAGATTAACAGAAGAAGAAGTAAAATACTTAGATAACCCTATCTCAGAAAAAGAAATTGAACAAGCCATTGATGAACTCCCTAGGAAAAAATCTCCAGGGCTAGATGGATTTACATGTGAATTCTATCAAACATTTAAAGAACAATTAATTCCAATACTATATACACTATTTGGGAAAATAGGTGAAGAAGGAGTCCCACCAAATTCTTTCTATGATACAAATATGGTGCTGATACCTAAACCAGGAAGAGTCAAAACAGAGAAAGAAAATTACAGACCAATTTTTCTAATGAATATAGATGCAAAAATTTTCAATAAAGTATTTGCAAATAGACTACAGCAACTTATCACAAGAATAATACACTATGACCAGGTAGGATTTATACCAGGAATGCAGGGCTGGTTCAATATAAGGACAGCTATCAGCACAATCCATCATATCAACACCAAAACTAACAGAAACCACATGATCATCTCAATAGATGCAGAAAAAGCTTTTGATGACCCATTCCTATTAAAAACACTAGACAGCATAGGAATAAATGGAGTCTTCCTTAAAATAATAAATAGCATCTACGTAAAACCTTCAGCAAGCATCATTTTTAATGGGGACAAGCTAGAAGCATTTCCAATAAGATCTGGGGTGAAACAAGGATGTCCATTATCATCACTGTTGTTCAATATCATAGTAGAAACATTAGCTTTAGCAATAAGAGAAGAAAAAGAAATTGAAGGTATTAGAATAGGCAAAGAAGAAACAAAGCTATCACTCTTTGCAGATGACATGATGTTATACTTAGAGAATCCCAGAGAATCAAGTAAAAAACTACTTGAAATAATAAACAACTTTAGCAAAGTTGCAGGCTATAAAATAAACCCACATAAATCATTGGCATTTCTATATATTACCAACAAAGCCCAACAGCAAGAGATAGAAAGAGAAATTCCATTCAAACTTACTGTAGACATTATAAAATATTTAGGAGTCTACCTCCCAAAACAAACCCAGGAACTCTATGGACACAATTACAAAACACTTCTCATGCAAATAAAGTCAGATCTAAATAATTGGAAAAACATCAGTTGCTCATGGATAGGCCAAGCTAATATAATAAAAATGACAATTCTACCTAAGTTAATTTACTTATTCGGTGCCATACCAATGAAGCTACCAAAAAATTATTTTATAGAGTTAGAAAAAATAATAACAAGATTCGTTTGGAAGAACAAAAGGTCCAGCATATCAAGGGAACTAATCAAAAGAAATGCAGGGAAAGGTGGCCTAGCCATTCCAGATCTTAAATTGTATTATAAAGCAGCAATCATCAAAACTGCTTGGTTCTGGCTAAGAAATAGAGTGGTGGATCAGTGGAATAGGTTAAGTATGCAAGACACAGTAGTCAATGACTATAGTAATCTATTATTTGATAAACCCAAAGACCCCAGCTTCTGGGATAAGAACCCACTCTTTGAAAAAAAACTGCTGGGAAAACTGGAAAAGAGTATGGCAGAAACTAGGTATTGATCAAAATCTCACACCACATACCAAAATAAAGTCAAAATGGGTACATGATTTAGATATAAAGGCTGATACTGTAAGCAAACTGGGAGAGCAAGGAATAGTTTACCTATCAGATTTATAGAGAACAGAAGAAATCATGACCAAACAGGAGATAGAGAACATTACGAAAAGCAAAATGGATAACTTTGATTACATTAAATTGAAAAGTTTTTGCATAAACAAAATCAATGCAACTAAAATTAGAAGGAAGGTAGAAAATTGGGAAAGAATTTTTACAACGAGTCTCTCTGATAAGGGCCTCATTTCTGAAACATATAGAGAATTAAGTCAAATTTATAAGAATACAAGTCATTCCCCAATTGATAAATGGTCAAAGGATATGAAGAGGCAGTTCTCAGATGAAGAAATTAAAGCCATCTATAGTCATATGAAAAAATGCTCTAAATCACTATTAATTAGAGAAATGCAAATCAAAACAACTCTGAGGTACCACATCACACCTATCAGATTGGTCAAGATGACAAAACAAGAAAATGAAAATGGAGAAGATGTGAGAAAATTGGAACACTGATGCATTGTTGGTGGAGTTGTGAAATGATCCAACCATTTTGGAGAGCAATTTGGAACTATGCTCAAAGGGCTATAAAAATGTGCATACCCTTTGATCCAGCAATAGCATTTTTAGGGCTATATCCCAAAGAGATCATACAAATGGGAAAAGGACTCACATGTACACAAATATTTATAGCAGCTCTTTTTGTGGTGGCAAAGAATTGGAAATTGAAAGGATGCCCATCAATTGGGGAATGGCTGAACAAGTTGTAGTATATGAATGTAGTGGAATACTATTGTGCTATAAAAAATGATGAGTAGGTGGACTTCAGAAAAATCTGGAAAGACTTGTATGGCGTGATGCTGAGTGAAGTGAGCAGAAGCAAGACAACATTGTACACAATAACAGCCACACAGTTGCGCGATGACTAATATTGATAAACTTAACCCTTCCCAAGCAATACAAGGATCTAAGACATCTCCAAAGGCCTCATGATGGAAAATGCTATCCACATCCAAAGAAAGAACTATGGAGTTTGAATGCAGATGGAAGCATACTATTTGCTATTTTTTTTCTCTTCTGTTGAGTTTTATTTCCTCTTTCTGGTGGTTCTTCCTATTGGTTCTAATTTTTACTTACAACATCACTAATGTGAAAATATGTTTAATAGGAATGTATATGTATAGCCTATATCAGATTGTGTGCCATCTTGGGGAGGGTGGTAGGGAGGAAGGGAGAAAAATTTTAAACTCAAAAGCATATGGAAGTGATTATTAATGAATCAAAATAAATTTTAAAAAAAGAGTCAGACATGATGGAACAAACACAACCCTTTATGTATACTTCATATTTTGTAACGTAGGGTATTAAAAAGACGTGCACTCAAAAGTTGAGATTGAATAAAATTAATAATTTTATTGTTTCTTTGAGGACATTCTTAAGTGAACTGGGCTTTTTTTTTTCAAACTGCAAATGTGTGTCAGTGAAGTACACATTACTGTACTACTAGTATAGTTTGGTGTACTGCTTTGATTAGTATTAAGGTGCCATCAGTTTTACTCATCCTTACTTTTGCACAATCAGTATGAATGTCAACAGTATAAATCATGATATTCAGGATAAATCATGAAATTCAAAAAAGTTATTCAACTCTTTGAATATTTCAGCATCACTCATGTTTATTATTGCCAAGCATTTACATAAAAGAAGATCTTCAATGATTAGTTGGTACCAGTACTGGATGAATATAAGTAAAATAGAACGTCCAAAAAAATCTGCAGATTCATACATTGTAAAGCAAAAGTCCAGTTCTACAGAGAATATGTTAGTCTTCTTGTTTGAAGCTAAATCTTTAATTCACAGGTAATATAGCCTCTGGGAAACTCCACTGTACACTGGCAAGAGAATGAGAATGAAAAAGGCAAATAACATATTATTAGTATTGTGAAAATAGTTTTAACCTCACAGATCCCCTAAAAGGTTCTCAAGGACCCCCAAAGATTCACGGGCCACATTTTGAAAATTGCTGCCTTAGTTCATTACATTTTTTGATAAGCTCTAATTATTTTTAAATTTTTCTTTACAATTTTTGTTCTTCTTTACATTTCTTCTTGCTTCCTTATGAATTCTCCCTAACTAGTTCTGCCCTCTGGGGTTAATTCCTTTTCTACATGGTAATACTTCAATTATTTGAATACAGCTACCATGTGTCACTAGGTGACTCAGTGGATAGAATCCTAGCCCTGGAGTTAGGAAGATCTGAGTTCAAATCCAGCTAGCTTCAGACACTAGCTATGTGACCCTGGGCAAGTCACTTAACCCGGTTTGCCTCAGTTTCCTCATCTGCAAAATGAGCTGAAGAAGGAAATTGCAAACCACACCAATATTTTTGCCAAGAAAACCCCATGGACAACATTGGCATACTATTGTTCACAGGTTCACGAAAAGTTGGACACAACTAAATAACAACCATGTGTCACTATAATTATAGAGGTCATAGAGATCATTTAGTCCAAGCTAAGATCTTTTCTGTTCATAATTTCCATTATTTTAAGCATTTAGAAGAAGCATTGTAATGGGAGTAAGGAGATGTGAGTTCAAGTCTTGTCTCTGTCAATACCTCTATAACTGCAGGCAAATCACTTAACTTCTCTTAGCCTCAGTTTCTTCATTTATAAAATGAGAAGTTTGGTCTAGATCATCTCTAAGGTCTTTTTCAGTTTTGACATTCTATAAAAAGGAATCCAGATGGGGACTTCCACTTCTGGGAGCCAAGATGGCAGAGTAAGAGGTGAATCTCTCTTACTCTCCCTTATTAACCCCTGAAAGCCCAGAAAATATCACCCCAGGAAAAACCCTGGAACAACTGAACCAGAAGAAAGATGGGTGCAGCAGTCCAGTAGCCCAGGTAGCTTGAGGGATTAACTGGAAAGGCCCCTCTTACCCTGGGTGAAGGGGAGCAGCACAGAACAGGAGGCATCCCAGCAAGCTAGGGGAAAGCCACACCTCAGCATATCAGGAGGAGATCCTGAAGCCCAGGTGGTGGAGTAGGCAAACACCAACACCTGGACCTCGAGTGCCTCATTGAGGGTGGGGGAGGGTGGAAACCAGGTCAGAAAACCACCAGGGGCCTCTACATTCTATAGCAACCAGCTCTCTCAATGCCTCAGCAAAACTAAGGGAAGCAGCGCTTCAAGGGGCCCCAGGTGGATAAACACCCTACAACATCCCTCTGAAAAGAGCTGAAGAAAGCAAAAGGAAGGAAAGACCTGGGTGAGCAGGAAATCTCCAGGAGCCACACTACCCATTCCTACCCCTAGAGTTCCAGTGTTGCTGATTCCAGCCCAACATCAGGTCAGCTGCCAGAATCCTACAGTCTCCAACTGCCAACATTGGAGGCCCCAGCACACAAAGCCATCAACCAGGCCCTAGGCTCCCAACACAAGAAGCTTAGTGCCTTCTGCTCCCCAGAAGGAGAGCCCAATCTCTTTAAAGGCCAGGAAATAAGCAAACACCATGAGCAAAAAGAAACATACAATAGATTTTTATTATGAGAAGAGTGAAGATCAAGGCAGAAATTCTGAAGAGGACAACACTGTCATCAAACCCACATCTGGAACCTCAAAAGGGAATATGAACTGGTCTGAAGCCCAAAAAGCCTTCTTATAAGAGCTCAAGAAGAATTTTAAAAGTCAAATGAGAGAGGCAGAAGAAAAAGTGGGAAAAGAAATGAGAGGTATGCAAGAGAGAGTCAATAGCTTGGAAAAGGAAGGACAAAAATTAACTGTAGAAAACAAGTCCTTAAAAAATACAATTGGCCAAATGGGGAAGGAGGTACAAAATCTAATAGAAGAAAACAATTTGTTAAAAATTAGAATTGAGCAAATGGAAGCTAATGACTCTATGAGAGAGCAAGAATCAGTCAAACAAAAACAAAAGAAGGGAAAAGATAGATAAAAATGTAGATTATCTCATTGGTAAAACAACTGACCTAGAAAATAGATTCAAGAGAAACAATTTAAAAATTATTGGTCTACCAGAAAATCATGATGAAAAAAAGAGCCTGGACAGTATCTTTCAGGAAATCATCAAGGAAAACTGCCCTGAGGTCCTAGAACCAGAGGGCAAAATAACCATAGAAAGAATCTACCGATCACCTCCTGTGAAAGAGATCCCAAATTGAAAACACCAAGGAATATAGTAGCCAAATTCCAAAATTACCAGGTCAAAGAGAACATACTGCAAGCAGCCAGAAAGAAACAATTTAAATATCATGGAACCACAGTGAGGATTACACAGGATCTTGCAGCTTCTACATTAAAAGACCATGGGGCGTGGAATATGATATTCCATAAGGCAAAGGAGTTTGGATTACAACCAAGGATCAACTACTGAGCGAAAATGAGCATGATCTTTCAGGGGAGGAGATGGATATTCAATGAAATAGGGGACTTCCATACCTTCCTGATAAAAAGACCAGAGCTCAATAAAAAACTTGATCTTCAAATACAAGACTCAAGAGAGTCATATAAAGGTAAACGGGACAGAAAGTAACAATGTGTTATTAATAAGGACAAACCCTACAAGGGAAGATGATACTGGTAACTCTTGAGAACTGTATTGTTATTACACCATGGTAAAGGGGTATACATAAAGGGGGTGGGTATAAATTGACTTTGATGTAATAATGAAAAAAATCTAATCAAGTAGGTTAAATGGATCCAAGTAAGTGTATTACTCTGATCTAACTAAGAAAATGTACTGAGAGAAAAGGAAAGGAGGAGTCAGACAAGGGTAAATTACATCACAGGAAAAGGCACAAAAACCTATTCCAGCAGAGGGAAAAGGGAGGGAGATGAGTATTGTTTGAACCCCACTCTCATCAGATTTGGCTTAAGAATGGAATAACATGATCAGTTAGGTATAGAAATCTAATATGCCCTATAGGCAGTAGGAGGGAAAAGGGGAAAGAAAAGGGAGGGGGCTAATAGAAGGGAAGTGGGACTGAGGGAGGCCATGGTCAAAAGCAAAACATTAGTGAGGAGGGAAAAGGAGAAAGGAGAAAGAAAAGCATAAACAGGGAGGGGAAGAGGATGGAGAGAAAGATACAGATAGTCATCATAATTGTGAATGTGATATGAATATAATGGAACACTATTGTGCTATAAGAAATGATGAACAGGCAGACTTCAGATAAAACTGGAAAGACTTGTATGTTTTGATGCCGAGTGAAGTGAGCAGAACCAGGAGAACATTGTAGGCAGTGACAGCCGCATTAAGCGATGACTGACTTTGACAGACTTAACCCCTCTCAGCAATGCAAAGATCTAAGACACCTCCAAAGGCCTTGTGATGGAAAATGCTATCCACATCCAAAGAAAGAACTATGGAGTTTGAATGTAGATCAAAGCATACTATTTGCTTTTTTTTTTCTTCTGTTGTGTTTTGTTTCCTCTTCATGGTGGTTGCTCCTATTAATTCTAATTGTTAATTACAACATCACTAATGTGAAAATATGTTTAATAAGAATGTATATGTATAGCCTATATTAGATTGCGCGCCATCTTAAGGAGTGTGGTGGAGAGGGAGGAGTAGAAAAATTTAAAACTCAAAAGCTTATGGAAGTGATTGTTGATTAAAATAAATCAATAAAAAAAAACACAATTAAAAAAAAAGGCATCCAGATGGCATAGTCAGCTACCTTCTGCCTGATTGGTACTACCCACAGTAAGTTTTAATAGGGAGGAAACAAAGGTACTAGACTATTGCATAAAAACTGGGCTAACTCTCATGCATAAGAACATACTCAGTATCACCTAGAAACTATTAGGACCTACTGAGAACTGATGTGTACTATTGTCTCAAAAGGGCCTAAGACTACAGAGAATTTAAAGGACGTTTCAATTCTATTCTTGGTATTTTTTAAACTGTAACCTTAGTTAAATAACTTCAATTTCAATTATACACTACAGAATTTCTAAAAAATGCACTGGGGTTTATAATTTGCTGCAACTTTTAGAATAATATGTTCAACATTATTAAAAAATACCATGAAATTAATTTGTTTAGTGATGAAAACTATAAATGATTATATGTACTTAAAGATGTTTTCATCTTCAGTACTTTTATGATAGTCGAATGTGACTTTGTAGATGTAAGATAGAATTACTGTACTCAATTATACTTGAGTGAAATGAAGACTAGAGGAAAAATGCCATTTCTTCTCTTTTGAATTCTCAGTTCTGCAAAAAATGATATTTGGTGTGAACATCTTTTCCCAACTATTGGTTTGCCTACCCAAAGCACTATTTTAAATTAACAAAACATTTTAAAATGAAATTAGGTATACATAATTGATCCAGGAAAATTCAATCAAGGCAAGACTAATGAAATGCTATTCTATGTATTACTATTTTAAAAATATAAAAGCACATTTACTAAAGCAATATTTTTATACTAAAACATTTAAAATTAATTCATGTATATGCTGTCAATCTAGGAAAGCATCTAATTATTCAGAAAAGAGAAATGGAATGAGACTTTATAAGTTTTAATTTTATATGTATGAAAACATGTTCACAAAGCAATACTCTTCAAAAAGCAATACTCTAAATTCATAAAAATATAAGGTATATTCATATATACACTGTCAAGCCAGGAAACTTTATCTAGTTATTCAAACAAGATGAATGTAACACTATGATATAAATGGTTATTTTGTAAACATGAAAACATGATCACAAAAAGCAATACTTTAAATTCATAAAAAGTATACAATAAATTCAGGCATGCACCATTGATGTAGAAGAGTTTATCTAGTTATTCAGGAAGGATGAATGTAATACTATACCATAAACGGTATTTTATAAATATGAAAAATGTTTGGAATACAGAAAAATAAAGATGACTTTCAAAACCAACGATTAGAGAAAAAATATAAGTTAAAACTGTTCTTTTTACTGGTAATTACTAGGTTTATATCCCAATTTGCTTACTATACATGCAGATTGGCAATTATTTCCTATGGTTAAAATTTGGGACAGGTCATTCCTATTGAGTTGATCCAAATATTTAAACAATTCAGTTTAATTCTATAATTGTTTGTTTCTATCAAGGCACTGTGCTAAGTACCAAGGAATACAAAGACAAATCAAAACAATACCTGAATTCAAAGAGCTTACATTCACTGGGGAGAACATGTGGAAACAGACAGATAAATAGCAAGTAATTTGCACAAGGAGAATAAGTTCAAGGAAGGCATCATGGAGGGTGCAACACCTGAGCAGATTTCTTAAGGAAAATAGGATTCTGAGAATTAGAGAAAGGGAATTAGAACATTCCACATATGAGTGGTTGGTTTTATAAATGCACATACATGAGAAATAGGTTCAGACAATAGGTTGTCCGTTTTGTGTGGAACATAGAATTCTTTAGGGAGTAATGTGAGGTAAAATTCAGCTGTAGGGGGATGCCCCTGAATTCCTTTTCTTTTATTCATTTGACCCTCCCCAGACTTTTCTTGGGAGCAGCAGACTGTAGCTTATGTCTGGATCTTCACAGATGTGAATAAAAGGGTGGCAGCTACCACAGAAGAAGGAAGTGGCAAACCACTCCAGTGTCTCTGCCAACAAAACCCCAAATGAGGTCACAAAGAGTCAGACATGAATGAAAACCACTGAACAACAAGTATCATGGAAGCCCTCAACCTAAGACTATCAGAGAAGTGCCTAGGGGCCAGCCACTTCCTTATTACTACTAGAGCTAATGTGATGGTGGCTGCAACCAAGACAGGTGACCTCTTCCCTTTTCCTACTCCTCTGATCCTGATCTATACTCCAAACTGGTGCAATAGTGAAGTATTTCCCCAGACACAGCATGCTTTGGCTCTCAGGGACCCAATCCCTACTGTACTTACATTCTGAAGAACTCTGTGTCCTAGATGAGACTCCTGACCAGAGACTGATGTGGAGTCCTAGCACCTGGTGACAGTTTCTAACAAGGAACAACAGGATACTTTGCTGGGTAGCACACTTCTTTCTCACTAATGTAGCCTACTCAGTAGTGCACATTCTCAAGGACTCTGTCATGGACCCACAAAACCACACCATGACCACTTTCACCTGGAACATCCATCATGCCTGGCTGATGGTAGTGGAGGCGGATGGTGTTTACTGTGTAAACCCTGAGAACAGTGGCTGGACTGACAGGAAGCCTGGGTCTCCTCCAGTCTACTGGGGGTTCTCCAGAGCTGTCCAAGAGTTGGGTCTGACCTCCCTTTGACCCAGCAATAGCACTTCTAGGGCTATATCCCAAAGAGATCATACAAATGGGAAAAGGACTCACATGTACAAAAATATTAATAGCAGCTCTTTTTGTGGTGGCAAAGAATTGGAAATTGAAAGGATGCCCATCAATTGGGGAATGGCCGAGCAAGTTGTGGTGACTTGTGACGGAATACTATTGTGCGATAAGAAATGATGAACAGGCTGACTTCAGAAAAACCTGGAAAGACTTGTATGGTCTGATGCTGAGTGAAGTGAGCAGAGGCAAGAGAACGTTGTACACAACAACAGCCATGTTGTGTGATGACTAATATTGTTAAACTTAATTCTTCCCGGCAAAACAAGGATCTAAGACATCTCCAAAGGCCTCATGATGGAAAATGATATCCACATCCAAAGAAAGAACTATGGAATTTGAATGCAGATCAAAACATAGTATTTGCTATTTTTTTTCCTCTACTGTTGAGTTTTGTTTCCTCTTTCTGGTGGTTCTTCCTATTGGTTCTAATTTTTACTTACAACATCACTAATGTGAAAATATGTTTAATAGGAATGTATATGTATAGCCTATATCAGATTGTGTGCCATCCTGGGGAGGGTGGTGGGGAGGGAGGGGGAGAAATAAACTCAGAAGCATATGGAAGTGATTGTTGATGAATCAAAATAAATTAATAAAAAAAATTTTTTTTAAAAGAGTTGGGCCGGAACCAATTCAATAATAACATGACCAAGACCATCACTTTTAATATGTCAGTCATAAATCAAGGTGAAGCTCCTCGGTGAAACTGCCAAGGAAGCAACGGAGAAGGCAGAGGTAACTGAGGAGATCAAGGACTTGTGCAGCAAGGCAGCCACTAAGAAGCAGCAACAGAAACAGATCCATTCTGCTGCCTCCCTGCAAAAAAAGGCCCTGTTCCCACCAGTGCTTCACCCATCTCACCTTCTCTATCTCTCTATAAACTGACTCCTTCCCTACTACCTACAAACACACGCGTGTCTCCCCTGACCTTCAGCAACCTCACTTGATTGTCTACCATTGTGCTATATCTCTCCTCCCTTTCTTGGCTAACTTCTTTGAAAGTTGTCAGCACTCACTACCACCTTCCTCTTCTCTCTTCCAAAACCTCAGTAATCTAATCTAGCTTCTGCCCTCATGAGTCTCCTTGAAACTGCTCTCACTCATGAGCTCTTCATTGTCAAGTCTACTGCCTTTTCCTTAATTTTCATCATTCCAGATCTCTGTAGCCTTTGACACTGTTGATCACCCTCTTTTGGATATTTTCTCCTCTTTAGATACTTTCTGACACTGTTCTTTCCTGGTTTTTCTACCTTTCCAGTCACTCCTCAGTCTTCTCTGCTGGAACTTCATTCCAGTCATGCTCATTAATCATGAGTATCCCCAAAGCTCTGTCCTAGGTCCTCTGTTTTTCTTCCTCTATACTATCTTGTGTGATGATCCTAGATCTATATAACCAGCCTGTGTCTCTTTACTAACTTCTTGTCTCACATTACCAACTGCTTTTTCAACATCTTAAACTGGATGTCTCATAGATCTCCAAAACTGAACTCAAACCTTCCCTATTTACTATCAATTCCACCACTATTCTCTCAGTCACTCAGGCATCAACCTCGGTTTCATCATTGACTCCTTATTCTCACTCACTCCACATACCCAATCTGGTGCCAACTCTTGCCATTTCTACCTTTATATCATTTTTAATATATGTCTCTTTTCAATTTGCACAGTTACTACCCTGATACAGGTTCTCATTCCTTCATGCCTAAATTATTGCTATAGCCTTCTGGTTGGTTGCCAAGCCTCAAGTCTCTTTCCTTTCCAATCCATCCTCCCCTCTACCACCGTAGCGTTCTTTCTAAAACATAGGTCTCTGGTCATATCATACCTGCTGCTCAGTTATCTCCAGTGGCTCCATATTATCACCAGGAACAAGCAGAAAATACTCTGCCTTGCATTTACAGCCCTTCACAATCCCTTTCCTAACTTTCCAGTCTTAAACTTTATTCTCCTTCACACATTGTATGAAATGTCTATACTGCTCTACTTGCTGTTACTTGCACATAATATTCTCCAGTTTTGGTGCCTTATCACTGGTTGTCCCCCATTCCTTGAAAGCTTTTCCTCTTCACTGCCATCTCTTAACTTCACTGGCTTCTATACAAGACAGTTAAAATCCTACTTTCCCAGGAGGTCTCCTACCCCAACATACATACACACTGTTAGGGCCTTCCTTCTGAGATTACCCTCCACCTATTCTTTATACATCTTCTACACATAAATTTGTTTGTATGTTATCTTCTCCATTGGAAATGAGTTCTTAAGAGCAGGGTCTATATTTTTTGCTTTTCTTTCTATCTCAAATGTTTAGCAGATTTCCTGGCACACAGTAAGGGCTGAATAAATGCTTGTTGACTGAAACTTTCTAATAAATAGCACCCCAGTGTTGTTTAACCAATAATACATTTATTTATATTTATATAACTAACTTGTACAAAAGGACATTTGCTGGCAAAATATAGCAAGAACAGAAGGTACCAAGCACTTCCCCTGGCATAGGGGACATCTCTGCTTTTATTGGTCTGGGTGAAGTCAGGTCACCGTTCAAGGCTTTGACTGCTGGCCTCTAGTGCTTGTTATTCTAATCTAACCCATCAGAACTCACAAGGGTGAAACCATCTCCAATAAACCTTCCCCTAAGAGCAGGAAAGAACAAATACAAACAGACAAAGACTACAAGCCGGAATCCACAGGCATACGTAGGTGCGAGTAGGAAGACTAAGGCCCAAGGCCTCTGTCTCTCCCCACCCAGAAGCTTATAATAGGTCCTACTCCTTGCAACACAGCTAGAGAGGAAAATAATGCCTCAGCCACTTAGTGACTTTGAATGCATTCTCAGTTCAGATTTGGTAGCCCATCAAAAGCCTCCTCTTCTACTCCCTATGGTAGAGGGACTGGAGAAAGATTGTACACTCTGAAATTGAGGGCAGGGTCCTTCCATACAGGTCATCTTACTTTTCCAGAGTAAGCTCCCTAGCCTTTCTACATAGGTTAGCAGCAGGCAAATCACTATTCATGTTCTGAGGATGGGGGGTCCATTAGCTAGGTTACCATTATATAAGATCATTTGAGGAGGGGGAAAACACTAGCAACTAATGGGAGAGGATGTAACTCCTAAACTGAACCTTGAAGGAAGCTAAGGATTCTGAAAGGTTGAGGTGAGAAGATAGTTTATTCAATATATTAACATAATTTAGTGCCCTATTCTTCTTCAGTGGCAGCTAGGTGGTACAGTGGGTAGAGTGCCAGGCCTAGAGCTAGGAAGACTCATCTTCTTGAGTTCAAATCCAGCCTCAGATCCTTACTAGCTGTGTGACCATGGGCAAGTCACTTAACCCTATTTCCTCATCTGTAAAATGAGCTGAAGAAGCAAACTACCCCAATATCACCCCAAATGGGGTCATGAAGAGTTGGGCATGACTGAAGAACTTTTTTTCAACAAGTGAATTTGAGTTATTTTTGGAGTCTGGAGGAAATAACTAAAAGACCAATTGATCACATGATTCTGATTCAGATTGTCCTGTCCATATTGCTTCCTAAATTTAGTAGCTATTGGCCTATAAATGAATGATTTACCAACTACTATCAGGAAACAAAGAAATGGACCATATGCACAGAATCTATATAACCTAATGAAGTTTATTGAAAGACATTCAGTGTAACCCATAGAGGTCTCAAATGGGCCTAGGTTACTCAGGGCTGAATCTCCACTACCTATTTGGACAATATAGAGATTTATTGGCCTTAGATCAGCTAGTGTGGCAAAGACTGGTCAACTTCCCAAATGGCTAGTTGTGAACTGCAGCACCAAAAGTGATTCTCTGCCAGCTATCTAGAGGGTGCATAGGCCTGGGTCACATATCAGCTAATGAGAGATGGCAACTCCCAGTTGGATAGTAGGGACTGCACCACCAAAAATGAAGCAGTAGTATGTCAGTAGAGTGCCATAATCATTGAGGGCTAGTGAAGGCAGTGGTGCCAGTATCAAGGTTTGCTCACTAGGACACACTTTTTATAGAGGAAAAGTTCCAGTGCTGATCTAGGCAGTAATGTTCTAGTTTTCTAATTTCCAAGGATTCCTTTGTAGTGGTTGATTAGATGAGGTGGCAAGTAAATGTTTGCCTGACTGTGTTGGCCTCATTTTAAAACAAGTCTTAATAAGATTTTAGGTTAAGTTTCAGAATATACAAGTAACAGCTGAATGAAGGAATTAACCTGTTCAGACTAAAATGGTTTAGAGAGGTTGCAGCAGAGTTGCTATATACTGTAACTCACCTAGTTAGCTAGTGGCTTTTAGGGTTGCTTTGAGTAAAATAGACCATTTAGGATTAGAAGCCTCATTAAAAAAAACAAACAAAAAAACTGTTTAAGATCAGTAAATTTGCTATATAAAGACTCTAGAATGATAAAAAAGAAGACTCATTTAGTTTAAGAGAAGTATTATTATAATTTTGAAAATGAAGAGATTCTTTTTAGCAGTTTAGGAATGAAGCTTCCATAAATTCCATTGATAAGAAGAAAAACAACTCATTAAAGCATCCCTATGAATTTTCCTTATTTTTCTAAATAGCTTTTTATGCTGCCAAAAGGAAAAGGCCTTCAGGCCTGTTTCTGAGTAAAAGTTTACAACTTTCTCTTAGGATTCTACATATAAATGCAATGCCTGGCATATAATAATCTCATTGATTGATTGGTGGTGGTGGGAAGGGAGAGAAGAGAAAGGGGGAAAGCTGCAGGATCTTAATTTTAGGGAGAAAAAATACCTCAGTTTACCAATAGGGCTGTAAACAGATCTGTATGCATATATACAATGTCTAGCAAACAATAATACTTTATTTTTTTACATTCACAAAAGAAGAATGACATTTGCTGGCACAAAAATTCTAAAGAGTGCCAAGGATTACTGAACAAGGGAATAACAGACATGGTCAGACTTATGTTTTAGGAAGATTATTTTAGGAAGAGCAATTAGTAGGCTAATATAGTAGTGCAGGGAAAAAGTGATGAGGACTTCACTAAGATATTATTTCCAAGAACTTTTTAAAACTAATCTCAAACAGCTTTAACTATTACTGTATTTATGTCTAAGGCTGTTTTTGAACTTTTTTTTTTTTAACAATTAACTTCAATTAGCGTCTACAAAGAGATATTTACAGTAACATAAGTACAAATATTTCTGCCCAATACCTGGAGACACACTTTCTTCTATACCACCTTGGTCCCAGGGAAGAATAGGTTCAGCCTTAACAGTGTTTCTACATACCATTCACTCCACCAAGTTCACTTCCAATGTTCATGGAAATTGAATAGATAAATCTATATCTCTGCTACTGAGGCACTGGGCCAGGTAGGTCATTCAGGATTTCTATCTTCACTATGGCTTACAGGCAATCCTGACGGCAATTCCAGCTCCTGGACTTCTGGTTGTTTCATCTCCTGACCTTTCACAAGGTCACAGCTCTCTCTAATCTCCTTCATCTAAAAGCAAGGACTGAAGGAATGCAAGGAGGCAAAGAACAGAAGCTTCTATACATGGAGCACACGTAGGCCTCAGATGGGGAGGGTCCCAGGCCTCTCCCCTTACTGCATTGTCTCTCTCTCTGGAACTCAGTTAGACAGGAAAAAGACTAGTACTGTTTAAATGCACACCAGTTCTGGCTAAGCAGCCAATCAAGAGTCTTATCTCCTCATCATATGGTTAGCAGACCATAACCAGCTCCTGAACATCTGCACATGCTCCAAAATGGGGGGCAGGGCACTTCCATTCCATGTCATCATCATCATGCCCTTCCAGAAGCAAGCCTGAATCCTCTTCCACTGGGGGTTTACATGCAGCTTTTGCTCACCAACCCCACTTGCACTTGTATCAGTACAAGTTGTGTCCTCCACTAGAAAGTAAGCTCCTAAAAAAACCCAACCAACCAACCAAACAAAACCCCCCAGAAAATAAACTCCTTGAGGGCAGGGATTCTTTTCACTTGTTCTTTGTATCTCCAGTATCTATCACAAAGCCTGGTAGTAGTGTTCCTTTCTTTGTATTTGAATCCATAGTACAGTTCCTGGCACAGAATAGTCACTCAATAAATGATTCTTGACCATACAGAGCAATTCATGTACATACTCTAAAGCATTTGACTCAATAGAACAAACTGCAGTGTCTTCTCAAATAAGGTGATTCCCAAGCATAGGTTTAGCCCATATAAGATTCTGTAACATACGCAATTAGAGAGAGAACTTTATCTCCTGAGTAGCAATATTAAGGAAGGCATAAAAGACAGAAATATATGTATGCATGGCACCAAATACTCCTATTCACAGAAGACATTGTACTAGTTTCATCATACTTTAGAATCCCAGGAAGCTGCAGTGAAATTCACTATGTTCTAGAGATTAGGCAACAGGACACTGGAAAAACAAAATGAATGAAAAACATATTACATATTGGGACACAAAGGTGGAAAGTCACTGAGTTAATGCAATCCAGAGTGAGTTCAGATATACACACAATTTAATACAGAGATAGAGATTTTTTTAAATGGACCTGGAATTCCTAGGGAGGAACTTTCTGTTCTAAGGATTAAGGCAGATTAGTACTTTCTCTACAACTAACAATCTTGGAGAACTGCCTGTAGGCCTTGAGAAATTAAATGACTAGCCCAGTGTCACACAGCTTCTGTGTAGCATAGGTAGGATTTCCATATATAAATATATACAGCATAAATTTAAAGTGAAGAACTACAAAAATAAATAAATAAACAAACAAACAAATAAATAAATAAAAGGTAGTTTTACATTAGTAAAACATTAGTGTTTGTGGGGATTAGGAAAGACTTTTGGCAGAAAATGGTGTTTGAGCTACATCTTTTAAATTTTTATTTATTTACTTTTAAGACTGATTCTTTCCAACTTCCGCAGGCTAGAGGTGCAGGACTACTCACAGCTGATGCTATTACCAATCAGCCTGGGAGCTTTGACCTGCTCTGTTTCCAACTTGGGCCAGTTTGCTTCTCTTTGGTCAACCTAGTGGCTCCCTGCCCCCCAGGGCTTCCTATATTAATGCTAAACCTGACACACTATCAGCATAGCCAACTGGCCCAGAACTCCAAGTGATAGGTTGGTTCAGTTTATGGAGACATTTACAACCTGAAAGAAGATTTTTCTATGTTGTGTCAGAAGCAATAGGAAGACACTAGAGTTCAATGAGTAAGGGAGTCACAAGGTTGTGTCATTATTTAAGGAAATTATTCAGGCACCAATGTGGAAGACAGACTGGACTGGTCAAAGTCTAGAGGTAGGGAGGCCAATTAGGAGGCTGTTGGTATAATCTAGGTGAAAGGTGAACTAAGGTCACAGTCCTGGTCCTGTCCAGCTCTGTCCCTATAAGCCTTTGACATAGATAAGGATTGTTGTTGTTGTTGTTGTTGTTTTACACCCTCAGCACTTAGCACAGTGCCTGGCCCATAAAAGGCTCTTAATAAATGTTTCATGATTGCTTGATTGCCAGCCTGAATACCGTAATGATATCCATGAAACATCAAAGAGCCAGGAGGAATGCCTCCAGGTGAATTCTTGTGGACAATTTATGAAAAGACATGGATATAACGTGGATGAGATGGTATGGAAGGATTGTAATGTGCCCTAAAGGAAGGAGTACACACATTGATGAGGTGAGGGATCTTTCCAAGATAGTTTCAAAGACCTGCAATTTCATCTTGCTTTTGTTTTCCATAAATCCTTCACAGTGAAATTATACAATGCTCTAGGGAAGGTTTCCTTTTGTCCCTTTTTCAGTATTTTGTGCTGCTCAGATCACCTGTTTATTGATTCTTATTCTTACCACATGATTAGTTGCCTTTCTTTTCTTCTAATACACTTCCCTGAGAAAATTAAAACATTTATTAAAGCATTTATTAAATCTGGAAAAAGAATAAGGAGTTGTTGAAAAATTTGGTAATAGTTGTTGAACAATTTGGTGCTAGAACTTAGTTTTAATTCAGTTAGTTCATTTGGAAACATCAGGGAAGGACCAGATGGCCTACACAGGGCCATTCCTAAGAATGAGATAAAAAGTAGTTTCTAATATTATAAAACAGAATCTTGGAGAGAAATTTTGCCAGTGTCTTTTCCAGATGGGCCTAAATCAGGGGTTCTTAATTGGGACCCATCAACTTAAAAAAAATTTTTTTGATAACTGTGTTTCAATATAATTGGTCTCCCTTGTAATCTTATATATTTTATTTGAATGCAATTAAAAACATTGCTCAGATATGGGCCTATATGCTTCACCACACTGCCTAAGGATCTTAGCATAAAGGAACCTTTAGATGACATCTTTTAAGAAGGAAGCATTCTCAGATAACATATATGTTGGGTTTGGTTTCCAGACAACGAAATAATATAGTGAATTTGGTTTCCAGACAGCAAAGAAGTAAAAGAAAAATTATGCCCTTCTTTGACCATCATATTTAGCATTACAAGAAAGTCTATGGTACTGTAGTCCAATATAAAATGCCATTGGCCATATGTAGCAAACTGGTGACTTCACTGTAACAAAGTATTCCGACAGAGGTATGAGTGTGCTAAAGCTGCTATATCCCTTTGTGACATTATCACTTTCTGGTACCCTTTCCATAACACCTGCTCCTACAAACCAATAAGAGCACCTTCTTTAACCCACAACAGAATCTTCCAGTGGGGCAAATACTGCTCATTTCAAAGTTGAACAGCAAAATTCTATCAGGCACCAAACTTGTAGCCATTTTTTACATCTTACATTCAAATATTTTTGTCATGAAATAATTCCATGACTATTTCTTAGCCTTCTTATTAAATTTCTAACTGTCAAGTCAATAGAAACAAGAAAAAAAAATGGTAATGCAAATGATCACACAGATAGTTATGGAGAAAATGAAACCCTGAAGTTTCTACTTATTTGTAAAATTCTAACAAGATATGATTGTATTTTAGTGTCTCCAGGTTATTTATTTATTTATTTATTTATTTAGTGCATGGGGTGATGGGTCAAGGAGCTTCAGAAATATTGTCAGGGAAATTCCTTCGGTATGATCAAGTAGTTTCAAGGTCAGCGTATGGTAAGAGAGGAATTTCTTGCTTTTGTTTTCCCATAAATCTTTCAAAGTGAAACTGCACAATGCTCTAGACAGTTTCCCTTTGTTCCTTTTTCAACATTTTGCACTGCCACGGATCACCCATTTATTGACTTACTCTTTCTATGTGATTAATTGGCTTCCTTTTCTTCTAATACATATCTTTGAGAACTTTAAAATAGCATTTACTACATCTAGCAAAGAGTAAATAGTTGTTGAACAATTTGGTGCTAAAGCTTAGTTATAATTCAATTAGTTCATCTGGAAACATTGCGGATGGACAAGATGGCAGGTACCAGATAACCTAGGCAGGGTCATTCCTAAGAATAAGATGTAGTGAAACTAGGATTTGAATTAAGTCCTGACTCTAGTACTTACCAATTGTCTGACCATGAAGAAAAGTAATTTAAACTTTCTTTGCTCCTCATTTTCCACAGGGTCATGAGGAAAGCACTTTGTTATCTATAAAATGCAATATAAATGTGAGTTATTATTTTAGGATTCTAGGTTTAACAATTGGATTAATAATACCAATAACAAATTGTATTTTAATAAATCAATAAATATTTAATAAGCACTTATTAATGTACCAGTCATGGTGGTAGGGATTTAGGATACAAAGTTAAAAATGAAAGGGTCCCTGTCCTCAAGGAGTATACATTTATAGGGAGGAGGGCACACAAAAAGCATACATGAGAATAAGTGTACACAAAGTAAATACAAAGTAATTTGGGGAGCACTCAAAGCTAGGAGATCACAAAAGTCCTCAGGTAGGAAGAACTTGAGCCGAGGTCTGAAAGCATTGAAGAATTTTATCTTGGTAGAAGTGAGGATGGAATATGTTCTAGGCTGTGTGGACATCCTAAGTAAAGGCACTGAGGGAGCAATGGATTGTTGGGTGGATCCCTTATGTTGAACTTTTGGAAGAACCATGGGTGAGAGTCCCACAGGGGTGGTTATGGGTGAGTTGTGCTCTGCTCTGTGGAATCAAATTCCTAAAACTATGAGATCATTTCCACATGTATAATTGATATATTGTTTGCTTTTTAATGGGAGAGGCTGAAGGGAGGAAAAGAAGTTGGAACTCAAAATGAAAAAAAAAAGATTGTAAAAATAAAAAATAAATTAACTACTATGAGTTCATAGATCCAATTGTACTTGAGTGATAAACTGGAATCAGACTGTGAAAGGCTTTGAATACCAGAGATTTTCTTTGTTTGTTTGTTTGTTTTTATAGGCAATAGACAATTACTAGAGATTTTTTGAGCAGAGGAATGACTTGATCAGACTTGTGCTTGAGGATATCACTTTGGCAAATGTATGGAGGAAGGATGGGAGAGGGACAAGTTGGAGATTAGGAAACCAATTATGAGGCTTTAGTACAGGCTACATGCAAGGAGTGCCTGAACTAAGATGAGTGAGTGAAGTATGGTAGTGGATAGTGAAGGATAACTGAGGTTTTGAATCTAGGTGACTGGTAGGATGGTGACACCTTTAACAGAAACAGGAAATTAGAAAAAGGAAGGGCTTTGGGAGAAAGGTGAGTTGTATTTTGGACCTGTTAAGTTTGAAATACGTTATATAGAACTTTATACAGTTATAGATACACTGAGATCTGGAAAGCATTTTGTATTGGAAGGGATGTTAAAAGATCATCTATCTTACTATCGTGTTCAACTTCCTTCTATAATTGAGGAAAAGGAAGTGAAGAAGGAATTACTTGACTTGCATAAGGTCCTAGATGGCAGGAAGGCAATCTAGGGTACTTTCCAGGACAACACACTTTCTTCTTCTTTTTAAATATAAACATTTTTCTTTTTTATGAACATGTATCAACAGCTCAGTACACAATAAAAAAAGAGATTGTATCCAACCCCATACACTTTCTTTAAATATATTAAATTAAATAACAACTGACTAGGAGGCAGTTGTTTGTCCTTGCTTCTTGAAGAGGACCACAGAGATCGGGAAGGTGATGTCCTGAGTTGCAAGTGAATTGGATTTCAGTGAGGCAGGGCTGTGCAAAGTCACCAGCCCCACTGTCTCTTCCAAAGCCATCTGGGTCCAGTGGCCAGATATAGATTAGGACAACTGGAGATGTCCCCCAGGAGGCAGAATGGTACAATGGAAAACACGATATACGGTGGTTTAATGGAATGTGTACTCATGTGAGTCAGAGAAACTATTTTCCAATCCCCTCTCTGGCATTAGCGTGTGACCTTGGGCAAGTCACAACCTCCCTGGGAAAAGGTCAAGACCAGATTGACTCTGAGGTCCCTTCTTTGGGTGCTGCCCCTACGTCTAGACCTAAAACTCTAAGAGCCGGCTTCCCTAGCTCTGGCACTTACTACCTGTGGGTGACCTCAGTCATCCCACTTCAGTCCTCGGCAGCTTCTTTATGGGCTAAATGAGGGGCTGGGCGAGACGACCCCTTCCAATCCCTTCCTCCCTAGGCTCTAAAGCCAAGATCCTACAATCCCAAGACTCGGACAAATGGACGAGACGGTAATTTAAGTACTCAACAACAGTATTTCAAATCAACAAGCACTTATTAAGTGCCTAGTGCGGGCCAGCCTCTCATTTTACAGATGAGGAAACTGAGGTTCAGGGAGGCGGTGACTCTCCCAAGAATCTGGGCTAGAATCTTAACTCCTGTGAAGATGGGAGAAAGCACGGCTTCCTCCTCTCGTCCCTTCCTGGACTCCAAGAACAACAACTAAACAGAAAAACGAGCCACCCTATGTTAAAAGGTATTATTTAAAAGAAAACGGACCGGGGCTACTTTTTGTCAGAGGACAAAGTAAAATTTGGGAGTATTTATCAATCATTTCGCGAAAGGGCCAAGCCGCTTTCCCGGATGGTCCTGGGCGTGAGCCTCAACCCCTCCCCTCCCTGTCCTCGCACGGGGGTTCCAGGGGGCACTTCCGACCACCAGAGACTCCTGCGGACCACGAGGGTCTCCACCGCACCGGCCTGACGCTCGAGGGGATTTAATTACTACGCAACAGGATGCTCACGGTACCCGCGGCGAGCCCCGACGCCGGCTCTCGCAGCGTAATGACCCGCTGACGCACGGCGGCGTGACGACGCCGTACGTACGCATCATCCCGAGGGCCATATCCGGGACTTCTCGGAGAAGTATCTGTGTAAGAGGCGGGAGACCAGGGCCGCGTCTTTCCGGCCGCAGCCTGAGCACCGCGGACTCTCGTCCGGGTTGCTGGACGCGCGGCCCCCGCTTGTTGGAAGTTCGGAGCCGCAGGCCGGGGACGCCGAGGCCGCCGAGGCCGCTGCTGTCTACCGCGAGAGCGGAGCCTGGAAGCCCCGGCGCGCGCCTCTGGGCCCGAGGCGCGTCCCCGACCGGCGTGGCGTGACCCGCGCTGCCCCTCAGCCGCGTCCGAGCTCGAGGGGGCCACGTGTGTCTGTTTAAAAACAAACCCAAACTCACAGATATCCTAAAGAAAAGCCAAAAAAAAAAAAAAATTAAGTGCTTTTATCGCGAGAAGGGAAGAAAAATAAGAAAATGTCCCATTTCCCCAAAATGTCCTTGAGACCTGAAGTCGAAGACTACCTCAGGGCGAGCTTTAAAAATGAGGAGGTAGGTCGGCCAGCGGAGTGGTCAGGAAGTGCTGGATCTGAGAGGCCCAGGCGCCAAAGCGTCCGAGGGAAGGGACGCCGAGACCCCCTGCGGCGAGGGGAGGCGGGGGCCTCGGAGGGCCCGCCGAGCAGGACTGCGGGGTGCCCGGAACGGGAGGAGTCGGGGCGCGATCTGAGCGTACCCGAAGCAGCAGCAGCAGGAGCGAGCTGCCTGGGAGGGAAGTGATTAAGGTGGAAGGAAAAGCGAGCTGTGCGCATCGCGACCTCGCGTGCAGTGGTTGCCTCTGCGTGTGACAGAGCTCGTTTAGTTTGTGTTATTAAGATCGGACCAAAAAAAAAAAAATGCTTTTGAGTAAGGAGCTAGAGAAGATGAGGGTAGAGGCATCGCTTGGCCACCAGGTGGCGACGGGAAGCCAGGAAGACCTGTATTCGAATTCCACGTCTAATCACGCTACATAACCAGCTGGGTGACTTCTGCACAACTTCTTAACCTCTCGTCGCTCCAGGCAGCCAAGAGAAAGCGCTAACTTGCATTGCAAAGATGGAATTTCCTTACCCAAGAGTTCCCTATCCCAATGAAATCGAAGGTTGCATCACGAATTTAAGGTTAGGGTTAGTTGTAGATAAACTGGAGGGGACTTTAGAGGTCCTTTAATCCTACTGCCTCGTTCTGCAGATAAGGAAACGGGCTTGAGAGGTTGAGAGACTTGAAGATAATCACGCAGCGGTGCGGATGTGAACCCAGGTCTTCTGACCACAAGTCCACCTACGTGGTAACTTTACTTAGGAAGAGGTGGGGCAAGCACTGTACCCAGTGAAATCACAGATTTTTAAAGTAAGGTTAGAAATGAATGGACTTCCCAGGCTGGAAAGACTCAACAGCAGTGAGGAGTGAATAATAAACACTGTCCCTCATAGGATTCTCTAAAGTTGCAGATATTTGCATAGGTATTCAGTATGTGTTTTTTTCTTCTTATTATCAGACCACTGATTTCATCTGTTACAGAAGCACCAAGTAGAAGCCTCTGTCAAAGTAGACAGTTACCAGCTTTTGGGTGATTGCTTTGGGTTTTGTTTCCTTCTTTGCAATTCCATATTGGCATTTGTTTTGCAATTTATAGGCCTAGTGAGTCACCGGAGGCACAGAAGTTAAGTGATTTGCTCTGGGTCAAAAAGCTTGTGTGTCCGAGATGGAACTTGAACCCAGGTCTTTCACTCAACCATACTGTTCCCTAACGTTACTTAGGGACAAAGGGGATCCTAACTTTTTCTATATTTAATTGTTTTAAGTGAAGCTACCTTAGTGTTACTTGTTTTTAATATTTTGCATTTTTATGGGAGCTTTGAATTAACTTAAGAAATCAAGGTCTTGAAAGAGCCATTCAGTTACATTGGTCTAAATGAAAAGCAACTATTCTTAGTGCCAGTCCTCTTGGAGGAGTTCATAATGAAGAAGCATATATCCAAGTTCAAGTTTTATAAGGCCGTAGTGTGGTATAGTTGTGGCAACAGATTTGGAGACATAAGGCTTTAGTTTCACTTTATGCTACTCCTAGTTAAGTGACCTTGGCTAAGACACTTAACTTTTTTAGTTTTCCATTTGTAAAACAAGGTGGTGGTTTCTTCCACCTTTTGATCCTGCCACATCTAATGCCAGAAAAGGATAGATTACATACCCCTCTTCTAGTATATTTTCCCCTAAATAACACATTATTCTTTCATGCCATAATCAATTATAATAAAAGCTTGAGTAATTATGAAGATTACACATAGAAAGTTAATGAATGGTACTTTGAAGATTTTGTATTTAATTTCTCAGTGCTAATAACAAAAGTAGATGCAACAACATGCAGTGGAATTAAATCAAATGCTAAAACATGTTTCTTGAAATAGAGCAATAAGAAAATAAATGGTTCTCTTTTTTAGGACATTGTTTTAATTGAGTTTTCCATTTGAAAAAAAGTCAGTCTTGCATTCCTGTTTTTTTCTTTTTCTTTAAAGATGATAACTGCTTTAGGTGTTCAGGAAGCAGAAAGGAAATTTGAAGCCTTGTTAAATCACTTGTCACACCCACCAGCATTCACAACTGTTAGAGTGAATACTCATTTAGCATCTGTAAAACATGTGAAAGATTTGCTGCTTGAAGAAATAAATAAGGTTTGTTGAATTCTTTATGCATGTTAGTAATCGTAATCTAATGTTTGTTGGACTGGTGAAGCTTTTTACACAGCTATAGGATTATGGGCAAGAAATCCTTAAATTCTCTGGGTTTTAGACTTTCCTTGGCTTTGAAAGAATGTGTGTGTTGCTGGGGAGGAGGTTAGAGGGCGGATTCAATGATTTCTAAGGTTCCTTTCACAAAAAAAAATCTGAGATTTTATGAAAAAACGTGTCATGGCTATCTATGAGTTGATTCTGTCTTTGTAACTTTGATTTTCCCTTCTGCTTATCTGAAAGAGGAAAAAGTATCCATGGCTATCACATTTCTAAGTAGTTGAGGGAGACAGCCTCTTGGTTTTTCCTCCCAATAGTCTTTTTTTTTTTCATTACTTATAAAACTGGCAGAAATAGATAGTTGTGAGATCTGGCCAGTCATTTCTTTGAGCTTCCGTTTCTGTATCTATAAAATTTTTGCTTAAATGACTTGTACTATTTAGCCTACAAGGTCATTTTTTTAGCAGTCAAGTGAAAATGTATATATGCTTTGTACTGTTGGACTTTGTAAAGTGAAGCAGTATTTAAATAATGTGCACTATTATTTTTATTCCTTAATTTATTTTCAATGATCAAACATTTATTTATTTTTTCTTTTTACCTCCTTACACCCACTGGGGTGAAAAATACAAAACCTTGTAACATAAAAGTGTATTCAGACAAAACATATTTCTGCATTTACCATGTTCAAGAATGTGTTTCTTATTTTTCACATTAGTCTATCACATCTCTGTCATGATGTGAAGCATTTTTCATTATCAGTTTTCTAGAATCATGGTTGATCATTGTGTTGATCAAAGTTCTTGAATCTTTCAGAATTGCTCATTTTTACAATATTGATGTTACAGTATAAATTGCTTTCTTGGTTCTTCTCACTTCATTCTGTTTCAAATCATACAAGTCTCTCAGGTTTTTCTCCCTTTACCTGTAATACGGTAGCAAAAGTACTACGGAAGAAACTGAGAGCCTAACACACTATCATGGATCTGACAGGTTTCCAACTCTGTTTCATAGTGGTGTAACAATCACAAATATTATCCAGAGTTTAACATATCTATCTATACAAGTTGTAAGGGAGATTACTTTCTGACTATATACTATTTCTCTTCATTTGTAAAGTGTTTAGTAGAGGGCTTTATAAATGCTAGCTATGACTGCAACAATTGAAATCATAATCTTGTTCTTTTGAATACGGACTTGTTCAGAAATTATTCTGAAACTGAGTTTACGTATAATTCTCTGCAAGGCCAGCTTTGCTTAAGTCAGGGAGGCTCACCATTTGAAGGTTGGCCAGCAACGGATCCTTTCTTTTAACCACAACTCAAAGACTTTATGTTTACTAAGGCATGGAGGGTGTTGTGATCTGTATCTGTGAATGGAATCTCTGTGCAGGTGAATTAAATGTCTATTATATTACTCTTTAATAATTGTATCTGTTTATCTTAACAGCAATTTAATGGCTTAAGTGTTCCAATTCTTCAGCACCCAGATGTTCAGGATGTGTTACTTATTCCTGTAATTGGACCCAGGTTTGTAACAACTTGGCTCAAAAACCATATATTATTAAATAATAAGACTCTTTTCACTAGTGTGTTTTGATCATTTTTATGTTGTTTAATGATAGCATCAAGTTACTCTACCTTGCTTTAAAAATTTATCTTATCTCATCAGTGTTGGTTTGGGAAAATTCATATTAACCCTAATAAAGAAAATAGCTATCTAAGAAAGAGCCAGAATCATTGCAACGGCAAAGTAGAATTGGGCCTAGGATGCATTTATTTTAAATTGGGAGAAATGTGTTTTAGGTTGATGCTTATGCATAAGCAGTAAGGTTTGTCTTCAGGGAAAGTATTGTGCTAAAATCTTTTTCAACAACAAAAGTAATACATATTATAACTTAGATATTGTAAGATAAACACTAGGCAAATACTGTTATTTAGAATACTCTATCTTGATATTCTGGGATTTAAGTTACAGTATTAAAGACATGAGATGTGAGCTTTCCTTTGTTATAAGATATTGTTGAGGGGCATGAGGAAACTGAGGAAGGAAAGAACCATTTATTAAACACCTATTCTGTGCCAGGCAATGTACTAAGTCCTTTACAAATATTATTTAATCTTCACAGTAACCCTGGGAGGTAGGGACCGTTATTTTATATTTTACACTTGAGGTAACTGAGTCAGACAGAGGTGAAGTGACTTGCGCAGGGTCATATGGCTCAGCGTCTAAGGCTGAATCTGTACTTTGAGTTTTCCTGATTCCAGGCTCAGCACTCTATACGGTCTTCTAGCTGCCACCAAATTGATACTGTATTTATCATGATCATCATTATTATTATTCTATTAGTTTCTGATTTCCTTGTGGGTCATTGTGGTCTAATAGAGAGCTTGCCTTGCTGGCAGGGAGGCCTCGATTCAAGCCTCGCCTCTAGCCTCTACTACCTGCCCCTGGGTGCCTACCTTATCCTCCCAAAGCTTGAGGTCACCCTGAAGACTCTAGGTGCAGCCAGGTGCGGATCTGCAGTGGCAGCAGAGGCTCTCCTGAGAGCTCTCTTTGCCAAGGACATCTCATGGCCACCCCCAACCCTTTTCTGATTCCTCAAAACTGTGCTGTAGTCCTTCTTGCAGCCAGTGTGCAGCAGAGAAAATCCCCCATTAAGAAATCTCAGCCTTTCTTCTTGGAACACATCTGATATGTTTTCAGTAGTCTTTATTAAGTGTTTATTCAGTGTCCATCATATGGCCAGCCCTGAGGAGGGGGGGGTGTGTACAAAACCAAAAGGGAGACAGTCCCTGCTTTCAAGGAGGGCGATACAGCATAGATGTGATTGGAGGAAGGGGTGCTCAAAGGATGGGGCTTGAAAAGTTCGTTACTATATAAAATTAATCATCTCCTTGGGATTTAGCCATGCAGCTGCACATGTAGTATTCCTTAAGTAGAGGTTATTGGTTTTGAGAATCACTTATCCTCCACCATCTTTCATTTGTCTCTTATATTCTTAGGGACTGGACTTCTGATGTCATTGGTTTGGGGAACTCCTCCTGGGAGGAACTTCCTCTGCTAATAATGTAGGTTGGCATCTTCACTGTACCTTGCAGTTTTAGTTGTCTAGAGGTTTCGAAGTTGGGTGACTTGCCCAGGTCACACGAAATCTGTGTCAGAGGCTAGACATGTATCTAAGTATTCTTGGATCCTTGGTTTTCTTTGATCCTTTCAGGCAAAGGCCTTCTTAGTATTATGAAGGCCTCTATTGCTTTTTTTTTGTTCTTCCAGTACTCTGCCGTGTACAGATATTCAGGAACTGACACAGTGTTACCTGAGCAATTTCTACCACTACCTACCACATGGATTTTTTTTTCCTTTCTAATATTCCCCACCTCTTTTTACTACTTTTACTTTTTTTCTTTTATTCATTATTTCCTCTTTCTCACTCACCATTTCTTAGCTGGCAGTATTTCATGGTTTTACTAAGCCTCCGTGATAATACTTGAAGCTGAAAAGTTGCTTTAAAAAAAAAAGCCTGGAGTCGGGAAAACTTCTCTTCCTGGGTTTAAATTCGGTCTGGGCCCTTACTGTTGGTCTGACCCTGGGCAAGTCACTTAACCCTGTTTGCCTTAGTTTCCTCATCTTTAAAATGAGATGGAGAAGGAATGGCAAACCACTCCAGTATCTATGACAAGAAAACCCTGGATAGGGTCACGAAGAGTTGTACGTGACTAAAAATAACTAAACAAAAAGAGGAAAACTGGAATTTGAAAAAGCTTATAGACTTTAGGTTACATTATTCTGTTTAACTTTCATGGTCTTATATTCTTAGGAAAAATATAAACAAGCAACCTTCTGAAGTCATTGTTGGACCCCACTGTGGTAGTGCTGTGCTAAGGGGAGCACATGTCTACATTCCAGGAATCCTGTCTGCTTCAAAATGTAAGTGCACATTTTTGTTTTTGAGAGAATTATTCAGATGTGTTGGTTGTGTGCCTTTTTCTTCTAATTATAAATTTCCAATAAATTTTGCCAAGCAAAATATTAGAGTTTAATGCACATGATTAGGGTTGGGGTTATCCTTTCTTCCTTTCTCTACTCCCTTCCACACCTGCAGTTCTTGGACCTTATGGTGTTACTTGGTTTCACTAGTTGGACTCAGTGCTTTCTTAGTATTCTTCTATTTTGTTAGAGGTTAGGATTTATTACTTCAGAATTGGTGAATGACGTGTTTTTTTCAATATAAATGTTCTTCAGAATTGGATCTATTTCCAAATAGAAATCCTACTGATTTATCACTGAATAGGTGGGGTATATGTATGTGTTTGTGTGTATGTGTATGTATGTGTATGTATGTGTGAGTAAGCAATGTTTTTATTTGATTTTATGACTTCATATTTGTGTGTGGCTTTTCAGTAATACTAGGTACACACACATTCTCATAAACTTTTATAAGAGTCTGTAGATTAATAACTAGATTGAAATTGATTATGTTTGGTTTGATTATTACTTTTAACATGATTTGAATAGCACAGTGCTCAGCTCATTCAAACTGAGTGAATTTTCTTTTGATTTTGGTTAGTTTACTGCCAGCTGCAGGAGACTGCATGAAATTCTAAATTAAAAAAATAATAACACTGGATGAAGGACAGGGGAACATCAGATTTGTTATTTTTAGACTTTAATTTTATGATCATTAGTAGTTTAAGTGTTGCCTGTTTTAAAAAAAAAGATTGTTATGTATTTGCAAATTAAAATGTGAAAAAAATGTTTCATTTTATATAATTAATGTTTGTTTGCTAAATTGTTTAAAAAGAAAATAGCTAGTATAGCATAGCCTGTTATTAATCGAACAGCTCTAATAGTAATTTCTTGGGGGTATGCTTTGATTTTTAGGCATTTAATTTTTATTTCGTACAATTACCAATTTGATTGCAATGTTTTCATAATATATAATTATTTTTCAGTTTACACTTAAGTTCCTTACATGAAAGACTTCAAGAAAACAATTTTTTGGAGACATTGGACGTAATATTTGCATCACTCACAATTTTGAGAGACAACGTTGTGTAATCATTACATGGCCAACCTTAGAGTCAGAAAGACCTGGATTCAGATTTTGCCTCTTACACTGCTGTGTGAAGCTGGGCAATTCGTTTAAACTTTCAGTGCCCTGGACAGCCCTAGAATAGTTGCTGATCTCCCTTGGCAGAAGGAACAAGTCCAAACCAAATAAAATTGTCCCCATCTTTGCAAAAAACAAAAACTAGCTAAGTTAATTTAACTGTAGGATTCAGTGGCAGAGTAGTGTGAAGATTGCAGATAAAGCTGAATTACTTACCTCGGGTCTTTAAGACCTGCCCTGTATGAACCAGCAATGCAGTTTGGCATAATTCAGAACCTATGACAGTTCCATCTGGGAGGGAAGCACACGGAAGTTCTTTAGAAGTGAACTGGTTTGCAAATAGTTATAACTCTGTCATGTGTCTGAAATGATAAGAAGGCTTAGAGGCAGCATGACACAAAGAAGATAACTGTTTCACTTATGTCTGGCAGATAGTTTTTGCCAAATCTTCTAAAATTGTATTGTCTGTATAATTGATATGAGCGCCAAACCAATCTTATTCCTTTCAACTTCACCCGCTTCTTTTTATTGCTCCCCAGCTGATTAGGCTTAGAGTAAAAATATCTTCTCATGGCAAATATACCTTAATTTCTTCCACAAACATTGCCTCTTACGTGAACTGAGAAAAATTTTTTTTAAAAGAGAGACCAGAAAAGAATCCTAAAAATATTGCTAATTGGCATTTGTCCAAGTTTTTGAAAAATTGAGAATATGTGTCTATAAAAGTTATTTTGTTGTATTGACTCTTTCTCAAAAAGTGGACTTGGAAAATATTTGCATTCAAATGGTATTTACTGAAATAGGATTTGACCTACAATAATATGTTACCTTCTTCACAAGAAGGACGTAAGAAATTTGGCCTTCTGACATTTCTTCTTTGAAAGAATTGCAAAATTAACTGCCATTAGTCCTGATCTAAAAAAGTAAAACCTGATTTTTTTTTGGTCAAGGACAGAATTAAAATGATGAGAAAAGTTTGGTTTGATGCTTGAGAGATCTTTGTAAAGGTCTCTTCCTTGATGTTGATTCTTCTTTGAAAAAGCACGATTTAATGGAATCTTTTAATTTGCTTCTTTTTCTAGTTATGAAAGCTGGAGATGTTGTCTCTGTTTATTCTGATATTGAAGGAAAATGTAAAAAAGGAGCCAAAGAATTTGATGGAAAAAAAGTATTTCTTGGAAACGGGATTTCTGAGCTGAGCCGCAATGAAATTTTCAGTTTGACCAGTCCACTGAAGTATGTTAAAAGGTGTTTTATTAAAGAGCTATATTCTTTTATTTATTTAAAGAAAATTAAAAAATGTTTAATTATACTCTGAATTTCATTATAAGAGGGAATAAATTTATTTAATGTCAATTTGTCTAGAAAGCAGGACTTAGAGGGCAATAATTTTTAAAGAAATGAAATTTCTTTGGTATAAGAGTGATATAGTCAAGTCAAAGAAGGCAAGCAAATGGCTACCTTTTTATTTGCCATGTTATTTTTATTTGATGAAATAGATTTGCTCTATGTGTTTTTTTCCTTCTTCAATTAAAATATTTACTAAATATGTTTGAAGGGAAAGAACCTATGGCTAATCACTGGAATTTTGTGAAAAGGCACGCTTTTATGATTTAAAGGTCATAAATAGAAAAAAAGATAGAATTCATATAAATGGTTAAAGTAATTCCTACTTCAGTTGATCCATGATCTCATCAGTGTTCATACTTCCTCTGTTAGAGCAGACTATAACCTATCCATGCCTCCCAATCTCATGTGACATATTCACATGGCTAGCTAGGTGAGCTACCAGGCCTGGAGTCAGGAAGACCTGAGTTCAAATCCAGCCTCAGGCACGTACTAGCTGTATGACCCTGGGTAAGTCACTTAACCTTTGTCTGCCTCAGTTTTCTTACTTGCAAAATGGGGGTAATAATAGCACCCATCTCTCAGGGTTGTTGTGAGGAGCGAATGAGATAATATTTAGAAAGCACTTAGCATAGTGCCTGGTACATAGTATAAGTATTATATAAAGTTAGCTATTATTATCATTGTTGATGACGTTCTATACATTTTACCGGTGATCCACCCGGTATACTTATGACATGCCTCTTGCTGCAGATGAGCTTTCCACCTTTTATCCTTCCCTTTCTCCTTGTGCTCAACTCATCCCCTTTTCTCATCATACATAATTTTTCTCAGATTTCTTATACAGCTTCTTAGGCACAGTTACCATACTTCACCTTTGAGAATACCTGCAATTTCAATTTTTTGGAGATTGTAGTATTTCATGATTCCCAGCCCCAATGTATTACCAGAAGAACATTGGCATTAAGATGATGGGCTTTAAAAAAGAATCTTGGAATTCTTGAGAGTGTTAATGCCATTTTCCAAATTCCATCCATCTCACTTTCTAATTCCTGATTCCTCTTTGTCCATTTGTACTGTCAGTCCAAATTACATCTATTGATGACAAAGCTCAGAATCATAGTCTGGTTCAAATTATATCAAGATGGCATCAGTTCTTGATCATTAATGTAGAAAGAAGTAAGAAGTAGTTTACATAAATTAAATTCCCATGTAATCTTTAAACCTTATTTAATCCTCATTTCAGCCTTCAGCCTTTTCTTCCAAAATTTTGTCCATAACTTTGTGTTCATGAAGTAAACCATTTAAATGGATACATTTGAAGACTGTAGATAAACCACTCTTGTGGATAATGGCTGCAGCTCTGTCTCTGGTGGCAAGTTTCCTTGGTTCTAGCTGATAGAAATGAACTATTCTGGAGGAAATGGAGACTCCATCATTTGGACTTTCTGTGTCTTTCAAAGTCAGATATGGCTTTATTTCCATGACATTTTTTCTAAAACAAGGAATAGTTCCATATGATATACTATATGCATAGTATATGATTATTAATGGTATGAAGAGTCTGTGTATAATAGTATACATAAATAACAGGGATCTGAACATATTTTTAATACTTCTTTTAGAACACCATAGATGGAGTACTCATTTTCTTTTCCTCTTGGCTCATTTAAAGCTCTAGGCACTATGCTGTTTGGTTTTCTGCCCTTATTTTCTATGTGAAGCTGTGTGCTTTGCAGAGGGCAAACAGCCATACCTTTAGAATTATTTTTGTAATTCAGTCTTATTCAGCCAGGTTGCTATAATTTCTGTCTCAGTCTATTGATATGCAGGGAAAAGAAAAGCTTCCACTGGCCTATGGTGTTCAGATTCTGTTCTCTTCCCTTTTTGGAAAGTCAGGACATTTACTTGTCATCAGTCTGGTGATACCTCTCATGTTTTCCGAACAAATGAAAGCTTTCCAAAAAAAGATAAAGATATGGTAAAACCATAAACACTAAACTTAAACACAGTTTCCCATTTATATTATTTTTAGCATTTAGAGATGAGTTATCTTAGTATACTGATGGATATAGTTTATTATCCAAGCAGCAGTGTTGGGACACTGGTTTCACATGTTCCAGCTGGCTTAAATCAGCTACAATCACAGAGATAAATAAACCTGCTTTCAGATAATTTTCTCTGCAATCTTATAAACAGGCCTCCTCTACATTGGGTTTATTCATTTGACATTTAAGAATATATTTGATTATATGAAAGTACTGTTCATCTGCTAAAATAATTTAAGCAGACACCCAATTTTCAAAACACTAAGCAACTCAAGTTGTAACCAAATTAATTAGCCTGAGACCTTCTATTCAGGCTATTCCAAGGCAAAAAGTAGATGCTAAATGTTTTCCAGTGCACAGTAAATGGCTTATGTTTGACTCATACCAGGCTGCTAGTGGCTGACGGAGCTGGTAAAATGGGATTCAGAACCAAGAGTATTGGGACATATAGCCAGTAAGCTTAGTACTAAAGGTCCTTAAATTACTAGGAGTCTAGTCAAATCCTCCCTGCTCCAGGGCCAGTGCTCCATCCACTGCTCCACCTACCTGCCCCTTTCCCCTTCTTGTTCCTTCTTAATGTACAGTGTTACCCATTCTTCTTTTACCTACTTTTTTTTTTTAAATAAGGTATATCCCTTCTTAAAATAAGTTATTTCAGTTCATCAAATCTCAGTGATCTCTATGAGATCAATTTTGCCTACTTATGTTAGGACCTATAGTTCCTCTTGTTTGTTGCCTAAACTTTGGGCATTTATGTATAGATATTCAAAGCCATACATTTTAAAACGGTCTACTTTTGTGCATTTTGTTGCCAGTGAGCATCTATGTGTCTGAACTACTTTCCTTCCTTCTTTGTTGTCAGTCTTTACTGTGTCTGACTTGGGAGCTGTACGTAGGCAGTTTTGTTCACCTCCATCCCTTTTCGTTTGTAGTCGTCATACTTAGATTTTACAAAACATCAAACAAAGTACATTTGTACTAACTTTTTCTCCCAAAACCAAACCAGACAAAACCTTACACTCTTCTGGGTTTCGGTTTCTTGGTCAGGACTCTATAATCATTAGTGATACTTTCAAAGTTCCTTATGATAATGCCATTTGTATCTATGTTAATCATCAGAAGTGGGCAGCTTTCATTCATTGGGGGGTTTCTCCTGTTATATCTTAGATAGCTGGAGGAGACAACAGATCTTGCTATTGTTATTACCACATTTACAGGTAGCTTTCTCAGTCAATCCTCTTCTTCATCTGAATCGTATTGGATGATCTTATACCTAATAACTTCTGATGCCCAATGTATCATTCTTTGGAGGACAAGCAACTTTTTCCTCGTAAGAGCATAAGAACTCTCTCCTCTTAAGTAAGTCTCATCAGTTTTTAATGTCTGTCTGTACAACTGTCCTCTTCCTTCCTTTTCTCCTCTTCTTCTTTTGTGTAATACTCTTTTTACCCTTATGCATCCTGAGAAGGGTTTTCTCCTAGGTTCTGTCTCAGATCCTTTTTCCCCCAGTTGGAGTCTCTTTTCTGTTTTCTTCAGAGCACTTCGTACCCCTTAACAGTAGAGTATGGAGAAGCATTCTTTGAGTACCTTTGACTTCTCAAAGAGGGAGATCAGCCTACATTTGGAAAACTGATAACACTCAGTTGGCTGTGGTAGAAATAAAAACATTGCAAACTACAAGTTTACTGTACAATTTCCTGGTTCTCCAGGAAGGTTGAGATTCTCAGCCTTGTTTCTTTGATCTACTGATAGCTTACACTTAAAGGGAAGGGTCTGGTTAAAACTTCTTATAGTCAATTATCGCCTCTTAACAACTTAACCACCCCCACTCAACTTCCTTTCCTTAATCTAAACAGCCTCTCTACCCCCACATCTCCCTCCTATTTAGACTTGCATCAATTTCTTATCTGTTTTATCAGTTGCCCAACTCACCAGGTTAAGTCAACAAGCCTGTTCTGTGGCAGGCATTTATATTTATTCCTGCTACTTTTCTCTTTTATAAGAAGTGATAATACTCATAATTTTCTACCACTCTTCTCTCTAGTATTTTAAAAATAAGTTTTAATTCTAAGTGGTGGTGTCTTCTCTCTCTGCTTGACAAAGGAGATCAAGTGTTTTCAGGCCATAGCAGTTCCTGGGTTCGCTTGGCCTTTCCCTTGTGACAGCCGCTTTAGATTGGTTAAACTTTTGTGGAAAATGATGACAGTCATGGTCAGCATTTTTGTTTTTTTTTTGTTTTTTTTGTTTTTGTTGTTGTTTTGTTTTTTTCCTGTTTTCCACCTTTTGGCATTGATAGCTCATTTGAATATGTCAGGTTCAAATTATTGCCATATTTCATTGTTTTCTTTTTACTTTTACTTATTCCCTAATTTGATGTTGTCCTTGGGTCCAGTTATATACAGGTATTTGATTCTGGTATAATTCCTACTTCAGTAAATAATTGTCTTGTGTTTGTTAAGAAAGTCCTTTTCACTTTTTGTTGATGTTTGTTGGTTACCGTGCTGAGAACCTTTCCCTGTCTCTTGGAACAAAAAAGTATTCTTGATATACAGGCACAACACTTCTGAGTTAGGTTGCAAGCCTTTAACCTCTTAAGTTTCTTTGTTAATCCTTATTTTCTAACCTTCTTAACCAACTTCCTTTATGCCTCACTTTGCATTGAAGTTACCAAGTATCAAAATATGTTGTTTTATTTTGGAGGGTCTTATTAAATTCTTCATAGAATTTTCTTTTTCATTAGATGTTGATATATAAGCTGCACATATTTTCATAGTAATTTTTTCTTTTGCTCATGAGTACTGCAGACCAGGATAATCGGGTGTACTATGAAATCATTTTATATTTCCTTTGGATATAATGATGAAACCCACTTTATCAATTCCTTTGTTTTCTTCTGTAAGGAGAACCCACGAGCCATCCTTTTCATCCTTCTCATTAGGGGTAACATCTTTTTGTCTGCTGACTTTATTTTTAGAATTTCATTGTTGATTTAATTCAGTTTTTCCAGCTGGTATGTCAAAATCTTACATTTAGAGTACCTAGAGTTCAGTTAATATTTATTGGATCATCATAAGTTTTATTACTACTTTAAGTGTCACATTAAATATATATAGATATAGATTCAGGTATTCATTGCTTTCAAGTTCATTAAAAGTTTGGAAAATTTTATCTTAGTGTCAGTTATAGTTAAATGAAAAATTAACAAAACAAGCACATTCCCTTGAAGAATTTTCTCTAACATTATCCCACAAAATTTCTAGCAAAAATTAAAAAGAATAAGAATAAATTTTTCTGCTGACTCTACTGTTTCAGGATTTTTCCTGGGGCAGTATTCTCTGGGATTTTCAAGGTCAATAAGGGAGGGTGAGAGCTACTTACTGCTTACTCTGCCATGTTGGCTCCCGGAACAAGAATAAATTTTTCTTAAAATTTTTGGGCTGTATAAATATGAAGACTGAAAAATGTATCTTTGTTATACTATGGTGGCTGTTTTCTTAGAAATGTAAACTGAGTATAGTACATAATTTAAGTCAGATTAATGTAAGGATTCCTACATTTCAGAGGCATAGGTATACGAATGACAGAACCAGTGTATCTCAGCCCTTCATTTGACAATGTACTGTCCAGTTCCTTGTTTTTGCAGGTAAGTATCCACATAAATTATTTTGTGATATTTAAATATAGAGTAAGGCCTAGAATGCTATCCTTTCTCATCTCAACTCCTAGAATCCTTGGCTTTGGTCAAGACTCAACTTCTGCAGAAAGCCATTTCCCCACTTCCCTCTAACTTAGGTTATATATTTTTCTACTTTGTGTATTTCTTTTTTGTATATGATATCTTCATTAAAATGTAAGTTCCTTGAGGGCAGGGACTATTTTCACATTTTATTTGTATTCCAGTGTTTAGTACAATCTCTGGCACATAATAAGCACTTAATAAATACTTACTTGATTAAGCTCCTGTTTGGTGTTGTAAATCCTACATGATCTGTTTTCATATTTTCCAACTTAATGTTGGATTAACAGTAAATATTTGTAATTTTTCAACCTTTATCCTTTTTTTTAAACTCTACCAAACTGCACCCAGAGATGTTCTAACACTTGATTTTGTTATGACCTACAGTTGTTTTACTTTGTTATTCATGCATTCTGAAATCTCATTATTTGATCATAATCTTTTATCATTTTCTTTTCCTGTGCCTTATGATCTCTAATCCTGTTCTTTGTTCTCTCTGTAACCTCAATCCCTTAGTTATTTCCTAGGCTATCACCACTCCACTGGCTGTACTCTCCTTCCTTCCCTTTTTGACCTCTTGGTGAACCAGTTAAACTGTACCCTACATTATAATTTCACATCTTTTGCCCCATTGTCCTTTTCCTGATCCCATTTTTCCAATTCTCATTCTTGGATTACTCCCATCATTTGCCACCTCTTCTCATATTCACGTGCTGCAGAACAGAGCTGAAAAAAAATCACAAATGTGTTGATTTGGATCTCTTGGAAATTTATAATACATACTCTCAACTGGGCCCTCATTTGTGTTATGTCTACCTGATTGATTTGCTGTCCCACTCACCACAGCGACTGGTCCAGTCATTTTTTTTCCTTCTCAAGCCTCCCTCTGACTATTCCTCTCTATTATCTCTCTTCCCATTCTCAGTTAAATTCTTTGAGAAAGCTGCCTTACACAGTGTACTTTTAAAACCTCCTCTCCTCTCACTACTTTGTAACCTTTTGCCATTTAGCTTCTGACCTTGTCATTGAATTAAAATTGCCTTCTGCAAAGTTATTGGTGATTTTATAATTGGCAAATTTAATAGTCTTAATTGTCATAATCCTAGTCTTTCTTTCATTCTTTGCACCGTTGCACCATCTCCTCCTGGAGACTTTCCCCTTTATAGACTTTCATGAGACTTCTCTCTCCTGGTTGTCCTTCTGAATGTCTGACTGATCATCTTCAGCTTTCTTTGTAGGGTGTTCATTTAGGACATGCCCACTAACTGTAGGTATTCCCTAGAGCTCTGTTGTAGACCTTCTGCTTTTCTCTTTATAGGAGGGGTTCTTAATCAGGTTTGTGAACTTGCTTTTAAAAAAATATTTTTATAAAATTGGTTTCCTTTATGATCTTAGTTATATATGTATTTAAAATGTGATTCTGAGAAGGGGTCCTTTGGCTTCAAAAGACTGCCAAAAGCATAAGAATATCTGTCCCACACCATCTCATTTAGTGATCTCATCAACTTTCATGGTTTCAGTTATCATTCCATGCAGATGAATCCTAGTTTTATATGTCTAGCTCTCATCTCTTTCCTGAACTTTGGTCCTGCATCATCATCTGCTTTTTGGACATCTCAAACTGATGTCCCTTAGGCATCTCAAACATAACATGTCTAAAACAGCTCATTATCTTTCTACCCAAACCTTCCCTTCTTCCCAACTTTTCTATGACTGTTGCAGTACTACAGTCCTTCCCAACATTTGTCACACTTACTCCACATATTCAGTCTGTTGCTGGGTCTTGTCCTTAATACCTTCACAACCTTCTCCTGTATGCATCTGCTTTTCAGGCCCTCGTCGCCTCACACCTGGACTATTGCAGTGGCCTTTTGGTCTCTCTTGCCTTATGTGTATTCTCCACTAAGCTGCTAAAATGATTATCCTGAAGCTGAGGTCTAACTGCATGCCTTCTACCCTCCCCTCACTCCTAAATTCCAGTGGCACCCTATTACTTCCAGGATCAGTGATAAAGCCCTTTGAAACCTGGCCTTGTCCTCCCTTTCCAGTCTTCTCATACTTTACTCCCCGCTACACTTCTGTATTCTGGTTACGTTGGCCCACTTGCTTTACCTTTTACGTGCCACTCCAAATACTGGCTCCCTGCCTTTGTATCGGCTGTCTCCTTTGCTTGGACTGCCTGCCCTTCTTACCTCCATCCCATGGCTTCTCTGATGTCTTTCAGGACTAAGCTCAGATCTCACCTTGAGATCACTTTCCATCTGTTCTGTTTATCTCATGTTGTGGAGTTGCTTCAGTCGTATCCCGCTCTTTGTGACTCCATTTGGGTTTTCTTGGCAAAGATACTGGATTGGATTGCCATTTCTGTCTCCACTTCTCCAGCTCGTTTTACAAATGAGAAATTGAGGCAAACAGGGTTAAGTGACTTGCCCAGGATTCACACAGTTAGTGTCTGAGGCTGGATTTGAATTCAGGTCTTACTGACTCCAGGTCTGGCTCTCTCTCTCTACTGTGCTTCCTAGCTGCCCTTAGGTATATCTAGTTATTTACATGTCTTCTGATTAAAATGTGAGCTCTTTGAGAGCAAGAATAGTGTTTTTTTCCTCTTTGCCTTCCCAGTGCTTAGCATAATTTCTGTTAAGTGCTTAATAAAAGCTTGTTGATTGGCTGCTTTTAAATTTTTTTCCTGACCTGTAATTTCAAGTGTGGGGATGTGCATTTGCACAGATGAAATCACTAGTTTGAACCATAAAAAGGTGGGAGTGTGAATTCCATTGTATCAGCTACCTCAAATAAGGTACACTGGCAGCTCATCTCCAAGGCAGTTATGTGGTGCCACAGTCCACAGAGCACTGGACTGGGAGTGAGGAAGACATGAGTTCAAATGCAGCCCCAGACTAGCTGTGTAACCCTGCACAAGTCACATAACCTCTGTTTGCCATAGTTGCCTCAGCTGTAAAATGGGTACAAATAATAGCACCTGCCTTCCAGGGTTGTTGCAAGGATCTAACTAGATATTTGTAAAGCACTTTGTACAGTACCTGACACATAGGAGACACTTAATAAATGCTTGTTTCCTTCCTCTGTTCTTGTGTATTAATTTGGATCTTTACTTTAACAAGTCAGTAGTCTGACTGCACACATCAGTAATCAGTTGCTTACTGTCTCTTAAAATGTGATGGGTGGGGGCAGCTAGGTGGTGCAGTGGATAGAGCTCTGGCCCTGGAATCAGGAGGACCTGAGTTTAAATTCAACCTCAGACACTTGACACTTACTTGCTATGTGACCCTGGACAAGTCACTTAACCCCATTGCTTAGCAAAAAAAAAAAGCATAACAAAAATATGATGCTCTCTGGTTTGTGATGCTATATCTCTGTGTGGTAGGAACAGTCTTTGTTTTGGGCTGCTGGCGAATGAGGCACCCTAGGTACCAGCACTGAAGAGTGGGTGGGCTGCTCTGCCTGAGTATCACTAAGGCTAGGATTGCATCCATGCCTGGACAGCAATAGCCTTTTATCTCTCTTTTAAGTAGAAGTTTTATTCTTTTTCCCCCCCACATAATAGTGTTTTATTTTTTCCAGTTACATGTAGTTTTCAACATTATTTTTATAAGATTTTGAGTTCCAAGTTTTTTTCTCCTTCCTTCCCCCCACCCCACAAGACAGCAAGCAGTCTGATGTAATAATACATGTATTACATACAGGCTATACACATACAATCATATGAAACGTATTTCCCCATTAGCCATATTGTAAAAGAAGAATCAGGACAAAAGGGAAAAGCCTCAAGAAAGAAAAAACAAAAAAGAGGAAAATAATATGCTTCGATCTGCATTCAGACTCCATAGTTCTTTCTCTGGATGTGGATAGTATTTTCTATCATGAGTCTAGAAGTTTTATTCTTTCAATTTCTTTTGGTCAGTAATTTTTTAAAAATTGCATTTGATGTGCTATGAGTATCCTGAGCCTGAATTTCACTACTTTAGGCCTGGCCTGGAATAGGGTACATCAAGGCTTCTGCATGATTAAACAGTTTTTAGGCTTCTTTTGTGCCTTTCTCCTGATCTGTATTTTCCAACATATTTTAGATGTCTAAATTATTCACTAATTTAATTACTTTATGTCATTTAAAAACAAAAATTATTTTCTTGTTTACCCCTTACCCCCACCTCTCAACCATTAACTCTATTACTAAAGAAGTATTTTGGACTCCCTAGATATTCTGTAAGCATTTCTGAATACAAGCAGTCCTTGGTGAAATGCCTACATGTGGCTAGATCCAGAATGACTCAGTATTTGAGTAAACTTGGTAAAATTTAAGCATTAAAAACAAGTAGTATCGTTGCTGCTCTTCTTCCACATTTCTTTGACAAATGATAATTAAAATTGGGGGAAAGAAATGTGAGAATTGTTCTAATACTGCTCTGGGAGAGGCATAATTAATTTCCTCCACCCCTTCCCCTCCCTGGGCTGCTTCATCTACACCTTGATTTTCATTCCCTTGAAAATCAGAATTTCAAAGGGATTGAATAACCTTGTAAATGTAAATTGATTTAGTTGAGTGTGTTTGGGAAGCTCAACCCTCTAACCTCCTGGCTGACCCGAGTTGTATGGTGATGCGTTTGAGTCAGGGATAGATCTGTGTTTGTATTCTATTCCAGACACTGGTTCTGTTATCTTGGAAAAGTCATTTAACCTTTCTGAGCTTCAGTTTCCTCCACTGTAAAATGGGAATAAAGGTAGTTGTGAAGACCAAATGAGATTAAGCATGTTATGTGCTTTAGAGTCCTATGTAAATGTCATACCACTATGATTAGTAGTGGCTTTAGTAGTAATTGTCCTAGTCTTCTATAATAGATAACTTGAGATTTTAGATTTTGTTCTCATTTTTAGCGGGAAAAAACTACATTCTTTCCAGATAATATCAGAAGCATAAAAGAATGTTTCACCTGTTTCCTTCCTTTAATCTTGTTTTAAAAAAAATTATTGGGACAGCTAGGTGCTGCAGTAGATGGAGCACCAGCCCTGAAGTCAGGAGGACCTGAGTTCAAATCCGGCCTCAGACCAAACGCTTCATATTTACTAGCTGTGTGACCCTGGGCAAGTCACTTAATTCCAATTGCCTTAAAAAATAATAATAATTATTGAAAAACAGTGGTGGGGAAAAATCAATAGTGAGTGCTGCAAAATTACAAATTTCAAACATGGCCCAAAAGAAGAGGTGTGTGAAGACATTCTTACCACACTCGTTGCAAAGAGGTCTACAAATGTGAAACATGGCATATATTTTCAGACTTTTTCAATTTGTTGGTTGGTTTTGCTGATATTTTTCTTTTCCTCTTCTTAGATATTATTTCTTTATCTGTGATAGCTCTCCGGGAAAAGGAGGGATACTGGGACAGATTCTGGTGTTGTAAAAAACAAAACATACTAATAAAATTTATTTTTAAAAAGGAAAATAGTCATGGGAAGCAGGGAGGGCTTTAAATGTATCTTTGTACTGAATTCAGATGTAGAAAAAAACAAAATTGTGGTGCATATTCACTTTTTGTGATAACACCCATTTTTGAAAGCCCTGGAATGACCAACAGTACACAATGGGAATCACTTACATTCTAGATAATGCAAATTGGTCACATTGCCAGAATTTGTTATATAAGTATTAGAAAATTTACTTTCAAGTGCTAGTAACTAACTTTACTTGGTATATTCAGTGGTGGCCATTGATGATGATAGTTTGGTGAGGGAAATTTTATGGGGAGGGAAAATTTGCTTGTATTTCTTCTCATTGTTAGGACTTAGGTAGATGTAATCCCTGGAACTTGTGATAGAAGAAATATATTTGTATGCATTTTTAATATGATGGCATTCAAGTCATTTCAGTGGTAATCATAATTAATTCAAAATTATTTAGGAGGATTATTTCCTTATTTTGCTCTCCTTAGAATTTGCCTTCTGCAGTGGTAAGCCATGTTTTGAATCCTCACCCAGGAGAGAAAATTCTGGATATGTGTGCAGCACCTGGAGGCAAAACAACCCATATTGCAGCATTAATGCATGATCAGGTAAGACTACTCTCAGGGAGATTACTTATGTTTAAATGAGGAAGGTTTTGGTCTTACATCAACTAAGAGGTACCTTCTAACCTCTGACGATGAGGATTAATTGATTTATTTTCATAGTCAAAATGAACAGTTTAAAAGTAGTTATAAAAGTGAGGATACATTCGGTTCTGCAGAAACCTTAAGTAGATCCTAAATAGAGGAGTTCTGTCTTTTTTTGTTGTGAAAACTTGGAGTAAATTATGTCATTGTCAATTATGTTTTTTCTTTATTTTCTTGGGAGCATCATAACCTTTTTCTCCATTGTTGGGGGCTGGTAGGTGGGCTGCATCAGGCTGATAGCATTGAGATTAGAAGAGAAGTAACTGAGGCATGAGATGCTGCAGAGGTGGAGTTGACAAGAGCTGTATCTGAACAGCCAGGAGAGGTGAAAGGCAGAGAAGCGTCACAGCTGACAGGGTTAACACATGATACTGCCCCGACGGAACTAGCAAAATCCAAAGGAGGTGCAGGTTTCGGGGGAAGGATAATGAAAGAAATAAAGAATAATAATTGGTGGTAGAATATCAGTACAGAGATGTCCTCCAAGAGCAACTGGAGATGTAGGTCTGGAGTTCAAGAGACATGTCTTGCTTCTGGCCCCAACTTGCTGCTAATGCAACTACCACCTTAGTTCAGGCCCTCATCATCTCTCACCTAGATTGTTGGCAGCATCGAACGAATTGGTCTCTGTGCCTCATTTCTTATCATTTCCAGTTTATCCTGTACACTGCTGCCAAAGTAATTTTCCTTAAGTGTAGATCTGACCCTGTGACTGATTCCTATACTCAACCAATTCCAGTGGCTTCCAGTTGCCTCTAGAATATAAGCTTCTCTGTTCAGCTTTTAAAGCCATACAAAACCTCATCCCAGCCTAACTTTATAGCCTTATTGGATGTTATTCCCTCTTCGTACTCGCCAGTCCAGTCAGACTGTTCTTCACTCTTATTCCTATCTCTATATTTTCCATCCACCCCTTGCTTTTGTACTGGCTATCCTCCATGCCTGGAATGAACTCATCTTTATCTCAGCTTCATAGAGTGCTGCTTTTCCTTTAAGATGCAGCTCAGGCTTTCTGCAGAAAGCATTTCTCCATCCCTCGTACTGCTAAAGCCTTCCCTCCCAAATGCCTTGTATTTAACTACTCTATGTGTATAAACTTTATATTTATACTGCATATATTTGTATATGAAGTTGTCTTCTCATTAGAATATAAGCTCATTGTAAGTAAAGATTCTTTCATTCTTTGTTCTTGTATCCCTTGGTGCTTGGAACATAAGTACTTGTTGATTGATTAGAGATAGATACTATATAATCTCAACTGGGATCTGACTACTGCACTCCAATCTTTATTTTTCTTTGATTGACAGTTATGCTTCCCACAAGATTCCTACACCATCTCTTCCCTCTCCCTTTCAGAAGAAGCTTCATACCTTCAACTTTACTGAGATAATTAAGGCCATCCTTCTTCTCTCCATTGCATATCTCTAACCCCTCAAAACATCTCAGAATATCCTCCATTCTATCAAATCATCTTTCCTGATGCTAGTTATACTCCCCCAGCAGTGCAAGAGGAAAGAAACCTCACTATCTGGGTCATATTCTATTTTGCATTGCCTAAGATAGTTATATACATTTTTTCTGGTAATTTGTAGTACTTATTAATTGACCAGATAAGTGACATTATTCAGGAAAACAAAATATTACATTAGAAAGGTGAAATTCTGGAATGGGCATGGAACAAAATCCACTGATTTGCAGGCTCAGGCTATTCATTATTACTATTTTCGCAGTCCATTTATCTAGAATTTTATTCAGATTTTTTCTGGACAACTCAAAATATCATGTCAAATCATCTATTACAGAGAATTGCCTTTGTAGCTAATCCTACTAAATCACCTCAAGGAAGAGATCTTATGAATAGAAACGTGGATATATGTAGTGTAATTCTTTGAGGATTGGGCAGTCCTATTTCAGCAAACAGTTAATATGAAGTGCCAGGAGAACTGAATTTACATATGCCTTGCTTTATGCTGTGTTTATGTTTTATGAACGTTTGTGTTTAAATTAAACCCATTTTAAGTATATTCATAGTTTGCTATTTAAGGTAACCCTAAAGTGGACCATTTAAAAAGTGAAATTCACTTGAATTTATGGATATGGATTCTATATTTATCTAAATAAAAGTGTATCTTGTAATTATTGATTTTGTATTAGCAAAATGTCTTTGTAAATAGGACACTATAGTGAAGTTGCATAGAGACAACTTAGAAAAAAATTAGCCAAAAATCTAATTCCAAATCTAACTTTATCTGTATCAGCAATTTTTGGTATTTTTGTTTTCAGTCAAATGAAATAAAAAGGCATTTTGGTTAAGAATAAGAGGTTGTTTTTTTGTTTGTTTGTTTGTTTTATTTTAAATAAAGCCCTTAGAGAAGGAGATTTAACCATGTCCTCCCCACCCCATTCCAATTTCTTAAATCTTTCTTTGTCAGGACATTATTCTTAATGACTAGTTCATATCTTTTGTACTGCATCTTGAACTCATTTCCTTCATTCCTGTTCTTAGTTATCAAAATCTATATCATTGTTCCTCACATATTTTAAGACTATTAAATCAATTCTTGTCACCAAACAAGATATTCCCAGCCTTCACTAAAAGTATTTTTCTTTAACCCTTTGTTTTTTAAATCCTGTCCATATTCCTTTGAGCTGTGGAATATGCTTCAGTAAGAATATGAAAAATGTTAAATAAAATAGGAATGTCTTTAATATGTCAAGAGATCTCTGATTTCATTGGCGTGAATACTCTTTGGGAGAGGCTAATGAAGCTGTTACAATTAATTAGCATATTTTAGGTCATTGATGCAAGTACAAAAACGATAAAAACAAGGTAATAAATTTAAAAGGTCAGATCTGCTTCATATTAAGTCCCATTTACTTAATGGGACTTTGAAGAGTCATGATTTCATTAGTGTGGGTACTTATCACCTCATACAAACTTCTTGAGAGTGGCAGCCATGGCATATTGCATAGAGTGTTGGACTTGGAAATTAGGAAAACCTTGGTTTAAGTCGCATTTCAAACACTTAACTTGCTGTGTGATTCTGGGCAGTCATCTCTAAAATAAAAGGGGTTAGACTTGACCTCTAAGGTCCCTTTTAGCTATACTTTATAATCTTAAGATTCTTGTGATAAGCCACTCTCTCTATAATGAGCAGGAGGCATTGATCTTTGTATGATAGAAAATGATAGAGCTCACTATTCATTTTATGTAGTGTTAAACTTTTCTCTCCTTTTTTTGTGAACGTGTACCATTTTTACTGCACAATTAACAAACCACAGTATTTGTTCATTGTAATGTACTTTGGCTTGTTTTTTGTCTGATTTCAACTGTAACAATTCATATAGTTATATCTTAGAGAATATGTGTGCATATTTATGTATGTGTGTGTATGTGTATATATATGTATATGTACATATATATAGGTTGTGTATGTATGTATATAAAACACATAGATTAAGGAAATTCTTGAGCCATGGTAAGGATTGATTTTAAAAGCAAAATGAATAAGCATCCAGTACATGTGTATCTTAGAGTTAAGGCAATAAGAGCTGAATGTTGAGTTTTGTTTTTCAACGAGTGAGTAGGGTACATTGTTATCCAATAAGATAATGATTGTTCTGTTTACTTCTGGAAGATATATTTCATCTCAAAGTTCCTTTTGGCATTTTGCAAATACTATTATTATACTTGTTTTTCAGCTTTGATTAAAAGTAGCTTGGCATTGTGTTTACTTTTCCAGTTTTATTTAGATTAAGAGTATTTTCTCTTAAAGTCAAGCTATCTTTCAAGTCAGCTAAAAAAAAGATAAAGTGTACCCTGTTGGCAAAAACATGTTTTATAAAAGAAAAGCACTAAAATGTATGGTTAGTCATATGTTTAGTACCTTTCCTTACTATAGTAGTTTATGTGAAATGTATGCATTTATTTAATGAATTTATTCTTAAAATTAGGAGTAGGGGGAGAAAGACTTTTTTCTCATGAATTTTCACATATTGTTAAAAGTTTTAATGACTACATTGGATTTATATTTCATTTAAAAAATTTCTGTAGGGTGAAGTAATAGCACTGGACAAAATACCCAACAAAGTAGAAAAAATAAAGCAAAATGCTGCATTATTACAGTTGAACTGTATCAGGGCCTTCTGCTGTAATGGGAAAAGGGCACTTGGGAAGGCAGAGCATGGACAAGGTAAGGTTTTTTATTTTAAAAGCTTTTGAAACTAGATTTTAGAGATAAATACTAACCAAATTTTTGTTAGTTGTGTTAAAACCACGTTAACATCTGTAAGTCTCTGAAACCTTGATGATGAAAACAGGGCACTTTAGCACAGTGGGTTTTCCTTTTCATTTCTTCATTATCCCTTGTTCAGTAACATGTACTTGAACACTATAAACCCTCTACCTCATAGAGGCGTTCATTTTAATTCCAGATATCACAGAAGCCTGTTATTATTGAAGCTTTTTTTTTTGTTGTTGTTGTTGCAAGAGCTCAGCTTCTTAGCTTATTTTCACTTTTTTTAAGTTCTTACATATTTTGGCTTAAGATGACATTTTTAATGTGGTGGCCACTGTATATGTTTTTAAAGATTATGGTAAATTAGTACAATTTTATATATGTCATTGATGGAAAAAAATTTTGTTATGGAAATCTTTATAGATTTTTAAAATTTTTCATTTGTTTGTTGTGCTTCCAGTTTCATCCTTAAGTAGTCTGGGGATATTCTGGCATAATTGGGTCTCTCACCAAACTTTATATAACCCTATTTTTATTTCTCTTCAAGCTGTTTTGTGACATTATAAAGCTGATAATCTTCCACAATCCTATCTGTAAAATTTTTGTGAATGACTTTATATTTTAAACTGGTGGTGTTCTTGGCTGTCCTATTTCTAGGCTTGTCAAGGGAATTGATTACTTGCTAGTTAAGATAAAGCAGTCATTAAGATCATGTCTGAATCTAGGTCATCTAGCTCAACTCGGTCATGTGCCTTGGAAAGGATGAAATATTCTCTTCTCCTGGCACCTGCATGTCCTTAAAGATTCTTATTTTGACCATTTTCTCTTCTTTCTTAAATATTTGTTGGTCATCTCATCTGATCCCTTACCTTCACGTGTCACCTCTGTGTATACGATTTTCAAGCCTATACCTTCACATCAGAGTCATCCTAGGCTTCCATTCCTGTGTTGATAATTGCCTGCTAGATTTTGCCACCAGACCATTTTATTGGCCCCTCAAATTCAACATGCCCAGTATTAAAGTCCCTATCCCCCAAAGCCCGGCCTTTCCCTTGCCCTCCCACATTCCATCAGTTGTCAGACCTTTCTCTTCTGCTTCTTGCTTGTGCCCCCTCCCACCCATTCTCAGTGCAGCCATCAGCTTGTGTCCAGCTCCCCAGCTGGTCTTTCTATTGCCAGTCTAGCCTTTTTCCAAACTCTTACTAATACACTGTCTGAACCATCTCAGTGATCTGTAGAACTTCCTGCTACTCCTCATGGTCTGCCAAATAGAGTAGAGAATGCAGGAGCTTGGTATTCCAGAGCCTCTGTCCTCTGCACAGAAACCAGTCTTGTGGCCTTTTCTGACACTACAGCTTTACACACACACACACACACACACACGCACGCACGCACGCACGCGCGCTAAACTGAATCTTTCTCCATCCATAGTTTTTTTAACCTTTCCTGTTTTCTTGTGCCTCATCTCCTTTCCCAAACTTCTGATACCACTTTATAAGGAATCACCTTGTGCTTTTCTCACTATCCCATCTATTATACTTATTTGCATGCATCCCTTTTTTGGCTTATTATGAAGTAAACTACTTTTGAGAAGATTCCAGGTTTAACTGTCTTTGTATCCCCAGTGGTTATTGCAGTGCCTTGCATGTAGTAGAGGCTTATAATTGTTCGCTAATTGAGACAAGCTAGAAGAAGTAGAGAATGGGTGAAGATAAAAAAGAAATTTTGAGTTTAAGAGTATAGAAGTGTATAGAGTATAGAAATATCAGATGATCCTGAGGCAGTGTGGCAGCATAGTAGATTTCAGCCTTGGGCCCAGAGTTGGGAAGACCTGAGTTTAAATCGTGTCTCAGACCCTTGAAGCTGTGTGGCCCTAGGCCAATCACTTAACCTCTCTGGGCTTCAATTTCCTAATCAGTAAAATGAGAGAATTGGATTTGATGGCCTCCTAGCTCTAAATCTATGAGCCTAAATAAATAAATAAAGGTGGTGGGGGAGGGTTGAGGGAAAGAAAAGGGAATAAGCATTTAGATAGCACCTACTGTGTGCCAGTCACTGTGCTCAATGCTTTATAATTGTTATTTCATTTGATCCTCACAAGAACCCTGCAAGGTTGGTAGGTGCTGTTATGGTTCCCATTTTAAAGATGAAGAAGCTGAGGCAGGCAGAGGTGAAGAGACTTGCCCAGGGTCACACAACTAGTAAAATGTCACAGGATGGATTTGATCTCAGGCCTTCTTGACTCCAGTCCCCATGATCTCTGTCCAGGCCACCTGCCTGCCAGATTATGATTCTACCAGACAAGTAAGCAGGGGTGTCCTGCTGAGTGTGTGTGTGTTGGGATGGCAGTGTGAGAAGCGCAGAAGTTTGGAACAGCACTGTGAGAAATGTGTGAAGTAGAGACAAACACAGAAATTTCTAAGCGGTGCCGAAGGGCCGGGTGACCCCAGACAGCCTGGCTCTGGTGTGGACCCAGGCAGCTTGGCTGTGTGGCTTTCTTTAAAGGGGAGTGAGTGACTATGAGCAAAGGATGCCCGATAGAGCTTTACAGTTTGTCAGGTACATTCCATGGGTTACTTGTTGGAACCTCACAGCAGGCCTTTGAGATGTGCAATTATCTCTGTTTTAGAGACAAAGAAACTGAGACCGAGGCAGAGGTTGAATGACCTACCTGATTCCCTGAAAGTCAGAAAGGTAGGAGGAAAGGGATTCTTATGCAAGGATAGTGTTATACTAAGAGGTGACCATGTGGTCTGGATCATCTAGTGAGACAAGTTAAACTCTGAGGGAATTGATGCCTGAGAGAACATGGAGGGAAGCCTTTAGGGATCAGAGATCAAAAGGAAAGTGAAGGAATGAGAACTAGGGGAGCTAAGGAGGTTATAGTCTGAGCAGAGGAACTCCATTCTAAGACATGGCTCTTTCAGTGTATGGTTGGAATAAGGTCATCAAAGGTGAAGGCTAGAACCACATCCTCAGAAACTGCCTCTTTGGGGTCTTTTTCCTTGGTTTGTGCCATGCCAGAACTTGAGTTGCAATGGTCTGAGACTCATTTAAAGTTGCTTACTGGAATTGGGCTACAAGATATCATTTTCCTAGACCTTCATATGACATTAAATTGTAATAAGCACACATCCCAAATACTATTACAGTTTCAGTTTTTAAAGGTAAGTGTTCTACATGAAATCTATGTTAAAGTTTAAGCCAGTGATAACATATAACTTCTTGGGTGAGATGAAAAGCTTTTCTCTGTTATTTTTGCTCTTATTGATCTGTTATTACTAAATGTCTTTTCTCATACTTGTAATATTTCAGCAGTCATTGGTATCTGTTCCAGATTTGTTAGGGTAAGTTGGAGACATACTCGTAATTTCAATTACAGGGGGACCACCATTCTTACCTGAGTCCTTTGATCGAGTTCTTCTTGATGCTCCCTGTAGTGGGATGGGACAGAGACCAAACATGGCTTATACTTGGACTCTAAAGGAAGTGACATCTTATCAGCCATTACAAAGAAAACTCTTTGCTGTGGTAGGTATTAATCATTCAGCTTCGTTTCACTAGTTTTACGTTTCAAAGAGGCGTATTATTAGAGGCCCTAGTATAGGTCCATGTAGTTAGTTCCTCTGAATGTTGAGTAAACCTTATGAGTAAACTATGACAATAGTTATTGCTATATCAGTGATACCTACAAAAACTTTTATACATTAAACTTCAGCCTATTGGGAAATAATTAAGTGACTTAAATAGGGTCACAGAGCTAGTAAGAGTTTGAGGCCAGATTTGAACTTAGAAAGATTCTGAAGATCACCTGGCAGGATATGATACCAGACAGTAAGCTCCTTTCTTGAACTAAAATGCCAACCATTCAAATTTTACTGCACAGAGTGCAACTCCAATGGGCTGGCCATGTTGTTCAAATGCCAAATGTATGCTTGCCTAAAAGATTATTTTATGGAAAACTAACGCAGGGCAGGCACTCACATGGTGGTTAGAAGAAGCAATACAAGGACACTCTCAAGGTCTTTCTTAAGAACTTCGGAATTGATTGCGTGACATGGGAGACACTGGCTAAGGACCGCCCAGCATGGTGTACCCTCATCAGCGAAGGTGCTCTGTGAGCAAAGCAGAATTGAAGTAGTTCAAAAGAAATGTGAGATACACAGATTTAGAGAATCCATCCCAAATGTTCCCATGTACTACTTGTGCCCAGTCTGTGGTAGAGCATTCCAAACTCATATTGGTCTGATCAGCCACAGTTGGGCACACTCTGACTTGACTCTAACATAATGATGTCATTTTGGTCCTCTTTGAGGACGAAGGACAACTAATCATTGGGAAATAGGCTTTCACTATAAAAATGACCAATTCATTGGTATAGAGAAACATAATTTACACCTTTTAACTCCTATCCAGGAATAATAAACTGATTTCAGAATGTAATAATCAGTTTGAACGATCTACTTTTTTTAGCTGGTTCTCAGTCCTTTAAAATTGAATATGAGTAATACTTTCTTTGTGGTGACTTCATTGGTTCCCATGAAATTTCTCTCTTCTCATGGATATGTAAAGGCTAGATTAGTAATAGAAATAAGAAAATTTTCTTTTTCTGCCTGTTTCCCCAGAGAATTTTCTGTTTAGCTTTCCACAGGCTTTTGTTCTTGCTCAAGGGTTGTAGTGGGTGGATCATTTGTCTAGTTTTCAATTGAAGGTTGAATAGCGTACAGCTGAGAACCAGAAAGTTGCAAAAAGCTATGAGCAATGAGGAAAGTATTACCACAAAGCTTTACTTTTTAGATAAGGTATGATTCTGTCTTGAGGACCTCATGGGGTTTATTGACATGGAATTGTGTACAAAATAAGTACTGATTTAACAAGATTGGTGATTTCTTAGTTACGTAAGAGCGAGAAGAGTTACACAGTGAAGAAGATAGAACAGCTATAAAAGCATGACAGTCAGGAGCCATTTATCATAAGGATAAATAGTCCTCCCTAAGTTAGACTTCTGTCAGTGTTCCTAAAGATGATCATGGTGGACTTGAGTCATCCAGAAAAAGTTAAATATGCTCAACATGCACGACAAAGTCACTGTCTATATTCTGTTTAATAAAGCAGGGAAATTAATCCTTTAGAGGAGAAGTTTTTTATTCATTCAATTTACTATACAGTAAATTGTGCCCTAAAGGGTACCGTCCAGTTTTGCTTTGTTTGTGGCTTGGTTCTTCTTAAGCTAGAATTACTCAAAAGTATTAGTAACTACTTTTGTTATTTGTGTTTTCTCCTCTTTCATCTTTTCTTCTCTCCATTTTGAAGAGAAAATTAAGAAGAAAATTTTTCTTGTACAATCTTGTCCTGTCTCTACATCTTCCACACCTCTTTCTCCTCTTTGGCTTTGAAATGGCAGCCACTCTTCTCTAGAAAGGTTTATTTAAATATATTTTGTCCTTGTGAAGATAAATGATTACAATAAAGAGCAGACAGATGATTGCCACTATGGTAGAGACAGAGTTGATCTCTTATTTATTACATCTTTCCAGTTGCTTATCATTTGTCTTGTTTGGTTTCCCTGTGCACCATAAACTCTATGAATTGAGATGATAGCATTTTCTCTAGTACCAAGATTCTTCAAACCTTAAATGGGAAAGGAAAGGACATCTTAAAACATACGTTTCACACTCATTTGCACATCATTGCTGGATTCCTGTCCTTCCATCACTTCTCTAGCTGCTGAAAGCAATCTTTAGTTTAAAGTGGCACTTTGTAGATAATAGAGGAATTACTGAAGGAAGGAATTGTGGTTTGGGAAATGTGTTTTCCAAACGATATTGCCACCAATCAGCTCAGTCCACGTTCCTTAGTAAATGGGGTTAAGAGTTCCAAAGATTAAAGAAGCTTGCCAAGAGTGCTAGCAGACTGGAACCTGAATAGTCCATATCAGATAACTTACATTTTCTTCTGTTTTCCCAATCATTTGATTTTGTTCTACAAATCCTTGCTGTCTCATGGAATCATTGATTTTTGTTTGGTCCGTTACAGTTTTCAGGGAGTTTGTTGCTTGGGTCAGGTTTGTCGATTTTTCTTCTCAGCTATTTCTTTCCTTCCAGAGCTTTTATTTCATTTTTGATATTTGGCTTCATTTTTTCCTAGGTATTCATGTAGTCCATGTGGAAAAGCAGCTTTCCCTTTGGGTCTGTGCTTGTAGTTGTTACAGAGTGATTATCTCTTTCTTTGGAGGATCTTTAGATTTGCAGTAATTTTTGGTGCTGGTCAGTGTTTCCTTTAATTTACTCATTTCCAGCTTTAGGCCTTGTCCCGTCATACACTTTTGGGGAGGGTGGTTAACCCTACATCATGTGGGTCCCTGTACTAACCCATTCTTTCCTCACCATGTCTTTGAACCTCAGAGCTTTCCCTGGCAGGTGTCTCAGGACAAGGTGCTAGGGACCCAAGAGTACCCGGGTCTGAGGTATCCCAGACTAAGTGCTTCTGCTACATGCTGGCCCCTGCTTTGTACTTCCCTGATCTTCATTCTGGGAGCCTTCTGATTACTTAAGAAAGCTCTCTGCTCTTAACTGCCTCTGCACTCCTAGCCTTGCAGGCTTCATGTGTCCCTGGTGGTCTCTAGTTCTGCTGGGACTGCTGGGGAGGGGGATACTTTCTTACTGCCCTTGAGCTTCTCACTGATCTTTTGTGCAGTTCTGCAGTAGAAGTGACTTAATGGAGTGTCTCATTGGATTTCTTGATCATCATTTGGTTTGGTACGAACTTGAGGCTTTTGCTGGTGTTAGGTGGACTGCCCCCTTCTCAGGCATCTTGTAGGAAACACTGGGAACTTGGATACTTGTGTGGAAATTTACCTTCCTCCATCCTGGTTAGAATGAAACTGCTTGGTAGAGAATGGAGAAAATCATTGTGGTAAATATGCTGATTATTTAAGAATATCTTCAGGTGGACAATAATCTAATTTAAATGTGTGAGCTTTTGGGTGGGGCAGGATGGGGGTGAGGAGGGAGATTGAGATGGGGCTCTAATACCAGTCAAGTCAAAAAAAAGGCTGTCTGTCGCTGTGTGCTTCAAACCCTTCACCAACCGCTTCATACTTTTACCTGGAAGCTCATCTTTTAAATCCTGTTAACCTGTTCCAGTTACCTAAAACTTGATTTTGGTAAGTATTTTATTCAGACTAAGTATTAAAAGGTATTGATTCCTTCCCATGACTGTGTGTCCTCTAGGCAGTTCAGCTGCTAAAGCCAGGGGGTGTGCTGGTCTACAGCACGTGTACAGTTGCACTGGCAGAAAATGAAGAACAGGTCGCTTGGGCTCTCAGGGCTTTTCCATGTCTCCAGCTTCTGCCTCAGGTAAGGGGGAGCTTCGGTTTCCTCTCAAGTATTTGCTAGCTCGACATACCTAGGAGAGAAGAGTCTTCTGTGTACAACTTAACAGAACCCATGGTGGACTGTACAGTGGGTTTCCCTAATTGCAGCCAGGGAAACCCAGTCCATAGAGAATTGAGTTACAGGGAGGGAGGATTATGTTTTCAGGATTTTTTTGGTTAGCCTGGGCCATTCTAGTGAAAGCCACAGAGATAAGTTGTATTTCTGTTATGGACCCTGAGATTAATTATTATAGTTGTAGCTCTTCTTATTACTCGGTGCCTTGAATATTTTCTGAGAAGTTTTTTGTTTTGGGGTTTTTTTTTTGCCCTTTTCTATAAAATGCTTTATTCCTCATGGGAGAACATGGTGCCCAATCTTCCTCTTGTCATTTCAAAGCTAATCAGACTTTATAGCTGTGTGACATAGAAGAGTACACTCGCTAAGGGGGGAAAATGATTGAGAAGTCTGAATTTTTTTGTAGCTCATTATATAAGCTTTTACAAAATTTGCACTCGATTGAACCTAGAACAGTCAATATGTTCTATAGGATGGTTTTAATCTGATAACTTTCATGATTACATTTGTACCTGGTGCTATTTGGGGTTAAGTTTGATCCTGGAAGAAAACTCTTATTATTCCAAACACATTAAATATTACAAATTCACTTCTGTTCCTTATGTGGGACCATATAGAATGAAGAAAGGAAGGGAATAAACATTTCTATAGCAGCTGATATGGTCCAGGAGCTGTGCAGAGTGCTCTACAAATAGTGTCTCTTTTGGTCCTCATGACTACCCACAGATGTAGGTACTGTTATCATCCTCATTTTACTTTGGAGAAGAACTGAGACAAACTGAGGTTAAGTGTCTTGCCCAGGCTCACAACTAATAAGTGTCTAAAGTCATATTTGAACTTAGTTCTTCCTGATTCTAGGCCCAGAGCTTTATCTACTGCACCACCAGCAGCATCTGATAATAAACAAGTTTAAGCAGAGTTAGCACCAAGACAGTGAAATGCTAGCACATCTTTAGAGTAATTTCATAGGGAATCTCCAAAATATTTTTTATATACGAATGGCATTTTCTGTAGTTGTTATAGTGGAAAGTGCATTGGACATGGAGCCAGAAGTCCTAGCTCCACTTTTTACTTATTGTTTTCCTTTGGGTAAATTGCTTACTCTCAACTCCATGTTCATCCTCAGGTACTGTCCACAGGGAGTGTTATGAAATCATAGAGGCAGAATTTTGGAGACCCTAAGAGATCATCTGGTCTCAGGCTGTCATTTTATTGATGAGATAATCTGTTAAGTGCTTTGTAACTAAAAAGTGATAAGTGTATTATTCTTCTTCTAGTTAGCATCAAGTAAACTACTTTTTCAGGAATGTCTTTTATGAACACACCCATATTGGCATTGTAAGAATCAAATGTTTGTGTTTTGCATATTGTTTTCATGTTGTGACATGAAGCAGTGATTTTTGGGCTAAGAATTTGCCGTAATAGTATCAAAGATAGCTCTCTCAGGGTTATGTAATCTTTTTTCCCAGCTAGATGTTGTCTTAAATGATACATTTTTTTCATAAGTTTTTTGTTTTCCTGAGACATAAAAGCCCTTTTGATGTTTTCTTACCACTCAGGTGCTGTAGATCAAAGAAAAGCACTTTTAAATTTGTCATAATATTCCTTGGAAATTATTATATCATTGCTCCTTGAGATTCTGATAGATGAAATGTTATGTCTTACTGCAAACATGTAAGGGAGAGTAGGTCCTGCTACTTCTGACTACTGTTCTTGTTCCAGTTTGCTACCCTGGAAAATACAAAAACAATTCCTCCAAAATAAAGGGACTTCACTATGCTTGTTTAAGTACTTTGTAAACTATAAAGCTCTATGTAAATGACAATGTGAGCTTATATTGTAAGTAGAAGAAACGTTTTGGTTAATGTCATCATCTGAATTTAGCCTATATTTATGTTGAGGTAACTTAATGTAATTAAGTAATGTGAGTTAACATATGCATGTATCAGTTACAAAGAAATAAGAAACATGACTTGTAATAGTACTTGATGACTTTCTACAAACAGGAACCACATATTGGAGGAGAAGGAATGGTAGGAGCTGGCTTATCACTTGACCAACTGAAGCAGCTGCAGCGATTTGATCCATCCATCATACCATTAAAGGATACTGACATAACCTCTGTTAGAGATGCCAGGAGAGAAGACATGATCTGGTTAGCAAATAAGGACTGTATAGGTTTTTTTATAGCGAAATTTGTGAAACGTGAAAGCTTTTAGGAAAAGAATTTTCAGAAGTCAAAATTCCACCAAGTGTTTGCTGCATAAAAATATTATTGCTGCGGTGTTGTTAAGCCAGCAGACTGATAATATGGTTGCTATGGAAGCAGGAAAATGTGCCAGTTTTTCTTTAAGAACCGAGTCATAGGTTAAAGAAACCAAAGGGGTAGAGTGAGATTATGTTTATGAAGAATTCATTTTTTACTTATAATGTTTTAGACTACAAAGAAGATACCTTCAGATATGTGAAAATATCTTCTTTGTTGGTCTGTTTTTGTTCATAAGGAATGTGGTATAGTAAATGTCAGATTATATTTTCTACAGATTTCCCTTTTAAGTGCATATTTAATGTATAAATCACTTGGTTACATTAAAAATATTTTCTGTTCACAGTTTTTTTTAATACTATTAATGTATAAGGAATTCACATTTTTCTGTGTTTTATCATTTCACTTTTTTCAGCTGTCACTTGGTAAATCTTTTCTAACTGAAATAAAATTAATAGTATTTCTGGAACACTTCTAAATGATTTGATTATGTAACTTTTCATTTGTGTTAAATATGCTGTAATTTTTCTTGTTCAGTTGTTTTTCAGTTACATCCACTGTTTAGGGTTTTCTTGGCAAAGATACTGGAATAGTTTGCCATTTCCTTCTCCAGCTCATTTTACACATAAGGAGCTGTGGCAAACAGTGTGAAGTGACTTGCCCAAGGTCACACAACTATTAAATGTCTAAGACCAGATTTGAACTCAGGAAGATGAGTCTTCCTGACTCCAGGCTGCGCACTCTATCCCTGTATCACCTAGCTACAGTCAGTCATTTCTCAAGATTTTAACTACCAGGGAACTAACAGGTTTTTCAGGTTACAGTTTTGTGTTTCTTTGTGAATTAATGTCATTTTTTCATTATGACACAATTACTCTTCTGCCATATGATAGAATATATCTTGTTTAAGTTAATGTAAATATTTTAGAGGCCTCATGACACAGTCTACCAAAAAATTTTGTGATTTATGCTGCTTTAGGGAGACATATGCCTGCCAGAGGTGTTACCTCTGTTAGTAGGTCTATGCAGAATCCCAGTTGAGAAGGGATTCCCTGTAGATGGTGAAGTCTTTCAGATGCTCCTATTTGCAGATGACGTTCTGACTGCATCAAGTCTTGGAACATTGCAGATTGTCCTAAATGAGAGTAATAATTATTCTAAAGAGTTTGATCTAACTAGCCACACAAGAAAACACAAGCAAATGAAAGATACTTCTTGTCCGGACTACATCCAAGTGAATGGACAGCATATAGAACTAAACAAGAAACCAGACAGTGAGTTAGGCCCAAAGTGGAATAAAGAGGAGGACAGCCTGGTTTGTTTTAGGGAAATTGCAAAGTTCTTTCAGTGACCCTGAAGCTTCTCCCTAAAACAAGGTCCATCTTTTTAATACCAGTATCCTTCTGACGATGGGTGGCTGTGAGTGGAAGAACTCCAAAGAATCAAAGTTGATGATCACCTAAAAGGCAGTCAAGAGGCACATGGTGGGCATGCACAGGCTGCAGCACATTACCAAGAAGGGTAAGTTAGATAGAAATGTATGATGAAAAAAGATGAGTTGGTTATGTAGGGGGAGTGAAGGATAACCAAAAGAAAGACTCTTCTCTATCAGTAGCATGCTCCATTGATAGCCTTGTGATGCCAAGGAAATTGGAGGTAGACCTCCCCTTCCCTAGCATTTTGGGTGGGTGCCCTTTGGTGAAATCATCGGGCTGAATGGAACAGAGTTGCCCAGAATGAGTAGGCTTACATGGGTTACATTCTGCATCTTTGAAGGAAGGAAACAAGCACTTATTAAGCACCTGCTGTGTGCCAGGCACTGTGCTAAGTAAGCAATTTACAGATATCTCATTTGCTTCTCTCAACAACTCTGGGAGGCAGGTGCTATTGTTATCCTTATTTTACAGTTAGAGTTCACAGCAGAGGCAGACAAAAATTAACTTGCCCAGGGTCACACAGCTAGTAAGTGTCTGAGGCCAGATTTGAACTCAGGTTTTCTTGATATTATCCAGGCCCAGGGCTCTATCTGCTGCGTCATCTAGCCGCCTATCTTTGGTGGAAATACCGACATCAACAAGATTATACATCCATTGTAATGAATATGTTTTTCCTCTTAACTAATCTTAAATGTGAGCAAAGAAGAATTCTTCATGAGAATGCATTTGAAAAACTCAGGAAAACAGTCTGCATATTCATAGTGTTTTGTTGGACAATAGTAGAGCATTAGGAATCTGCATCATCTTTAGGGCAGAAACTGTTTTCCT